>NW_023494809.1:10987470-11302470 GCF_904425465.1 Colossoma macropomum | reverse complement strand
TGAGTTTGCGTTCAGTGAGAGGAGCTGCAGCTCACTTGGTCACAGTTAATGTTACCATTTTACTGTGTGAAAGTTACAAGGTGTCAGTTTCAGTATTTCTCACTGCTACCTCGCTAAGCTAAGATTTGATGTGGATGTGGATGTGTGAAGCACACAGGGCTATTAATAAATAGGTTTATTGAGACATGTTATTGTATTATAGCCATGACATATGTTATATGTAGTGCTGAAAGTTTTAGGTTAGTTTTAGTGGCCTAGGTGTCATCATACTCCAATCAGGCATAACATTATGACTACCTCCTTGTTTCTACGCTCATTGTCCATTTTATCAGCTCCACTTACTATATAGGTGCACTTTGTAGTTCTACAATTACAGACTGTAGTTCATCTGTTTCTCTGCATACTTTGTTAGCCCCCTATTACCCTGTTCTTCAGTGGTCAGGACCCCCATGGACCCTCACAGAGCAGGTGCTATTTTGGTGGTGGATCATTCTCAGCACTGCAGTAACACTGATGTGGTGGTGGTGTGTTAGTGTGTGTTGTGCTGGTACGGACACAGCAGTGCTGCTGGAGTTTTTAAACACTGTGTCCATTCACTGTCCACTCTATTAGACACTCCTACCTTGTCAGTCCACCTTGTAGATGTAAAGTCAGAGACGATAGCTCATCTGCTGCTGCACAGTTTGTGTTGGTCATCCTCTAGTCCTTCATCAGTGGTCACAGGACGCTGCCCTCAGGACGCTGTTGGCTGGATATTTTTGGTTGGTGGACTATTCTCAGTCCAGCAGTTACACTGAGGTGTTTCAAAACTCCAGCAGCTCTGCTGTGTCTGATCCACTCAGACCAGCACAACACACACTAACACACCATCACAACATCAGTGTTACTGCAGTGCTGAGAATGATCCACCACCCAAATAGTACCTGCTCTGTGAGGGTCCACGGGGGCCTGACCACTGAAGAACAGGGTAAAAAGGGGCTAACAAAGTATGCAGAGAAACAGATGGACTACAGTCTGTAACTGTAGAACTACAAAGTGCACCTATATAGTAAGTGGAGCTGATAAAATGGACAATGAGTGTAGAAACAAGGAGGTAGTTATAATGTTATGCCTGATCAGTGCATGTTGGTGGAGGTTTGTATTTTTGTTATTAATTATCTAATGTTTCTTATTAAGCCATATTATCATACAATATCACAAATACAGGCAGGTGACAAAGAAAAAAACTTGTATTATGACTGGAGTTGCTTCCAGATAGTTCTGCGTGATGCAATCAAGCAAATAACATCCTACGATGCTCTGTGGCATATAAAATGCTTGGCAGGCCGAGCTGACCTCGATTTTTGATTAAGATGGCAAGAAAGGAAAATCTAAATTATTTTAAAAGAAGGTTCATTATTGGTTGGCAGGAGCTTCAGTGACAGGAAGGAACAGTGACTAAAGTGGTCTCTGCAATTACACTCACTGAGCACTTTACTAGGTACACCAACCTTGTATCTACATTTATTGTCCATTCAATCAGCTCCACTGACCATATAGGAGCATTTTCTAGTCCTGCAGATTATCTAGTTTATTTCTAGACTTCATTTACTTGTTTTAGGTCATTTTATAAAGTAAAATTATTTCACTATACTGGCAGATAATTTTGCTTGTTTTAAGAAATGTGCTTGAAACCAGCAAAGTTATCTGCCAGTACAAGTAAACAATGTCTTAGAAATAAGGTAAATAATCTTAAATTATATCTACAACAATCTCAACAAGAGAAATACTAAATTTATAAACTATATTTAAGGTAATTTGACTTGACAAGATATCATTCTTTGCAGCGTCCTGGTGTATAAATCTATCAAGGTTGTTGAGAAACTGACCGTTGCACACTCATTCAGAGGAATTCAAAGGTAAATGCATGTGATAAAGTGAACCACACGCAGTTAAGCCCAGGGGGTCAGACATGGCTCTCTGGAAAACTCCACGCAGCCTATAAGGACAATAGAGTTCCGTAACAGAGGGGATTAATGGGCAGTGTTGGGGGAAAGCGGTACAAAGCAGTGCGAAGCCTCTAATAATGCTAATATGAACCTCAGGGATAAAGATAAAGAAGCGAAAGCCCCAACTTCACCTAACTAGACCATTTTTTTCAAACATTAGCTGCTTTAGCTGTTTCTTTATAACAAAATACTCAAAGGGCTACTGGGTTTTCCCTTAAACTTTCCAGTTACTACAGATTTGTGTGTGTTTAAGAGAGTAACATAGATGTAATGAGTAATGAGATTACTTTTTCCTGAAAAGTAACCCCATTTCAGTTGGGGAAAAATACAAACCCAAAATCAAAAAAGTTGGGACAGTATGTGAAATTATTCTCTATTCCTCAATTTGATGCCTGCAACATGTTCCAAAAGGTCAGGACAGGAGCATGTTTACCGCTTTGTTATATCACCTTTCCTTTTAACAGCCTTAGTGAAAACACAAATTGGTCCAGTTTTGAAAGTGCATCATTTTGCCATTTTTCAGTTATAGAAGTCTTCAGCTGTGGGCCTTCATTCATATTTTGCACTTCATAATGCGCCAAACATTCTCAAGGTAGGCCAGTCTAGCACCCTCACTCTCTGATTACGCAGCCATGCTGTTGTAACACATGCAGAATGTTCCTGTCATGCTGAAGAAAGCATGGACGTCCCTGAAAAAGACGGCATCTAAAAGGCAGCATATGTCACTCCAAAATGTGTGTATATCTTTTAACATTAATGGTGCTTTCACAGATGTGTCGGTTAACCACTAATATTCCCCCCCATACCATGACAGACCCTGGGTTTTAAACTTTACTTCTTTGGCCTGGACAATGCACACACACATTTTCTAAGCCTCTTATCCTTCTAGGGGAGCTGTAGCCTATCCCAGCGGTGAATGGGTGGAAGACAGGACCTGGAGAACACAACATTCATTATTTCCATAAACAATCTGAAAGCTTGACTCATCAGATCACAGTACACATTTCCACTGTGCATCAGCGCATTTCAGATGAGCTTGAGCCCAGAGAAGTCAGCAGCGTTTCTGGATGTTGTTGATATGTGGCTTCTGCTGTACAGTCTTAATTTGCATTTGTGGATGCAGTGATGAACAGTTTTTATAAACAATAATAAGTCAAAGCATTCCTGAGCCCATGTGGTGATATCCATCACAGAAGCATCCTGGTTTTTTAATGCCGTGCCATCTAAGGAGTTAAAGATCACGGACATTCAATTGTGGTTTTATATATGTATAGAGTTCTTCAGGTTCCCTGAATCTTTTGATGATATTATGCACTGAGGAGGGTGAAAGATCTAAAATCCTTACAATTGCTCATTCAGGAATGTTGTTCTTGAACCATTACATTGCTGATGCATTTTTTGCAAAGCAGTAAGCCTTGACCCATCCTTGCTCATAAAGATCTGGGCCATTCCTGGATATTTTACATTGATGCCCAAGTGAGATTGCAGCACCTGATGTTTTTTTTTTGAACATTTCACAACATTCCTACTCCTAAAATGCTCCTGTCCCAACTTTTTTGCAAAATGTTGCAGGTATCAAGGTATATATTTCAGAATGAGCATGTATTTGCAAAAGTAAATAGTTTGTAGTTAGTAGTATGTAAGAGAATAACTACCCCAGTGCTGTCAAAGGTAGTGAGTGTGTGGCAGATGAAGAGTAAGCTGTTCCTGTAGTAATTCAATGTAAACATGCATATTAGAATTCCAATAGAGATAAATACAATTATGTGGAGATTCCTTTAAGAAATTGCTGATGCAAACGTAGTAGTGAAAAAGCTGAAGTTAAAGTACTTCTACACAACAGTTTTGCTGACCAAATGTGTGGTCGCAGTGTGTGGTTTTCTTTACAAACCTGTGGATCTGAGATCAGTGAATGCAGCCAAAGTTGTAACCGACTTAAAAGAGACTGAAGTGCAAAACTGTCTGCAGAGCTGAAACTGAATGTTGCAGAAGTGTTTTAGGCTTTTCAGCAGAAACGGAAACTGGCACAAATAAAACACAGAAGCAGTTCACTGAAGTTCAAAAAGCACTGAAGTGAAAGTGAATATATTTTACACCATTTAAACACATCACACTCAAAATGAACAAAGAACTCCTCAAAAATCATAAAGTTATACATAAAATGTGCTTTCTATTCAGCCTATTTCAGCATCTCTGAAAGACAGCTTACAGGATGGATACTTTCAGTACAAACTAATTCTGACTAATTCTGAGTGAATTAAGTTTTGACTTTTAAAAATGTCATTAAATTTTCCATCATACACAGTCATATGCAAAGTTTGAACACCCCCAGTCAGTTGTTGATTATCTAAGAGAAAAAAGTTAACACATCTGCTACAGGAAACAGATGTAAATATGTTTTTTTTCTACAAATGTTAGTGCACGATTTCTGTTTATTTGCTGAGTTAAAATACTGAAAAAAGAAAACATAAAATATAAAATGTGCCATAACCTTTGCACAGGCCAGGTTTAATCCCCCCCCCCCAATATGTCAACTTCAGCAAATAAGTAGTAAGTGTGCATTAAAATGTGCAGAAGCATGTTCTTTGTAGAGGATGTTTTCACTTCTTTTCAAATTAGAAAATCAACAAGATATGTCATTTGACGGGGGTGCCCAAGCTTTTGCATGTGATAAAATGTGTTATGCATAATCTAAAATGAGTATCAGAGTTCATGTTACTTTTTAGTGCACAATTTCCATTTATTTGCAGAGTTTAACACATTTGATAAACATAACATTATGAAATGTACTATAACTTTTGCACCTAATCAACAAGGTCAGAAAATGGACAAACAGCCTGGTTCCACATTGGAAAAGGAGTCAGACAAGGCTGCCCACTATCACCACACCTGTTCAACGTGTATGCAGAACACAATGAGAGAAGCAGGACTAAAGGAAGAAGATCAAAGATTCAGGATTGGTGGATGAAACATCAATAACCATCAATATATGGATGATACAACACTCACAGCAGACAATGTAGAAGACCTGAAGGCCTTCCATAAGGAAGGTTAAAGAACAGAGTGAAAAGCTGAGACTTCAGCTCAACACGAAGAAGACTAGGGTTATGACAACAGGAAAGACCACTAACTGTTGATAGAGAAGATGCGGAAATGGTGGACAGCTTTGGCCTACTCGGATCAGTTATTAACAACAAAGCTTCCAGCATTTAAGAAATATGAGTCTGATTAACACTCAGCAGAACAAGAAGGAAGGAGCCTGAAAAGATCATTCAAATGCAACAAATTGTCTCCACAAACAAAGGTCAGAACTGTCCAGACTGTGGTCTTCTCTGTGGTTCTTTATGGATGTGAAAGCTGGACAATAAACAAGTGAGACAGGAAAAATGTAGATGCCTTTGAACTTTGGTGTTGGTGAAGACTTTTGAGAGTTCCTTGGGTGGCAAAGACAACAAACGAATGGATCCTTGGACACATCAAGTCTCACCTCTCACTCGAAGCCCAGATAACCAAACCGAAGCTCTTACTATGGACACATTCTGAGCAGAACCGATTCAATGGAAGAGACCATTATGCTTAGAAGAGTTGAAGGTAAAAGAGGAAGAGGATGACCAGCCATAAGATGGAGGGACACAATCAGAGGAATCATGAACCAGCCATTCAGAAGCCTGACGATCCAAACAGAAGACAGGATTTTCTGGAGAAACACTATTCAAATGGTCACCAGGAGTTGGAAATGACTTAAACGTGTCCACATGGGGTGCCAAAACGTTTGCACACGACTGTATATTAATGCTTGTATGCTTGTTTGATGCACAGTTTATGTATATAAACTGGACGATTGAAACAATGCACTTTTCTTGTTACAAATATGTGAGGGATACAAAGAAAGATGTCCAGTCGCAGCGTTTTAGCAATTAGAGCAAAACCTTCTTATCTCGAGCAGACGAGCCTCAAGCAGACGGTTTGGACCTGAAAGCACTTACAGTAGGCCTCGGCAACTCACAGCCTCTTAAAGCCTCTCAATAAACGGGGGGTTTCGGCCCACAGTGGGATCAGCATGATAATGGGCGATGAATGGGTCAGCAGGGAAAGCGGACGGCCGTGTGGACGAGTGAAGCTTTAGCCTGAGTACTTCCTCTCTCTCGCCCTGTCAGGGCTGAAGTTCAAGGCAGCGCTGAGCCGGGCGCTTTTGTCATGATAATGACAGGGGTGAAAAAGCCTGCAGGAGCACCCCAATACGCCCTCCTCCTCATCGGGGAGAAGAAATCCAGCACACACGGCCTGAACTCAACACTGGAGAGACGAAAAGTTGTACAGTGTGAAAATATATGAATAAATAAAGAAACAGCTCAATGAAGATCAAGCATTTCTCATATAAAATGTGAACTGGCAGTGCAGGCACATTGCAGTATTCAGTTGAGTTCAATATCCAATAGTACTGTTCTGTTTCATTATTTCTCAAACAATGTTTCAGTAAAACAAGATTGTATTTGGTTGATTTTTATTATTCAAGAATGCTTTATATGTGATTTCTTATTGTTTTCTGTTTGAAAAATGTCTTATGTTTGTTAATCATCTTTGGGAACATTTGAAAAGGTAAAAGGTGAAATGCACATCTGAGTCTAGTGCGGTGTGATATGTCAAAATACTAGTACACAAAAGTTTTGGGTCCCCTGGTCAAATGATACATTTTCTTGTTTTTTTTCTGAATACTGCTTAAGCCTCTCAGTTTTTGTGGAATGGTTTACATCATCTTTAATGAATAGATAGTTCTTGGTTTCACTGGGAAATCATTCATCAAAAAAATGCAACATTTCTTGCGGAGTCCCTCAAGGTTCAGTTTTAGGGCCTTTGCTTTTCTGTTTGAACCTTACCTCTGGCATTTTCATAGCTATGCTGGTGACATGAATTAAACATTTCCATTCCTTTTGATAATCAAGACTCTGTTGAAAGACTGACCAGCTGTGTGTTGGATATTTTTTCAGTGGATGTTGCACAATTTTCAACAAATAAATCGAGCAAAAACTAAAATACTGATCCTTGGAACTAAAATTCAGAGAAAAAAGCTTTAAAAGAAGCTTGGTTCTTTAACTTTGTTTAACAAACCTGAAGTACAAAATCTGGGCTCTGAGTTCCTCCTTATCCTGTATGTAAACACAGTTCCTAAGGCAGCAGTAGTAGTTTTATCATTTGAGAAATACTGCTGAGGTTCTGCCTTTTCTGTCTCAGAGCAACGCAGAAAAACCTGTTCATGCATATGTAACATGCAGAATTGATTACTGTAATGCTCTTCTTACTGGAGAAAACTTTCCATCCTCTACACTCTTAAAAACTAAAAACTAAAGAGACAAATTTCAGACAATAAGCATGCACGTTTACTATAGGAGCTGTCCTTACAGCATCACTTTCTTTCGAGGGCTGACATGAGGATGTAACTCTGCAGTATGGCACTCACTCCGCGCTGCTATTCCTCTGTCGGCAGTCCTGAGTCAGCGGCCGCGTGAGTCACTGATACTGGCCGCCCCACACAGATTCATTACAGCGCTGGCTTTTATTAGCCATGCCTATGCAGGGTGAGTTTAAAAAGGGAAGAGCAGGACAGACGAGTCTCACACTGCTTGTCAATGACAACTCCAGAATGATCTGTTTTTTCCTTTACAAATCTTCAGAATGCGTCTGCTCATCGAAGTTTATTATATATCAGTCTTGTGTTATGAGTAGAGTTCCAGTAAAAACACCTTAAACTGCAGCTTATTATTCAGTAACTACTATGAGTTATTCAGTAACTGCTACAAATGATTCAGTAGCTACCATGAATTGTTCAATAACTGCAATTAATTCTTCACCAACTGATGATTCAGTAACCACAATGAGTTATTCAGTAACTACTATGAATGATGTTATAATCACTATGAACTATTCATACATACATACATACATACATACATACATACATCATCTAAACCGCTTATCCTTCTGGGTCGCGGTGGGGTGCTGGAGCCTATCCCAGCTGTCATTGGGTGGAAGGCAGGATACACCCTGGACAGGTCGCCAGTCCATCGCAGGGCAGACAGACAGACATACACATTCGCACACTCACTCACACCTAGGGGCAATTTTAGCATGTCCAATTAGCTTAACTGCATGTTTTTGGACTATGGGAGGAAACCAGAGTACCCGGAGGAAACCCTCACAGAGAACATGCAAACTCCACACAGAAATGACCCCAGTCGCCCGGCCAGGAATCAACCCCGGCCATTCTTGCTGTGAGGTGACAGCACTACCCACTGCACCACCATGCCGCCTGAGCTATTCAGTATCTGTTATAATTTATTCAGTAACTACTATGAGTCACTTAGTAATTACTGCAAAGTATTCTGTAATAAGCATGAACTATTCAGTAGTTATTACAAATTATTCTGCACCTACATCTTCTTCATTAACTACTAGGAATCACTCTGCTACTACAGTGAATTACTTCGTAACTATTGAGTATTATACAATAACTGTAATGAATTGTTCAGTTCAATTGTTTAAGTACTATGAATTATTAAATATTTTCTGTAAATTATTTAATAACTACTATGAATTATTTAGTATCTACTATGAATTCTTTTCATAACTCCTATAAATTATTTAGTATCTATCATGAATTATTTAGTATCTACTATAAATTATTTAGTATCTATCATGAATTATTTAGCATCTACTATAAATTATTTAGTATCTATCATGAATTAATTAGTATCTACTATGAATTATTCAGTAACTGTTATGAATTATTTAGTATCTACTATGAATTTTTCAGTAACTGCTATGAATTATTTAGTATCTACTATGAACTGTTCAGTATCTATCATGAATTATTTAGTATCTACCATTAATTATTTAGTATCTACTATGAATTATTTAGTATGTACTATGAATCATTCAGTAACTGCTATGAATTAATCAGCATCTACTATGAATTATACAGTAACTATAATAAATAATTCAATACTGCTATGAAACTATGAAGCTATGAACGTTCTGTAGGTATGAGAGTGAAGACTTGCTGTATGGGCCCACATGCTGACCTTTAGAGTATAAGGGGTTAAACTGAGCTGGTATTCCTCTGTGTTTTTTCCCTGAGGTATGATTCAGACTTCATCTGCTGCTTTTTTCTAAATGACTCCCCAACCACCCCAAAAAGGCTCCTTGTTTATTTTTAAGGTGCCCCCAGCAAGTGTGTTAGCAACAAGCAAAGGAAAACTAAATAAAGTGGCCACGCTACCATTAAAAATACCAGAACATAAATTTCTCTGTCTTCACAAGCCGGGTCTCGCACAAAGAGGCCTGTATTCAGCGGTTTCCTGAGGCAGACTGAAGATTACGTATTTATTTCAGACCATTCAGAAGCCCGAGGACAGCAGGACAATGTTCTGTTCTTTGCACTCACTGTCCACTTTATTAGAAAGCCATCCCTTTCACTTCTACTCACTGTCCACTTTATGAGTACTTTATAGGCACACTATATAGGTGTATAGTCTGTTGCTGCACAGTTTACAAGCTGAACTCTACTCAATTTATCATCAGTCAGTTTCTGACCACAAGGCCACTGTTGGTCCAGATAGTATTTGGCTACTGTTGGGTGGTGTTCTGCTATGAGTGTATCGGTGTCACTGCTGGCTTGAGAGTGGACCGCCACCCAAAAATATCAAGCCAAGAGCAGCTGTGTGGTTAGAAACTGACCACCGATGATGGCCAGACGATGGCTAACACAAACTGTGCCTCAACAGAGGGGTTATGGTCTCTAACTGTCCACCAGCAAAGTGGAGCTACAAGAAAGGGTTTCTGATAAAGTGGCCGGCGAGTGTGCACTGTGTTACAGTATGATTTATCACAGAATCACTGTCAATAACAGCTATATTAATAAAACATAAATCAACCAGCAGCAATTTACAGCTTTACCTTCGGTGTAGATGTGATTAATACTGTACTGTTCAGAATGTGAGACCAGCTTGTCAACAAAAATATATGAAGTGATTAATAATAGACTGTAATTGTCTATTTACAATTTTTTTTTGTCACGTCTGCCTTGAGATTTGAAATATGAAGCATGTTTGCAATTAAGTTTAATACAACTTCAATTTGAATATTAATTTTATTAGAATTTCATTCTGGAAAATAATTTTATTGAATCCTAATTCCAGATACTAATTTTATTAGAACTTCATTCAGGATATTAATTATATTAAAAATTAATTCTGGCTATTAATTGTATTAGAACATCATTCTGGATATTTTGTTAGAACTTCATTCTAGATATTAATTTTATTAGATTTTCAATAGAGATATTAATTTTATTAGAACTTCATTCTGGATATTCATTTTATTAAAACATCATTTTGGATATTAATTTAATTAGAACTTCATTCTGGATATTCATTTTATTAGATGTTTATTCTAGATAATAATTTTATTAAAACTTCATTCTGGATATTCATTTTATTAGCTTTTCACTCTAGATATTTATTTTATTAGAACTTGATTCTGGATATTCATGTTGTTAAAATGTCATTCCGGATATTAATTTTGTTAGAACTTTATTTTGGATATACAAGGACTCTAAACCACTGTACACTGTCCAGGCCTCAGGAGGGGAATCATTTTCTCCTGTGTAATCTCACTGCTGAACACCAGGTGATGCTGTTGGACTGTGTGTGTGTGTGTGTGTGTGTGTGTGTGTGTGTGCGTTTGTCTGTGTGTGTGTGTGTGCTGTCATTCAGTCTCCATCTGTATCAGTGTGTTATTCTGTGTGCTGTCGCCATGATGACAGTGCTGTCATGCCAGTATGGTGTCTGTAGGGAGAAGTGAAGAGAAACAGGGTCTAACTGCTCTTTCAGCACTTCATAGGACAAGACAGATACACACACACACACACACACACACACACACACACACACACACTGCACACATATATACACACCACACACTACACACACACACACACTACACATATATATACACACTACACACACTACACACACACTACACACATATACACACTATACACACACTGCACACATATATACACACTACACACACACACACACACACACACACACAATACACATATAAACACACACACACACACTACACAGAGTACACACTACCCACACACTACACACACATACACGCACACTACAAAAAACTGCACACACTACACACACATAGAATGTGGTTTGACATTGTCTTGCTGAAACAATCAAGGCCTTCCCTGAAAAAGACGTTGTCTGGATGGCAGCATATGTCGCCAAAACATGTATATATTGTTCAGCATTAATGGTGCCTTCACAGATGTGCACGTCACCCATACCATGTGCACTAATGCGTCCCTGTACCATCATGAATACTGGCTTTTGAACTGTGCACTGATAACAAGCTGAGTGGTCTTTAGCCCGGAGGACACAGTGTCCATGATTTCCAAAAAGAATTTCAAGTGTTGATTCGTTGTGCACGTGGTACGGGTGACGTGCACATCTGTGAAGGCACCATTAATGCTGAATGATATATACATGTTTTGGCAACATATGCTGCCATCCAGACAACGTCTTTTTCAGGGAAGGCCTTGATTATTTCAGCAAGACAATCACACACCACATCCTGCATGTATTACAAGAGCATTGCTCCATATTAAAAGAGTCCGGGTGCTAAACTGGTCTGTCTGCAGTCCAGACCTGTCACCCGCTGATAAAATTTGGCACAATATAAAATGAAAAATAGGACAAAGGAGACCCAGAACTGTTGAGCAGCTGAAATCCTATATAAAACAAGAACAGGAAAACATTTCTCTTTCAAAACTACAGCAGTCGGCCTACTCAGTTCCCAAATGCTTACAGAGTGTTGTTAAAAGAAGAGGTGATGAAACACAGTGGTAAACATGACCCCGTCCCAACTTTTTTGAAACGTGTTGTTGGCATCAAATTCAAAATGGGCATATATTTTTCAAAAAACAATAAGATTTCTCAGTTTCAACATTTGATATGTTGTCTTTGTAGTATTTTCCTTTAAAATGTGGTTTACATGATTTGCAGATCATTGCATCCTTTTTTAATTTACGTTCTGCAGAGCCTCCCAACTTTTTTTGGAAATGGGGTTGTATAAAATGAAATTAGGGCTGTCAACACACAACACACTATATGCACACCGACACAAAACACACATATACACAAAAACACACTACGCACACACACACTGCCCACACTCTGCATACACTACACTCTCACACACACACACACACACACACAGACACTACACATTCACATACACTACACACACACATATACACAAACCTCCCACACACTACACATACTCACACACACTGCACACACACTACACACATATACACATACTACAAACAATGCACACACACATAAACTCACACACACAACACGTACACACACACATTGTTTAAATCAGGTCTGGGTGGCTGAGCTGCTACAGCCACTGCAGCCTCCTGCACCAGTTACAGACTTTTAGTCACATCGTCTGATCTGTGCCTTGGGCCTAGTGGTGTCCTGCAACCTGTACATTAGAGCCTCTGTCATTCACTTCTCTACCCTCAAGCTGTTGTGTTTAGTTCTGCTCCAGTGGCGTAGCAGGCTGAGAGTGTTGGGCAGAGGGAAGTCAATCACACGCGCTCATCAGAATAGTAGGACCACACCCTTAATATGCCGGTGGAAGCAGTGTAATGGTAGCAACAGATGCTAATCACTACAGAGTAACTAGCACTGATAAAATGGAGCTATTTACAGACTCGCACGCACGTCTTTATTTTTATTTTCATGCCCTCCGCAAATTAGGACAGATGGCTTGTTTACTCAGGCCGACGTTCCATACTGGTTTATATTATGGAGGTCATGACTGGGGAAACCTCTGCCCCCTCAGCCTTTATGGTGCATGTTAGAACAGGAAGGTCTTATCTGCTGTAATTATGTGTTTATAGAGCCGGCAATATCCTCGAGAAAAAAGATTACAGTCTGCTGGGGCTAATTCTCAGGAGGCGGCCTACAGCATATCACTGAGCAGCTTTGCTGGTGATAACGCATGAGCAATCTGTGCTATTTTAATGTAAGGGGCAGATACAGTTTTGCGACTGAAGTCTGTTTCCCACGTTTCATGCTGTTATGAACGTGGATCTCGCAGACTTCAGCGGGCGACGAAAGAAACTTGGTGTTGCGTTATCAATGAGGACAACTGAGCAAAAACCAGCACCTTTGGCTCTTAAACTATCACTGCACTGTTTGGACCTCATCTGGAGACCCAGTCGGGAAATGTTATAACGCTATTGATGGTAAGTGTATGTTTGTTGAAGCCTTTAGCTTCATTTGAATTCTAAGCTAACACTGCTATTTAAAAGTTTGGAGTTCATTTGCACAAAACGATAAACGCCATCCTTTAAAAACAAGCTGATGGTCATGTGTTACTATTAACACATTCATTCAAGCACATTCTGAACCCTAAATATGATTTTGTCACAAAAGCCATTATTGTCCATTGTTAAGGCCTTGCAAATTTACGCTTAACAACAGAAACGGTCAAACACCAGTGCTGTTCTCTATCCCGACAAATCCGTTCAGCCAATCAGCGCGCAGTATTGAGGTCAGGTGATGCAACAAGGCTGCAGATTGTTTTAGGCAGAATCTCAGATGGTTCCCTTTTTCCTACAAACAGCAGCATATAGATCTTAAAATAATGGCTACTGCATCTAAACAGAGCTCAGTGAGTCTGACGGAGAACCACTTTGGATTCAGCCATGTGTGCACAATGCATACTGAATTTAATGACTCACATAGTGCACAATATAGGGAGCAGTGAGCCGTTTGAGATTCAGCCTTAGGGTTTTTTCCGAGGTCTAATCTTATAGAAGTTTAATATTGACCATTAATGGGCTGTTTTTGTTGTAGTTTTCAGCTCTTTTGCAGTTAAATGAAGGTATAATAAAATTAGTATCCAGAAGGAAATTATAATAAGTTTGAAATCCAGAATGCCACATATTGGAAAGTTGTGAGACAGGTAAGTTGACAAAATTGACTGTAAATCAATGATTATAGTATTATTCACTGTTTAATAACTTATTGTTCCCAAAATACTTGTGGAGTGTCTATAAATACTGAGGAAATACTGAGTTCTGATCTGGATTTGATGCTATTTACAAGTACAAACTTGAACTCCTTGGAATCTTCTGGCTTGAAGTGTTTTGAAAACATGCAAATGTTTCTCAGTACAAATAATGTATTTCGTCACAGGTTATTTGTGGACATGATAAAATATTGTCATATTGCTCACGTAAAATGATCGTATAATAAAATAAATTTAAAAATTGAAGCTAATTTGATTTAGTTTGATATTCAGAATGCAACATATTGGAAAGTAATCAAATCTTGATATATTAAAGTTGACAAAATATAATATTATAATGTTATAAAAAATCTATGTATGTTACTTTGTACATTCATGTCAGTATCACTATGTGACAAATAAATATTATATAAAATTTAAAAGGTATCATAAAATTAATTTCCAGAATTAAGTTGTAAAAAATGTAATATCCAGAAAATCTTGTATCAGGAAGTGGTGATGATATTTTGAGACATAAACTATCCTTAAAATAAGTAGAAAAATACACTACATTATTTATTGTTCAGTATCTTCTTATTGTTCCCAAAGTACTTGACAAAGTTTCCAAAAAATACCACTTAGCCTGTAGTTTATACAGTCTAAATCTACTTAATATTTTGTAGAAATAAAAAAAATAATAATAATTTGCTAAGTAATTTCAAACTTTTTATATTTTTGTACATACGCTGTGCATAAAGAATAGAAATCAGAAATGGTTTCATAGCTGCTTTAAATTAAGGACACATGTTTTCAGTGAAGTTTAGGCCTCATTTCCTCCCAGCTTTACTGTTTTCTCTAAAAACATTCGCTTATTTCAGGCTTTATCCTTGAGTCATCCCCAGATAATTTCCTTTTCTGCCTAAATTGCTACTCATGTATCTCTTGCAATAAAAGACACTAGTATAGGAAGTGGCTAGTTTCACTATGTTGATCAAGCCCGGTTTTTAATGCTGATTCATCCTTTCAGTGGTTAGAGGGGGAAATGGGGTCACTATATGTCAAACATAGGCTTTCAGTCTGATTACAACATCCCATACACACATCAGTACTTAAGAAACTCACTGTGTCTCCTTTCTGGGGCTGGAGGGACAACATGGAACTATTATCCTCAGAGGGAGGTGAATTTGTGTTGGCATAAAAACAATAAAATATATTTTTAGAAGATGGAACCTATGGGTGCATGCAAAAAAAGAACAAAACTGGGCCTAAAACAGAGCCTTGCGGTACCCCACAATTGATGGATACTAAAGGAAAAGAGACATTCCCAAGCCTAACTGTATTTTAAATGGGAGCCAAACTTTAATGCAGTACCCTGAATGCCAATGTCTTGTTTAAGACATTCCAAAACAACTAGCCACTGTTGCAGCACCGCAGATTTCCCTGCCAGTAACAAAAATGACTGTTTTTTTCTTCAATAAGTGCATGACAGTTGGACAGGAAATTGTCTCAGTGATGATTATACTTCGTTGGCTTTGTGACTGGGCGAGATGTTCTGCTTTAGGCCATCCAGTAGGTGGCAGTAGTGTTATTATTAACAGATCCACAGTGTTTGGCTTTACATGAAAGAAAACCGCTATACTTTTTCAGCTTATAGATGGAAATGCATTTGTGTCCTCACTGTAGATCAGCTGACCTTTAGTTGTTATTATTATCAGTCATCAGTCATTGCATTATATTCTCCACACAGCCTGGTTTGCTATTCTTCAAAACTTTGGACTTAATAAATTCAATTTAGTTCCTATTAAAAAAAAGTGTACAACTATTATTTTATGTTTTATGTTAACCCTGTACAACACAGCTTTCAAAAAATAGAGGAAGCTGTAAAAACAGGAAGAAATGTCAACAAGAGTCACTATGGTAACATTTACACCATGCATGCTGCCGTTTTTCAGCACCAACATATAAACACAGCATTAGCCTGTGCCACTGTTTCTCCTGATGCTGAGCTGTGCTACTTCCTATAGGCAACTTACCTACCAAGATTTATCACTATTTCACAGTCATTAACATTACATATAAATACTCAGAAGACACGTGTAGGTTCACTGACCATTTTTAGATAATAATTAAATGGCTATATTTGTGTTGTAGACATCATGACCTCTGGTTCCTATCACTTTCATTGTAAAGAAATCTGAGTCTGTAAGTTTCTCTGAAACTAAGCATTCCACATCAAACCACTCTAATGGCTTTGTTTGCATCTCAGCAATTAAATCATTCCGACGTTTTTGAAAATTGGTGGCATTCCTCTTTAATCCTTGTTTGCTGGCCTCCCAACCTGTAAGCTGCCCCCTAAAATGAAATTCCAGCTGTGCCACTGGGTGGGGCTAAACTGCTGTAGGTGGATATATGTAAATATGTTTTGTGACATCACAAAAGCAATCAGTTTAAAAGCTGTGATAGGCCATAAGTAACCCAGGTCAGTGTTTGTGGAGTATTTTGCGGTAAGGTGTACCAGTGCTATGGGCTAGCTCATGCTTGACCACTGCAGTTCAGCTGTGGTGCAGTGCAACAGTAGCACACTTTTCACGATTCAGCGCCCAGCTCCCACCCACTGTTACCGGCTCTCTCACAAAACATGATTTTCAGCACAAACTCTTTTCTTCCTCCTGTAATGGCACCTCATTCTCTCTCTCTCTCTCTCTCTCTCTCTCTCTCTCTCTCTCTCTCGTTTTTCTGTCCTCCCTCCAAGGAGAACAGTGCAAGAGAAAGTAAGCTATCATCAGATATATGCCAGAGTGAAAAATGGATCTAAAAAAAAAGCATCCCATTTCCTTCAAAGAGGGACATTTATTTCAGAGTTCCAGAGAGGCTGCAATAACACATAGAGAGAGTCCTAAAGTGCTGAGGGCAGCGGGGCAGAGAGCAGTACGCCCGTCCCATAGGGATGGGGGGTGGGTTCGCTGACATTTCACCACAGTGGCCCTAATCGCAACAAAATTTACTGTTGGCACCATGCATTCCAGTCATCCGCCAAACTCTGAATCATCCATCAGGCTGCCAGATAGTGAAGTGTGATTCATCACTCCAGAGAACATGTTTCCACTGCTTTAGAGTCCAGCGGCGGCGTGATTTACACCAGTCCAGCCGACGCTTGGCACTGCACATAGTGATCATGGGCTTGTTTGCAGCTCCTCGGCCATGGAAACCCATTTCTGTGAGTGTGTGTGTCTACCGCTTCGTGGCTGCGTTGTTGTTACTCCTAGTTCCCATTGGTCAAACACAAGGCCAAAATGATTTTAGTTTTCTATTAACATTAGCCCATTTCACCATAAGCTGCACTACAGTTCCCAGCATGCACTACAACATAAAGTGTGCTCCCACCCCTTCCCCAACAACGATCAATGCGATAGCACCACAAAAAAAAAGATGTCTGGTTTCTAGTTCAAGTGAATGGGCAGTTTTAAAAAGCCCACTGTACATTGGGACATTTAAAGAGGTTCAACATTTATCTGCAGCTAATGTAGTCTACTGTTATTGTCATGTCAAAATATTAAGGAAAAATAAAATAAAAACACAGCTGGATCACAAATTTGTTGAGATTTTTTAATATGGCCCTTTTAGTGGTTGCTTCCATTTCATAAGAGTAGCACTTACAGTTGTCTAGGGCAGATCTAGCAGGGTAGAAATTTAACAAACTGGCTTGTGGCAACTTGATGTTCTACATGCAAATGTTCTGTGTTCACATACTTCTGACCATATCACATACTTTAAAAATGCCTGAATGTCACAATATTCAGTTTTTGTCATGTTTTCCACCTCTACACCCCCTCTCACTACCTGCGGCTCTGCAGCTGGTGCAAATTTGCCCTTTCATCCCGGCCATTTCCACAATAATAAGCGGCAGAGCTGTGTGTTATTGGGGTGTATTAGCAGTTACCTGTATGATTCAATTTTGTGTTTCGCAGCTGTAGCATAAACGGTCAGTGAGGGTCCAGACCAACAACCTGGCAGATTCATGCTGCATAGCTAAAAGATTCAGAGGCTGCAGGTGTGTTTGCAGGAATGAATAGATGGTATCTGATGATGCAAAAAGGCCTTGATGCTAAATCAGGTAAAACTGGCAACAGTTTGGTTGATACTGATGGTTTGCTTTTCTTCTTTCAGGAGGGAGTGGAGATGTAAACTTTTAGATTTAAACAGCATTTGCTGTTTTTTATGTATGAGAAGAAATGTGCAGTATATTTATAGGGGAATTCCACCCATGTTTAAAAATGTCTGCATTATTAAATCATTAAGACTGTTGGGGGGAAACATACGGCTGTTGTCAGAACAAAACCTTATATCTCCAAAATGGTAACTTTATAGGAGAAGCAAGAAACATGCTTTACTTTTAATGTAAGTTAACGTAACCAGACTTTTTTCCAAGTAATTGTAGGCCATTTATTTTGGTCCATTCATCATAAAAATTACACACAATGTAAAGGACAACAGGTATGTTCAGATTATGACAAAAACTGAAATTTGACAAAAATAAATATGCAAGGTTTTGTTCTAAGAGCAGCAATATTTTTCAGATTCACTATTTTATCATCATCAACATTACATGAAAAACTCAGAAGATTAATGCCAGTAAATAAAATGGCTATATTTGTGACCCCTGGTTCCTATCACCACCACTATTTCTTGACATTGAAGCATTTCACATTAGACCACCCTGAACAACTTTGTTTACACCTCAATTGAACTATGCAGAAATTTGGGAAAATTGGTGGAATTCCCCTTTCCTACTCAATGCATGTTCTCAATTTAAGGGTGCACATTTTCTAACAGAAGCTGCAGTTTTTGGAGGGGAAAAAAGGCCTTGAAGACCCACGACCACTAAATATTCATGTGTTCTGGAGAAATTCGGTCCCCACAAAGTGCTAAATACACACATCCATACATACATACATGCTATGAAAAAGCACATGTTTGGCTCAGCGCTTCTCCCTCTTGCCTTCAGTCTGAGCTATTATCCTCCTGCTGCGATGTGTTTTCTCTCTCTTCATTACAGTGCTTTGGCCTGCTTTGTGAGAAGAGTGGGAAGCGTTTTTTTTGAGGAGATAAAGTGGATGATAACTCGAGCGACAGTGCTCTCCACTCAGGCTAAATGGCTCCAAGAGCACAGCAGAATTTCAAATGTGCGTTTATCTGGCCCAGACGTGGCCTCAGCACTGTAAATAATTAATGCAAGAGGCCGGATGGGTCTCTGCTTGTGTCCGTTTGGGGGATTTACAGGCATCTCTGGGCACAGATAAGCATCTGCCGGCCTTTGGGGAACATTTTTTACAGCATTGTGTCGTACAAAACATGTGTGACTGTTAAAGTGATAGTTTAGCCTAAAATAAAATTTACACAAGTGTCCCTCTTACATGTAGTTGATCAAGCAAAACTTGTTTGGTGTCTTTGGTTTGCGCTGGAGCTACGAGGCTAATGTAGCTAACAAGAAATGGAAGCTTTTAGCCACCAGGTTAGCACCACACACCTCAAACCGTGTTAAGTTTTTAAAGGGGAATTTTCAAAATGTCTCATTGAAATGTAAACAGAGTCATTCAGAGTGGTTTGGTGTGAAATGGTTCATTTAAGACTCTGATTTCTTTACAGTGGTGGTGATAGGAACCAGGGGTCACTATGACTACAACACGGATATAGCCATTTTATTTACTATCCAAAACCAGCAGTGAACCTGCACATGTCTTCTTATGTCTTTATGTGGAATGTTGATGATCAATTTTCTTTGGGGACTATTTTGTCTCACAACACCCTGCATGTATTCCTCCACCATTAATGGATGTTACAAAGTATGTTTTAGGCCAAAAACATCTCGAAACTATCATAAAACAGTGTCTCAGACATCAGGCAAGTGTATTCATAACCATTTCATGTAATAACTTTCTGTGAGGGAGCTTTCAGAGGTGGACGTCTGGTTCCTATCACCACCACTGTGAACAATTCTGACTCTGTAATTTCCTCCAGCATGGCACATTTTAAACTACTCTGAATTGACATCTTAACAATTTAATTCTGATTGTTTGCAAAGTTTGGGCGCCCGCAGCCAAATGACATGTTTTTTTTTTTTACTTTTTTCACTTCAACATGTTTTATTTTTTCCTTTCCTTTGGTGTGTTGTGAAGTTGGATTGGGTCTAGCAGCTTGTTTGACCTGACTTTCAGGATCGGACTCTAACTCAAACCGATACAGCAGAACCGGTGCTGTTGTAAGAACAGCCACAGTGTGTCGAGGCGCAACTTGTAACAGGATGCCTCTCTGGCAGTTGACAAATCAGAACAAAGTGGGCAAGCTGACCAATCAGAGCACACTAGGCCCATCGGGAGGCAGGGCTTAAAAACACAGGAGCTCTAACAGAGCATTGCAGACAGAGGGTGAATTGAGATGTGCAGTATGTAAAAATGAACGTGTTTTAAAACTCTGACGCATGTAAATCTATTCTAGTAGACCCCAAAAATAAACTTCTGAACATTAAAATAGGTCCCCAGTAGCATAATAGGTCCTCTTTAAATGAATTTTTAAACTTCTCCTTGAAGTAATCTTGCATCTTGGCGTTTAGACTGCTGGTCACAACAACGCAGACAACAGTCTCGCCTTGCTAATAGCTAACGAAAAGACAAAGAGAAAGATTTAAGACGAACATCGATAATGTGAAGCTTTTTAGAAATCAGATTCTCGATCGCCAGCTTCTTGTTTGAATTATCCTGTTCCACCTTAAATGGTGCAGCAGTTACGTTCTGTCTCCTCAGGCAACATTTAAGGTGGAACGGGACAATTCGAATAAGAAGCTGACTTCAGTCTTGTAAAAAGTCGAACCTTGAGAGACATTTTACAAGAAACTATTCTACTTCTGAGGAAAAGTTTCCTGCCAGAGATGTGAGAAAAGCGGCTATAGCTGAGCTAAAGCTTAAAGCAGAGCAAAGTAAATCTATATTATATTTTTAGCCTATACTAGCACATCAGCACATACTGAGACATATTTACAGCCAAGGTGGTAAAATGAAAGTTAAATGTTGTGGATCCCAAGGTGGTGTGACTTTTGTTGAAAGGACAAAATGGCTCTTCTTGACATTCATGTTGCCGATCCCTGACCTATGCAATGTACTTTGAGCACATTTACCAGGCACGGCCAGCTGGTCTGTGACCCCGAGGTGACTGGAGGGATTATATCTCCAAGTTGGCCTGGGAGTGGCTCCGGATTCCACAAAATGAGCTCGAGGAAGCTGCAGGGGACAGGGTCGTATGGTCTTCTCTGGTCTCCCTATTGCAACTACGACCCTAGCTGGATCAAGCAGGTTAAGAAGATGAAGATGAATGTACTTTTGTCCACTTCTATAGATAACAGTCCATCAGACAGTGTCAGAAACCACATTAGACTGAACCACTGCTTTCAGTAAAAAGTCTCAGTATAAATGTTTGCTTTCGGCTGAACAGGCTGTGATTGGTACATTTCAGCATTGCGCTTGAGATAAACCATTTGTTTTTCCGCCGTCGCTTCTGTTGAATGGTGGGTTCTAATGGCTTCTGCTTGTCATGATAATTTGCGTTTTTCTGCTCTGCCGGTGCCAGCGAGCCGGCTTTTAGCAGGTCAAAGCTCGCTGAAAAAATATTAGGACAAGACACTTTGACTTTATTACTGAACTTTGTCAAAAACGCAGCACCGAGGGCAGTAAAGAGATGCCGTGGCTTCATTATTCAGCGGCATTTAAACAGAGAGGTCTTTTGTTAGCCTGTATGTTAAATATTGCATTACTGTCAGTTAATGCAGTCCATTGTCAAGCACCATTATCATTAATTACCATAAGAGACTTCATTATGTAAAGTAAAGTCAATAATAGCTGCGATTTTCCCCTTTATTACAGACTTTATCTAGAGGTCATCTATGCAAATGAGTCAGTTTCTTCATTTATATTGAATAAATACACCGATCAGCCATTACATTACAACCTCCTCCTTGTTTCTACACTCACTGTCTGTTTAATCAGCTCCACTTACTATATAAGTGCACTTTGTAGTTCTACAATTACAGACTGTAGTCCATCTGTTTATCTGCATACTTTGTTACCCTGTTCTACAAAGGTCAGGACCCCCGCAGGACCTCCAGAGAGCAGGTTTGGTTTGGGTGGTGGGTCATTCTCAGCACTGCAGTAACACTGACGTGGTGGTGGTGTGTTAGTGTGTGCAGTGCTGCTGGAGTTTTAAACACCTCAGTGTCACTGCTGGACGGAGAACCAAAAATATCCAGCCAACAGCGTCCTGTGGGCAGCGTCTTGTGACCACTAGTGAATGACTAGAGGATGACCAACACAAACTGAGCAGTAACAGATGAGCTATGATCTCTGACTTTACATCTATAAAGTGGACCAACAATGTAGGAGGGTCTCATTTGAGTGGACAGTGAGTGGACAGTGTTTTCAAAACTCCAGCAGCACTGCTATGTCTGATCTACTCGTACCAGCGCAACACACAAACATGTTATAGATTAAACTCTTGGATTAAAGACCTATTCACACCAAGTATGATGCGTTTTTAATTGCAGTGAAACCTTCACATCATGTCCAATGTATTTTTCAAGGGAACTCTGACTGGAACTAAGACTTAAAACAGTGTACACGTCCAATACTATTAAAATCTGATATATAAACCTAATGGGAATGTTTTGTTTAATATAAAAGAACATGGCAAATAGGTAAAATTCCTTTACATTATGTCATGTGGTGGCAGTGGAGTCATTCCTAAGCAAAATAAGGCAAACAAAAAAAAGTTTTTCTCTTGAGGAACGTCAGGTTCTAGCTAAAGCTGGAAAGGCTTAATGATAGATTAGAGTTAAATGGAATATTTAGCTCACTGTTCTTTGCTCAGTGGACCAAAACTTGACATGTTTTTTTCTTCTTGTGAAAGTCTCAGTGTGAATATTGCAGTGCCAAGAAAAACAGCGTCACAGCAGCGACTTCACCAAATCTGAAATATTATTTTCATGCGAAACAATTTTGATGCTTGTTTTTCAGTTTAAATTGTGAAATTGTAATAAACATATTGTTGTCCTATGTTAAAATTATTTGAAATATGTAAATAGAATTTGAATTTAATAATAAATCCTACCGCGACCCAGAAGGATAAGCGATTTACATGATGGATGGATAATAAATCCTGTCCTGAGATGTTTTGTCAGTGGTGTATAAAAATATTAAATGTCATTAAAAAACACTAGAAAGTTTTTCTGAATCACTTTTTGCATGGATATCTCAAAAGAAGAAAGACTAACTAGGAGAAGTCCACGTTTAGTAAAATCTTGTTATATTTCTGATCAGTTTGGCTAAAATACTGACAGCTTTATGTGTCGCAAAAAGACTGTCAGTGATGTAACTCATGAATAAAAAAACACCACAAATGCATTAATTTTAAGTTTCTATATTTAGTGTGACTGAAACTAAAGTGGAAGTAACTTATAAGCTCAGATTTGAGTAATCTTGTCAGTGGTGTTACAGTCAGTGATGTTACAATGAGTGGTGTTATAGTCAGTGGTGTTACAGTCAATAGTGTCTCAGTCAGTGGTGTTAGTGGTGTCACAGTCAGTGGTGATACCTTCAGTGGTGTCTCAGTGAGTGGTGTTACAGTCAGTAGTGTTATAGTGAGTGGTGTCACAATCAGTGATGTTACAGTCAGTGGTGTTATCTTCAGTGGTGTCAGTGGTGTCTTAGTCAGTGGTGTTATAGTCAGTAGTGTTATGGTCAGTGGTGTCACAGTCAGTGATGTTTTAGTCAGTGGTGTTATCTTCAGTGGTGTCTCAGTCAGTGATGTTACAGTCAGTGGTATTATTGTGAGTGGTGTCTCAGTCAAAAGTGTTACAGTCAGTGGTGTTAGTGGTGTCACAGTCAGTGGTGATACCTTCAGTGGTGTCTCAGTGAGTGGTGTTACAGTCAGTAGTGTTATAGTGAGTGGTGTCACAGTCAGTGATGTTACAGTCAGTGGTGTTATCTTCAGTGGTGTCTCAGTCAGTGGTGTCAGTGGTGTCTTAGTCAGTGGTGTTATAGTCAGTAGTGTTATGGTCAGTGGTGTTACAGTCAGTGATGTTTTAGTCAGTGGTGTTATCTTCAGTGGTGTCTCAGTCAGTGATGTTACAGTCAGTGGTTTTAGAGTCAGTGATGTTACAGTCAGTGGCATCTCAGTCAGTGGTATTATACTCAGTGGTGTTACAGTCAGTCGTGTCTCAGTCAGTGGTGTTACAGTCAGTGGTGTTACAGTCAGTGCTGTTACAACAACTAATTTTATCAAATACAACAGAAAACGTTTTACACTTTAATCACAGATTAACTTTTGCATAGATCATATTTCGGTCCACATTGTATTTTTATTGTATATAAAGTGAATAATTAACCCTTAAAATTCCAGACTTAACACATCCTAAGGCTCATCATTCAATAATCACATGGACTACAGTGCAAACCGGATAAGTTATTCTTAAATTATAGAAGTGTGTAGTAGAAGATTGGACCCATTCAAACCTAGCCATTTTAGAGTTCATATGACAATTTATTCTAAATGTACAGTAATGTAATGATTGTACCTGTTGGGGACTGTAAATATTGTAGCTGGAAGAGCCTAAGGGGGACGTCACTGCAGCATTATCTGGGCTATCATCTGAAGGTGAAGCAGGCTGACTTTGACCTTGGCTTGATCTGGAGAAGATAGATAGTGCTGCTGTCTGATGGGACAGATAGTAGGTACTTGTGTATAGATTTCCTGGGGCAGTGGGAGGGCTTTGTAAGTCTGCAGCAGAATGAGGGAGTCCCAGTCAACTCCCTGAGGGGACTAAATGAGATTTTGTCTACTCTAAGTGGGTTAATCCTTAGAAGTTAGCACTGGCGTTAACTAAGCTATGCCATTTTAAAGTATTTTTTTTTATTCATACTTCAGAGAATGTTTATCAATAGTGCAGATTCTAAACTTTTAATTAAATTAATGCATTTATAAATAGAAGAGAAGATCTTTTGTTATGAATTTAATTTTGATGAAACATTATTGTTGTAAGTACAGTATTGTTTTGTAAAAAAATGTAAATCGAATATAAATATAATCCATTACAACAAAGTAATTATATCATTACAAACTGTCATTGTCAACAGAACAATTTCTGAGTCTTTGGGGTCTGTAAGCGGCATCCTTCTCAGGGGCCATCCAACCTGCCCTAGTCATTTTATTTTGTATGCAAGAATTGAAATCATACTTCAGTTTATTAAAAATGCTACGGTAAACACAATAAAGTAATAATCAAGCCCTTAAATCCCAGGCTTATTATATACTAAGGCTTATTATTCAGTAACAACAGGGACTTTAATACAAATTGGCTTAGCTATTCTTAGGTTACAGAAGTGTGTAATAAAACTGTGGGTCTGCAGGTGGGCTCTGGCTATTTAAGGGGCTATGTTGGTTTGACAAACTCCACTTATTGTTTTTCTTTTTATTTTTCTGCCCTTCTATGTATAGCCCAGCAACACCCTAGCAATCACCTAAGATAACTTAGCAAAGGCCTAGCAACACCTTAATAACACCCAGGACACGTGACAGCTTAGCAACACTTTAGAAGCCACCAGGGATACCATAGCAATGGCTCAGCAACACCTGTCTCAGTCAGTGGTGTCACGGTCAGTAGTGTTGCAGTCAGTGGCGTCTCAGTCAGTGGTGTTACAGTCAGTGTTGTTACAGTCAGTAGTGTTACAGTCAGTTGTGTCTCAGTCAGTGGTGTTACAGTCAGTGGTGTCTCAGTCAGTGGTGTCTCAGTCATTGGTGTTACAGTCAGTATTGTTACAGTAAGTGATGTACAGTCAGTGGTGTTACAGTCAGTGGTGTTACAGTCAGTGGTGTCTCAGTCAGTGGTGTAACAGTCAGTAGTGTTACAGTCAGTGGTGTTACAGTCAGTGGTGTCTCAGTCAGTGGTGTAACAGTCAGTAGTGTCTCAGTCAGTGGTGCTACAGTCAGTGGTGTCTCAGTCAGTGGTGCTACAGTCAGTGGTGTTACAGTCAGTGATGTTACAGTCAGTGATGTTGCAGTCAGTGGTGTTATCATTAGTGGTGTCTCAGTCAGGGGTGTGTGATGGCCTAATGACACCTTAGCAACCACCTGGGATTCCATAGCAATAGCTATGTCAAACCACAAACATTTCCTTCTAGTTAACTAGAAAAACATCAGGGAAATAGAATGTTTAAACAACTAAATGAAATAAATAAATAAATGTACTGATTGACACAGATAACTAATGTCCAAAACTTTTGCACATTCTACATTTTATATTTTTTCATGTTAGATTCTGCGAATAAACAGTAATTGTGTGGTAAAATGTGCAGAAGTGTGTTCTCTGTAGAGGATGTGTTCACCTATTTTTCAAAAAAAACAATACATTTTCTCAGTTTTACCATTTGTAGGATTTAAATGATTTGCCCATCATTGCATTCTGTTTTAATTTACATTTTGCACAACATCCCAACTATTTGGTGGTTTTCAAGACATCACAAAAACAATGAATTCAATACATTATTCAATGCATTGATCTATGATGTATTGAAACATTTTTTTTTTAAGTTACATATATCAAACTCTTTTAACTTAAAATTAGGCTTTATGTGGGCCATTTACAGCAGGGAGTGTACTGGTCAGTCCTGTGGCCCTTCATCTGCATCTGGACTCCCTCACTGCAGAGAGGCAGAGAGAAAGAAAGCCTGTGACACTTTTTTAGGAACAGTTCCACTGATCTGCAATCAGCTAAAGGAAGAAGAAAGCTCTTCCGGCCGCCAAAGCATCACTGCTGCTGTGTAGATAGCGCAGGGCGACAGGAGGCCGCATTGATTAGCTGTCTCAGAGCCCATCTAATGGAGAATCTCTGAGCTCCACCAATAGAGTCAGCTGCAGATAACTGACCTCCACAAAAAAAAGGACAGCTCAGGAAAACGTTTTAAGTTTCATGTGTTGAAGAAAACAGCAGCTCAGGGTGTTATGATTTGATTTAAGAGCTCTTTGCAACAAACTATGAAAAATATTATGCATAAATACAACAAAAATATGACAGAAAAATAATAGGATAGAAAATGAACATTGAACTCTCCTGTAGGGCGATCTTGGAGGATGAGTGTTCGTGTTTGTTTATTTATGGCAAATTTTTATGTATTTGTTCAGAATAGTGATACCAGAACACACGCTAAGCTTCTTATTCCTGGACGAAGATGCAAAATATGCAGGTCATTCATCATCTAAGTGAGGAATATGATATGATTCTTTCCTAATCGTTATCATTGATTTTGTCTACTGTTTGGCCAATCTCATGGAAAGCAAATCCAACAGGCTCCAATCCTCAGTACACAGACGTCTGGGCCAACAGCAGGAGGGGATTAAACAAAAAAATCTTTTAAGGCCAACATTCATTAAGCCTGACACAAGCCTGCAACTTGAGATGCTTAGCTTTCTTATTAGCTTCTGAGAAACATCTCAGATTTTCAACCAATCCTGACATGCATGCCAAATCATACAAGTTGAGCTGCACATGACCCCCATTTGGTACGACTGAGCCATTTGGAACATGGCTCTTAGTTTCATCACAAAAAGCTGTTGGGAGTCACGCAAGAACGTCTGAACGTCTCGGTGGAATCGAGTCGTTCCAATTGGTAATGTCAACCACAGCTTTCGGAAAAAGCGATGACTGACAGTAGTACAGTCCTGTCTTGTCACACCTTCATGGTTATTTGCTGCCCTCAGTAAAAAAAAAATTGCCAGACTTTTATTGGAAACACTCAGTGGTACAGCACATCCATAGCTGCTTAGAAATTGAGGCCAGGCAACCCTTGACCTCGTATCGTTGCAAAATCATCGCTTGGCTCGCACCGCAATGAGCAACGTCCAGTCCTGCTGTTGTACCCATTTACCCAGACTGGGTGTTCACTGAAGCAATTCGGGTTAAGTGCTTTTGTTCAAGGACACAGCTGCCCTGTTCCCACTTGGGACAAAGATAATGTAATGATCATCACCATGCCAAACTAGAGCTGCAAGATCAGCTGTACACAGATCTTGTCAAAAGATGCACTCTGCTTTGGACAAACCACATTACCTCTTAGAGAACTTTTTAGGCCATTCCTCGTCCTGGCGCTTCTATATCCAACAGAATTCTGTGGTATTTTCACTCTACCACACCAAATCCAGCTAATCAGCTATTATCAGGCCCTTCCTGAATTGAAGTAGGCATGTTATAATGGGGAAAACACCAATGCTGTGTTTACATTATGACACAAACTGGATATTCCATTGTTTTGAATGGAGCAGCGATGGCAAATTCAGCGGAATTCAGCGGAACGTTCCATCAGGAGTTCAGTTTTCCCAACTTCTGCCAGTATTTCTGGAAACACAGGTGCTGAACTAGGCCTGTGCCCAGTGACTGTTAATCAAATTGCTGCAGTAACAGCACCCAGTGAAGGTAAAAACTCATTTACCGCCAGTTAAAAAACAAAACAAAACAATTGTTTGTTTGTTAATTTATTTTACCCAAACGACAGCAAGACAGCACTATTGACTCCACATAACTGAACTTTTAAACATGTTGGGCAAAGTGATCTCCTATATTGATACCACATTTACTCTACTTAACATAGAAGAGATTGCTGTAGAAACATAGCTGTTGAGCTGAGCTGGTTGAACGTGCACACTGCTGCAGGCAGATATTGTGCCTGTACAAAAAGCCGCTTTTATGGTAGGTGTACATTTTAGGACAGCCTCATACCACAGCATCAGAATTTCAGACCATAAAACGACTTCAGTTTCAGGACAAATGCACCAGCAATAACACGTCTCAGTTCTCGTTTATCATTCAGCCTTAGGTGAAATGGCTTCAAAGAAGGAGATAAAAGGCAAAGATAAGTGGCCACAAACTCTCACATGGTAAAGTTCAAGTGACATTCGCAATTCTGATTTTTCTGATTCAATTAATTACAGTTTTTTGGCCAAATTAAAGATGACAGTATACGCTGAACACAACTTTTACTGAACTATGCTTTATTGTGTTCTTTTATTGAGATTAGGACAAAACCCACTCAACTAAATTAAACTGTTTTCTGTGATTATTTTTCGCATAGTCACCCAAATCTGGGGACTCTGTCTCTGGCACAGACCTACACTACAAGCCTAGGCCTGTTTATGTGCAACAAAACCAAAACTTCAATAAGAACACACCATGTACATTAGCATAAGTTCAAAACACCTTCTAGGATACACTATTGACTAACATCATCGCCCTGCACACACAGGAACGCCACTGTTATTCCACTAATGCTATCACCATGGCAACGTATACATGGCTAATCAGCTAATTAGCAAACCTGTCCTGAGTTGAACTGGGCATGTTTGAGTGGGGAAAAACGCTAATGCTGTGTTTACACAATGACGGTAGGTGACAGATAATTCTGCTACCATCAGCGGCGGCGACAGTGCACCACAGCAGTCAGTGGGATATTCTGTGAAAGGCTTACATTTCCCAACTTTTGCTGTCAACCGCGGCGGTGAAATAAACCAGATGTTGATATTTTCGAGAGGCAGTGAACATCTCATTTAAGAATTCCAGGCAAATGATTAAAAGAGTATGGAGCATCCTACTGCCTTTTTCCACCTAATAAAAAATCAGCACTGTTGAAGATCTGATAATCATTCGTTTTTGTCAGTGATGCTGTCACCATAGCAACGTTTTCATGGCTGCATGCTGCCATATGTTTTGCACTGCTAAGATGCACAGAACATTTTTCAATGGCAACATGTAAACAAAATGCAAGGGTGGATTTATATCGGTTCCGTTATTTAGGACCAAGAAGATTATACATTGTTTAGGGCCTGGGCAATATGACAGTATATTTTGTTATTGTAATAAATTATGTCACAATACTATGCAACATACTTGCATTATACACTGATCAGGCAGTGTGTGTTGTGCTGGTATGAGTGGATCAGACACAGCAGTGCTGCTGGAGTTTTTAAACACTGTGTCCACTCACTGTCCACTCTATTAGACACTCCTACCTTGTCTGTTCACCTTGTAGATATAAAGTCAGAGACGATAGCTCATCTGCTGCTGCACAGTTTGTGTTGGTCGTCCTCTAGTCCTTCGTCAGTGGTCACAGGACGCTGCCCACAGGACACTGTTGGCTGGATATTTTTGGTTCTCAGTTCAGCAGTGACACTGAGGTGTTTAAAAACTTCAGCAGCACTGCTGTGTCTGATCCACTCAGACCAGCGCAACACACCTTAACACACCATCACAACATCAGTGTTACTGCAGTGCTGAGAATGACCCGCCACCCAAATAGTACCTGCTCTGTAAGGGTCCATGGGGGTCCTGACCACTGAAGAACAGGGTAACAAAGTATACAGAGAAACAGATGGACTACAGTCTGTAATTGTAGAACTACAAAGTGCACCTATATAGTAAGTGGAGCTGATAAAATGGACAATGAGCGTAGAAACAAGGAGATGGTCATGATGTTATGCCTGATTGGTGTACATTGTAGATATCGTCAGTACTTGTAGACACTGACCAACTGCATGTTTCATTATAAAGAGAGCAAAGTAGTGTTTTTTTTTTCTCTTTTTCAACTGATCAGATGTCAGAAAAAAAACAATCATGACTTGAAAACTTCTTGAAGTATCGCAATATCAGTGTGATATCACCCACCTCTAACATTGTTGCATTTTAGCTTTGGATCGTTGAGGGCTCAGGCTAACATGAAGTCATTTGGATAAATATAGATAATAACAGTATATGTGGTGACAATAACTGGAATTCTATCCAATAAACCTTCTGAAATATGCTGTACTGAGGCCTAACAGTTTTATACACGCCTTATTTATCTATCTAAAGCATTAATAGGCCATGTGCTACTTTGGTTTTCCCACAAGGCGAAGAGTAATAAAATTGCCTTAAGCAGCTATTGCTTTATACAACAGCAGAAATATGGTACATTATTTAAAAATACAACTGATGTATGGAATATTTGATAATGGTTTTGAGTGTGACTCAGCTTTGTTAAAAAATGGAAAATTTCCGTTTTACGATTACCAATCCGGAGGTCATGAAGAGAAGATAAACCACATGCATGCACATATGAAAACAGAAATCTGTCAGCTGCGGGAATCGAAAAAGGTCTGCAAAGTGGAGACGACAGTTCATTCTGCATTTGGTCCATTTAGACGTCTTTGGTCTGTTTTGTGTTCATATGTCAAATTAACTGCGCCAGAGTTGGCTCAGAAGCAGGCTGAGAAGGCCTCCTCAGGGAGTCTCAGCGCACTTATTCGGTGTTCGTATGGCAGCCTTACTAATTCTCAGCCTTTTCTAATGATCAGCACAAACAGAGGCTTTGTTTTAATCGATCCAAACCTGCCAAGTGTGAACATAGCCTGAGAGGTGCAGGGCAGGAGGTACTCCATGTTGGGAGCCACTGTTCTAGACTCTCTTAAAGTGGTCTGCTCTTTTGCATCCATGTGAAAACTCTCAGCTCCTCCTCCTCATCCTCTTGAGTGGACAGTGAAGATAAATACATGTTGATAATGAAGACACTTCAGAATAAAATCCTTTTGCTCTGAGTGACTGTACCTCACTGATGTCTTTGTTTTTAACAAAACAATCATAACAGTACCAAATGTTACCAAATGTTTCAGTACTGACAATTTTAGCTCATTTTGAGCTGAACTCAAAAGTGCCAGCCAATACATGACTAGCAAACTTAGCTTTAAACAGTTGTACACACATGAGGTCATGATATTTTTCATTAAAACACAACCAAGTTTACTTAATTGCAGAAGATATGTGTTTCGGTAGTGACAATTCTTTATGTTCCACAATGATATTTAGACTTTGGGGGCACATTTACTTGCTCACCATGTGGCCATGAGGGACAGGGATGCAGTCTCACTTCCTGCTGTAAAATGAAGGGGCATGGCTTAAATAAGGTCTGCCTACATTTTGTGTTTCGGTAATGACATGAAAATGTGGAAGAGCATTCCCTGTTCAAAAATTAGACTAAATAAGTCTAAATCTTTTAACTTCACTTTAAAAAAAGTCAACAAGATGACAGTGACAGTGACAGTGAAAATGAACATACAAAAAAATGTAAATATTATTTTCACAAATGTAAATTCAGGGGTTAAAATAAGGCTCGGCCTACATTTTATGTTTCGGTAGTGACATGAAAATGTGGGACAGCGTTTTTTGTTTAAAAATTAATCTTTCAATTTCAATTTAAAAGAAGTCAAAAAGATCTTTTAATAAATGACATTAAAAAATATAAATAATATTTTCACAAGTGTAAATTTAAGGGTTAGGGTTTAGAACAGCCACCTCCCAAGAAAAAGTACCCTTTAAATGAGGATTTTGTGTATATTTAGCCTATAGCTATCTCTAGTCATGCCTTGGGTTTAAAGATCATAACATAATCCTTGTCAATATCTAAGGTCTGAATACTTTGTTGTTTATCAAATAGCTTTTTAAGCAGTTTAAACTAATTCAGTGGAACGGTCCATATAGGCCGTGCATACATACAGACTGTGCATTTATTGTATCCAGCACAATCATGCTAGCGATCCCAAACATTCTATAAAATTAGTTAATCTGATGATCATAATGCATCTTAATGACAAAGTAAATGATGGCTTTGCGAACTAAAGACTTCAAGGCTGTAGAGTAGCCAAATTTCTTCCTAGTTTTCTGTATATTCTAATTTGGTAAAAAGCACTGCCCGCTAATGAATAGCATGCTGGCAGATACCTAAGTGAATGCTGGCCTGCACATGTCTCAGCCCTAGAAGGACAACTGAGTCCTTGTGGTCATTTGTCAAGCTCCTCCACCTGAATCTGAAGCCTCGGACTTTCATTACCTCATACATTGATCAGACTGATGGAAACAGAGGCGAGAACTGAGGAGGTGATAACATAGGGTTGAAACAGGCAGCTATTGATTAGTTTCATCAATTTATTTCCGATTGAGGGGTTATCAGGGGCAGCTGGAGAACAAAACAAAGACCTTGTGTTGTTTGAGTTATTTTGTTTGCCTCTTTTCTCTTTCAGTCAATGTGTAAACATGGCAAAACATATGGGTACCATTTGGATTGGACTGGATTTGATGTGTTTCATCTGGTGAGTATGGCTTGGAACAGTGGCTTAGAGTTTTATTGAGTGGGTTGTAATCAGCAGTGTAATGGTTCATGTATGCAGGTATATGGCTACACCGATCTCTGAGGAGACTTATCTAAACATGACCAGGGATACGTTTGCATTTCAGCATTTTGTGCTTGTGATCTGACCACGACCACGGAAAACATCGTATTCATTCAATTACAAGTTGTATAACTAGCTCGCTGTGTCCAAATAGTCCTTTGGTATCTGCTGCCCTTGATTTTGCCTGATCTGGTAGCTATGTGGATCCACATGCTAGTGAGCGCTGCCAATTCATCGGAAAATACTCAAAAGTGTGAAAAGAGAAAAAAGGCTGACAAAAAAGCAACTAAATAGGTCAAATTTTAACTTCAAATTTAAATGTAAATGAGAAATGGTGACATAAAATGCTGTTCAAACAGTTTGAGCCGTAGTAGATCAACAGTGAAACTCAAACATGGTCGTCTATGTTCTGAACACTCTTTAGCTTACAGGCTTTTCAGCACTAACTGATTCAATAAAATTCTTTGATGGAAATCACATGAATAATATGAGAAACTCATCATCTTTTGGAAAAAAAACCCTTCTTATCTGTTTTTGACAGTTATAACTGCCAACACATTCATTTGTTAGATCCTATTGACGTTTCTTCTCTTTAAATAATGCACACTAAACTGACTTGCATGCTAATAGCACCCCCTGCTGGAGAAACTGCAGACTGCTAGGTGAGAGTTCCAAAGCCACATCCACAGGTTCTACATATTAAAAAACAAGGTGTTTTCCATTGTTATAGCAGTGGGCTCTGGAATTCAGCTTTAAATGCCTTTGAAGTATTATACTGTCTTCATTCCACATCTTCTAATGTTTAATATATCTAGAACACTGTTTGAAATTAAATTATAAAAAAGGAACACAACGTCATGGCTGGGATCTTGAGCATGAAACAAGCCATGGACAAGCTGGTGCTGAAGCATTAATGACTGTCATATTTTCCAAATTCCAGCAGTGCCTGGCAGTCGGAGGTACGAGTGTATGGGATGCACATGTGAGACAAATGACTTGAGAAATTCAACAAAGCTGGAGTTGGCTGCACATTCAAATTTCCCATTCCACCTTAAATGGTGGAATGCCATTATGCCAAAACCACAGTTTTTAATTTTTGGACATACTGCCCACTACTATATTGAGCTGGGGACAGGACTCTGAGAGCGATGGTCCGTGTCTGCAGGGCTAGAGAGGAGACGTGTGTGTGTGTGTGTGTGTGTGTGTGTGTGTGTGTGTGTGTTGTGGACTGTGTTGGGGGTAGCGGTGCATGTAATGAACCCCCCCCCAACCACCACCACCACCACCACACACACACACACCTACATCTCTCCTTCAAGCTCCTAGGCAGGTACAGTGTGTGAGGTGAGTGTGGTTGCATAATGAGTTCTGAACACATACACACACACACACACACACACACACATTCTCATTTAGCTTTTCAAACAAAAACACATCACCATCATCATCCTCATCCTCACTGCTGCCAACGTCAAGCTGACAACTTCCTGTGAAGAACTGACATTCAACATCTGCAGGCAGCAAACTGAAGAGAGAGAGAGAGAGAGAGAGAGAGAGAGAGAGATTGAAATGGTGGTAGAGGGCAGAGATAGATGGATAGATAGAGAGAGAGAGAGAGAGAGAGAGAGAAGAAGATTGAGATGGTGGGAGAGAGCAGAGATAGATAGAGATAGATAGATAGAGAGAGAGAGAGAGAGAGAGAGAGAGAGAAGGCGTCCATGCTCTCTCTGCTCTAACACACCTGTTCCAAGGGCTCCTGAAGGGCTCGCTAATTAGCTGTTGTGCTGTATCAGGTGTGCTGGAGCTGAGAGGACGCACTGCAGGCTCTCCTGGGCTGGCGTGAGGAACATTGAGGTCTGTCCCTTTCAGCAGAACGACCTCACACTTTGGGGGGTCAAAATTTTGGAACGTTCTGTGTAAATGCTGTCATATTAGAGAATGATTTAAAGCCAGAACTTTGGTTACCATGTCAAGACAAGCTTTCTACGACAGCTAGCTTAATGTTAGGAAAGTGTTCTGTGCAGATGCAGTGTAACTAGTTATACACCTTCTGTTACAATCAGAAAAGCTTTAATAAAAGAACATCCGTTCATTCAAATGCAATCACCCTCAACTTGTTACACATGTGTACATATGTAATTATGCTGTTATAATTGTCAATCCCAGGTGATTGCTAATGTGTTGTTGGGCCACTCCAGTGCTGTCCCAGTTGATTGCTAAGGTGTTGTGGCCATTGCTGTGCTATCCCAGGTAGCTGCTAATGTGTTGCTAGACCATTGCAGTGCTGTCCCAGGTGGTTGCTTAGGTATTGCTAGACCATTGCTGTGCTGTCCAAGGTGGTTGCTTAGGTGTTGCTAGACCATTGCAGTGTTATCCCAGGTGATTGCTAAGGTGTTGTGGCCATTGCTGTGCTATCCAAGGTGGTTGCTAAGGTGTTGCCAGGCCATTACTTTGCTGCCCCAGGTGATTGCAAAGGTGCTGCTAGGCCTTTGCTGTGCCATCCCTGGTGGTTGCTAAGGTGTCACTAGACTTTTCTTGTGCTGTCCAATGTGATTGCTCAGGTGTTGCTGGGCCATTGCAGTGCAATCCCTGGTGGTTGCTAAGGTGTTACTAGGCCATTGCTTTGCTATTCCTGGTGGCTGCTAAGGTGTTGCTAGGCCTTTGCTGTGCCATTTCAGGTAGTTTCTAGGGTGTTATTAGGCCAATGCTTTGGTATCCCAGGCAGTTGCTAAGGTGAGACGTAACTACCAGGTGGAAATTAGCAATGGCTAAGTTTGTAGAGGTTAAAAAAGCTTGGTTTTTTATTATCTGTGTTTCAGTGCTGTAATTCCTTGTGAAATTTATGCCTCTAGTCACCCCGATGTCCCAAGACAGGCAGCGACCATGTTCGTCCCGCCAGTGTCTTGTACTTGTCCGCAGATGGCTCACACATGCGTAGCTGCATCTCTCCAAAGTTCTGTGATTGATATCATTACCGTGACTCACACCATTCCCTCTGATGGAGCTCTCTAAACTCAGAAACAATTTACGGATTCACAGCCATGTGTGGGACTGCTTTTCACAAGACCTCACGGCATCGCACGATCATTCATTAATAATGCTGATCTAGGATAAAATCCTGGCCATATGAACACAGCATTAAGCAGATATAGTTTCAAGCATATATAATCATAGTTATCAGCAGTTATGACACAAGCAGATATGATCACAGTAATGAGCAGATATGATATAGTTATAGGCAGATATGATTATAGCTGTAATATAAGATGATAGTTTATGGTCATAGTTACATGAAAATATAATCATAGTCATAGACAGATATGATCAGTTATAAGCAAATATAATGATCATTATAGGATGATGTGGTCACAGTTCGATGCAGATATGATCAGAATATTAGTCATGAGCACATATAACAGTTATAAGTAGATATTGTCACAGTTATATGCAGATAATATTATAGTTATGATATTATATGTTCCAAAAAATTGTGTGTGAATTGTTTGCTGCTTGAGTCTCAAGCAGATATAATCAAAATCATATGCAAATATTATCATAGTTATAATTGGACATTACTAAATTCATAAGAAGACATAATTGTAGTCTTACGCCATAGGCAGATATGATCACAGTTATAAGCAGATATAATCACAGCTGTAAGCTAATATAATGTCATAAGCAGATATGATCACAGTTAGAAACAGATATGATCAGAGTCATAAGCATATATGATCACAGTTATAAGCAAATATTAACATAGTCATAAGTGGATATAATCACAGTTATAAGCAGATATAAGCACAGCTGTAGGCTGGTATTATAAGAGTCATAAGTCCATATCATCACACTTGTAAGTAGATATATTCATGGTCATAAGCAGATATGATCACAATTTTAAACTGATATAATCAGCCATAAGCAAATATGCTAAGAGTTATAAGCAGATATGATCACAGTCATATGCAGATATTATCATAGTTACAAGCAGATATGCTCACACTTATAAACTGATATAATCAGTGATAAGCAGATATGATCAGAGTTATAAGCAGATATGATCACAATTTTAAACTGATATAATCAGTCATAAGCAGATATCGTCACAGTTATAAGCTGATGAGATCAGATTCATAAGCAGATATTATCACAGTTATAAGCCAATAAAATCAGAGTCATAAGCAGATATGATCAGAGTTATAAGCAGACATGATCACAATTATAAACTGATATAATCAGTTATAAGCAGATATGATAACAGTCATTAGCAGATGTGATCAGAGTTATAAGCAGATCTCATCACAGTTATAAGCAGATATGATCACAATCATAAGCAGGTATGACTGTAATTGTAAGCCATATGCAAATATAACAGTTATAAATAGATTACCATAGTTATAGTCAGAATAATCAGCCATGAATCATATGTTTCTAATAATCATAATAATAAGCTGACATAATCAGAGTCATAAGCAGTCAAAAGGCATTCACTTATGCTAGATCAGCATCCTCACTTTAAGAAGCATGAGGAGTATGACAGTATGAGTACTGTCATAACACGCCTGCACTCTTGCACACAAGACATAAAATTTGTGTTTATATGTTGATGCTTTTATGAATCCTGCTGCACCGACAAGTTTGGGTGATGAATAGTCATTCCTCAAAGGGTGTGTGTGTGTGTGTGTGTGTGTGTGTGTGTGTGTGTGTGCTCTTAAAGAGCGTTCACGTTTTAAATACACCCGGTGTCAGGCCAAAGGGTGCGTCCATTCATCAGCCTATACATACAGCCCACCAAACTGCTGCATATGGGAGAAAATATGCAAGAGCGGCACATCGTTCCAAATCCATGACAAGTGATAAGGGCAGCTGGACAAACTTAAAACCAAGAGGCTGTGCAAGAAAAACGTTTTCTTTATGATTCATAATGAGTCATAAGTGCGCACTTGGCTCAGACAGAAAGAAATTACTTTTTTTTGCAGTGTTTTTTTTCTGAAGGCTAGACATTTTTCTTGAAAGCTGAAAAGAAGGATTTGTGTGTTCTATCAGAAACGCAAGGTGCCACGCGCCAGAGAGGAGACATCTGGAAGGCGCCTTTCTTTCCACAGCACCACTGATTTATCCTTATCATTGCTGTTATTGTGCATTAGTTCAGCACATGTTCCGTGGAATAGAGCTAATGATTTTGCTCTATGTAAGCGGTATGGAGTACAGAGGGCAGGCCATGCTGAAAGAGCTGGATGGTGGATGCTGAGTATGTCGCAAGATGCTGATTTAGTGAAAGCCTTTGCAGATATTTGTGGGTCAATGACAATTTAATGATGCGTATTTTTGCATCTGCATATATAGTTGTATTTATATTTATATCTATGTGTATTTTATATCTTAAGTATACATAGTGAGCGTTTTCAAAGCTTTTAATTGCCTATTTCGGTTATTAAAACTGTGCTGGTTTGGTTGCTCCATTTGACTTACTGGTTGCGCCACCTGACTTTTCAGACTAATTTCCAAGTAAACAAGCATCTACTTAGACACTCGTAGAAACCTTTGTCACTGAACTTGAGTTCATACTTTGTAAGTTCATTCATTTTTTCAAATAAATAAACATTATTGTAGTAATGTTTCATACATTTTCATGGTTCTGAGATCACACCATCTGACATGGTAAAATGAAACAAAAAAATCTTTTTTTTTGTGTAAGATTTGTGTAAGAGCTACTCACCTTGGCATTGCACTGTGAAGGTCACTTTGGGTCTTCTTCATGATGCAGCACACTGGCCCCACTTTTGTAAAAGCATGTCAAAATAAAAGTCCTTTGTTTTTGGTTGTGCTGCTTGACATTTGAAGAAGTTAGAATTTAAAGACAAAAGCTTTTAAGTTAGAACTTAAAGGTGCGAGTTGAGAGCTTTTAAAGGTGTCTTATCTTGCAAAATGATTTTTATTTGAAAGTTTTTAAACATAAAATCATGCCAAACTATTTTATATAGTTTAATTGACATAAAAAGAAATTGAAATTAATTTTATACGGATGCACTGAAAATTGTTTGACATAAAAGATGTATTGCTGAATAAGATATATGTCACATTTATTAAATTATTTTTGGGGAAAAAATTGACTTGGACACAAAAAATGAACACTATGTCAATGACCTTTGCACAATGTAAAATAATGATATGAAATTTTAGAATTTCACATTGTAGAGAAACTTCCTGGCTCAGATTTCTTTACAGTGGTAGTGATAGGAACCAGGGGTCACCATGACTACATCACAAATATAGTCATTTTATTTACTATCCAAAACCACCAGTGAACCTACATGCGTCTTGCAATTTTTTATATGTAATGGTGATGATGGCGAAATATTCATAAATCTGAAAAAAGATGTTTTTTTTGGTGACAATTTTGCCTTCAGCGTGAATTTTTAAAAATATCTTTTATGCCAAGATCTTATCTGTTAAAATATTATGTCAGGCATCAGGCAGTGTGTTCATAACCATTTCATGTGTGTTCATTTCAAGTCATTTTCTGTAAGGGAGTTTATAGAGGCATCAAACACTTTAGACGTCTGGTTCCATTCACCACCAGTGTGAACAATTGTGACTGTGTCTGTAAAATGGAGCATTTTGCATCAAACCACTCTAAATGACTTTGTTTATTGTACCATTTAATTATGCAGAAATGTTGAAAAATCAGTGGAATTGTCCCTTTAAGGCAACTACAATTCATCTTCAGTGAAAGTGTGGTGACTCTGCACTTCCAGGGATCTGTAATGTAAATTATTGTTCTTTTCTTGGAAAAAGGACTCTTTTTCTCTTGTGCACTGAATGAGGTCTGCTTTTTTTGGTCACGCGCTAAATGGAAAAACAAAGAACATCGGATTTGGTGTGCAAAGACCCTTAGCTAGAGCCCGTAACGGAAACAGGTTCATAAGTCTAGAGCTTTCAGGGAAATGTTTTGCTTGTCATTAGTGTCTCTGGCTGTTGTAGGAGCTCAGTGTTTTGTGTAGATGGTGGTGTGTGATGGTGGAGTGAAATGTAGAGTGTCTCATTACAGCTACATTACAGTGCAGTGCAGCTGATAATACAGTGTTTTATTCACTCTGTTAGTGATAAAAGAGTCTTTCTGCTGTTACCTGTACCTTTATCTTATACATGCCCCATTCACATTGTTTGGTTCATATAAGTGCTCTCTCTCTCTCTCTCTCTCTCTCTCTCTCTCTCTCTCTCTCTCTCCCTCTCTCTCTATTTCTCTGTGGCTGTCTTTGTTTCTCTCTCTTTCTTTTTCTATCACGTTCTTCCTCTCTCTCATCTTCCCTTTCTGTCATCCTCTCTCTGTCTTTCTCTTTTCTATCTTTCTCCCTCCCTTTTTCTCTCTTTCTATTTCAGTCTCTTTCTCACCCTCTCTCTTTCTTTTTTCTAATCTTCTCTCTCTCTCTCTCTCTCAACAATTTTTCATTTTTTTCCTCTTTCTCTTTTTCCATCTTTCTCACCCTTCTCTCTTTCTCTCTCCTTTCCTTCGTTCCTGTGGCTCTTTCTCACGCTCTACTTCCCTTTTTATCATTTTCTGTCTGCCTGCGTTTCTTTCTTTTTTATCTATTTCTCTCCCTCCCTCTCTCACTACCTTTTTCTCCTTCTTTTTCTTATTGTCTTTCTTTCGCACCATTCTCCCTTTCTCTCTCTCTCCTTCCCTTCCCTCTCTCTTTCTTTCTCTCTTTCTTTTTCTTTCTCTTACCCCCGTCTCTCTCTCTCTCTCTCTCTCTCTTTCTCTTACTTTTACGATCCCTCCACTTCTTTCTCTCCTCCCCGTATCTCTCTGCCTTTTCCTTTTTTCCTTTATTTCCTTTCTTTTTTTCTCCCCACAAATCCTGCACTGCTCTCTCGTATGCGTGTGAACTGTCCATGTACGCCAGTGAACGGACAGGTTCTGGAATGTTCAACATTTATGAGACTGAAGCATCTCTCTCTCTCTCCCTCTCTCTCTCTCTCTCTCTCTCTCTCTCTCTCCCTCGTCGACATTCTTTCCATCACAGGCCAAGAGGAAAACATGTACGCTCTTGTCAGACACAATGACAAGCTGCTTTCATTTTTATTTATTAATGTTCCCAAATGTTTATGAATCACGGCCTTTCTGTGAAGTGAACGCTGCTTCAGGCCAGAGATTCCTTTACGCTCTGCGTCCAAAAGTTTGTAGACACCTGCTCATCCAGTATTTCTTCTGAAATGAAGGGTATTAATAGTGCGTTTGTCCCTCTTTGCTGTAGTAACAGCCTGTGCTCTTCTGTGAAGTCTTTACACTAGATGTTGGGACATTGCTGTGAGGATTTGATTAGTGATGTCAGGTACTGATGTTAGATGGTCAGTTCTGGATGACTCCAACTCATCCCAAAGGTATCGGATGGAGCTCAATCACTCCAGAGAGTCCCATTCTCCCATTCTGCCTCACAGCAAGAAGGGCCTGGGTTTGATTCCCTGGCCGGGTAACTAGGGTCCTTTCTGGGTGGAGTTTGCATAGTCTCCCCATGTCTGCAAGGGTTTCCTCCCACAGTCCAAAGACATGCATGTAGGCCAGGGGTTGGCAACATGCGGCTCTTTTACTGCCCTGTTGCGGCTCCACTGGAGAATTAGATTTTTAGGTAAAAATAAAATAATCCTCCTCTGCAGTGAAATAAAGCTCTGCTGATCGTTCAAACAGTTTTAACAAGAATTGCCCTTAAACGCTGGAGTTAATGTACGCTTTAACTGAAGATTGGTGTGCAGACTGCTGGTCACCATAGCAACACAGACAACAGTCTCACCTAGCTAGTAGCTAACGAAAAGGCAAAGAGAAAGATATAAGATGAACAACAATAATTTGGAGATGAATAAACTTATTCGCTTTTAAAAGCACTCCAGCTGGTTTCCCGATATGTTTAATCTGCAACGAGGAAACTGTCAAACACTAAGCTGGGAAACTGAAGTCAGCTTGTCATACGGCAGCTTCTAGCTCGAATTGTCCCGTTCCACCTTAAATGGTGCAGCAGTTACATTCTGGCACCTCGGGCACCATTTAAGGTGGATAGAGAAAATTCGAACAAGAAGCTGGAGAATGAGAAGCTGATTTCAGACATTTTACAAGTAACTATTCTATTTCTGCAGAAAAGTTTCCTGCCGGAGATGTGAGAAAAGTGGCTATAGCTGAGCTAAAGCTTAAAGCAGAGCAAAGCAAGTTTGCATTTTTGTTTAGTACATTAGTATATACTGAGACATATTTACAGCCAAGATGGTAAAACGGACATTAGGGCCCAATCCCATTTCACCCCTCGCCCCTACCACTTATCCCTAAGCCCTCCGTTGACACCTAAAGGTAGGGTGTCCCGATTTTTGTTGAGGTACAGGGGTAGGGCGAAGTGTTAGGGCTACATGGCCCTCAAATGTAAGCTTTTTAGACGCTCACTCCAAACAGAGTGTTATATGAAAAAAAGAAAAACCGGCAAGATGGCTGCACAAGCGACCAAAAAAAAACACAAATGTGAGAATTTTCTCTGTTAAAGAATTACGCTAACCATTGTATTATCTTAGTTTAATGACATTTCAGTGTATTATGGTCCTTTTCACCATAACAAGCATAAAAATCACTAGCAGTATGCTGATGTCTTGGTAGCTAGCTAGCTAAATTTGTCGTTCCACCTTAAATAGTTTAGCAGTTCTGATGCCTGAAGGGCCAGAACATAACTGCTGCTCCATATAAGGTGGAACAGGAAAAATTCGAATGAAAAGCTGGTGAATATCTGACTTCAGCTTCATATCACTGAAGAATTAGTGGTGGGCGATAATAAATAATTGTCCCTCTTTTAAGGCATATGATTCCCTAAATGTAACTAAAGCCCAGCAGTGAGGTTGCTGAACTTGTCCCTCCTCTGCTGTCACTGCAGACTGGCTGGGTCGCCTACAGAGCAGCACTAGTTGCCTGTTAATGAAGTAATGTTCTTTTTTATTTGAGGGTCCCATTTCGTACCCCTTATAACTCAGTTCCAAGGGCCAGGTGACACTCAAAAACAAGGGTAAAAATAAGAAATGGGATTGGCCCAATATGTTGTGGCTCCCAAGATGGTTTGATTTTTGTTGCAAGGACAAAATGGTTCTTCTTAACTTAACCCAGGAGGATAAGCGGCTTAGATAATGTGTGTGTGTGTGTTTACAAGTTGTCAACAATGGGTGCACATTAATGTAGCTCAATTAGAAGGTCTGTGCACATACTGTTGGACATACAGTGCATATATTTATATAGTTATGCATAACTATAGTAATAATAATAAAAGAGATGATTTTCATTTCAGAATGGCTTCGGGAAATGTGTGTTTACAGCAGGCTGTTCGTCAGCAGCAGTCTGACACAGTGTATACAGGAGATCTTTGCCCGCGAGTTACTTTCTCACAGCTCTATCTGGCTCTTTTGGAGAATTATGAAGGGACCCGTAAGGCAAAATTAATGACGCCGGAATGATTAAGTGTTTCAAACACTCCTGTGGTTGTTCTGCTAATTCAGCGGTGTCCAAACTCTAGCAAACACGCTATTACTTCAGAACAGTGTTATTAATAATGTTTAACCATGGAGAGAGAGCGTTTCTGGCTGTGTGTAGATGAACAGCCAAATGTGTACCAGTGAGTATCAGCGCCCTGTTTCATTAATCTTTAATATGAAAACTCTAATATGTGCTGTTGTGTTCACCAGAGCAGCTGTAATCACTGTGCTTAAAGTGGGCCAGTAGCCTGCTCACCTCATCAGACCCACACCCCTCACAAGCTCCTTAGAAAAACTGTGCAAAACTTTGGATCCAGGTCAACACTGGGGGTCTTTAGCGTGCATCAGGAGCCAACAGCATGGCTGCACTGTCCTCTGAAGAGATGGGCCCTCCAGGAGCGTATCTGTATGTTCCCAGGGTCTTATGTTCCCAGGGTTCTATGTTTACGAGGTTCCATATTCCCAGGGCTCTATGTACACAAGGCTCTATGTTCCCAGGGTTTTGTGTTCACAGGGCCCTCTGTTGCCAGTGCACTATGTTCCCAGGGTTCTATGTTCCAAAGTTTCTGAGTTCCCAGGGTTATATATTCCCAGGGTTCTGTGTTCCCCAGATTTTAAGTTCCCAGGGCACTATGTTCCCAGGTTCTAGGTTCCCAAGGCTTCATGTTCCCAGGGTTCTGTTTTCCCAGTGCCCTATGTTCCCAGATATCTGTGTTCCCAGTGCCCTATGTTCCCAAAGATCTGAGTTCCCAGGGCTCTATGTTCCCAGGGTTCTGTGTTCCCAGGGCTTTGTTTACAAGCCTTATGTCCACAGGCTCTTAGTTCCCAGAGTGCTATGTTCCCAGAGCCATATGTTCCTAGGGTTCTGTGTTCCCAAGGCTCTACATTCCCAAAGCCCTATGTACCCAGGCTTCTATATTTTCAAGGCTCTATGTTCCCAGAGCCATATGTTCCAGGGGTTCTATATTCCCAGGGCTCCATGCTCCTAAATTTCTATATTTCATATATTATACATACATTTCATACACACATTATACATTAAGGTAACATACGAAAGAGTTCCCAGGGTCATGGTTAAAATCATGGGGTCATCAAAGGTCTTACAGGGAACAATGAGGAGCAGGTTTTAGGAATGTTCTTGCCCTCAGATAGCCTAGCCTAAGTGAGCTAACTAGCTAGCTTAAACTTAGTAATACAAAGCATTTTTTGAGAAATCAGAGTAGAATACATAAACTTTGCCCATTTTTTCTGTTGTTGCTAATAGTGTAGCAGAATAAAGTAATAAACCCGAGAACATAGGAGTGACATGGGGTTATTTCCCTAAAATTTCAAAGAGAAAATAAAGGGAATGGGGAACACAGGACCCTCTAGCAGCACTGAAGATCCACAACTGAAGGACTGCTCAGCCATTTTTAGACAAGATGTTTCATATAACATAGAAATTGTCTTACTCTAATATGACTCAGCATAATAGAGAGACAATGTGGCACATTACATGCATAGATTACATTACATAGATTGCATGCCATAACTATCCTCATTTTGTGCTTTTACAGTTTATGATTAGTAAATTTGGTTGGCTTGCTAGCAATGCAAATCATTCTCACCACTAGCCACTGCTAAAATGCTACATCTGCTAAATTGCTTGCGCCAAAATAAAGGAACTCTGTACTTGAACCTTGCTGTATAACACTAACAAAGCCATGCTATGAACATGTCATGTTCAGTTATGTAAGTGTCAGTATTATCATGTCACATTAGTTAAGTGTCATGACAGAGGCCATTATGTTTGATGTCATGACAGCTTATGTCACATGCTAATTTTTTGCTAAGTCTACTCCAGTTAGCTGTCATAACCTGTCAACCTCAGAAAGCTAACACCATTCCTACCGGCAGCACTAGACAGACGAGTATAGCATCCAATAAAGTAACTACAGCTGACCATAGCAACAGTTAACAATGATGTATGTTGATCTGAACAGCCTAAATGTTGGGCAAAGGACCAAACTGTGCCTGTTTCTTCACAGGAGAAGGAAGAGTGTTTTTAATAGGGATTTCCACTTATTTCTGCATAATTCAATGTTTATTATGTACACAAAGTCATTCAGATTGGTTTAATGTGAATCGCTCTATTCTCAGGTAAGAATTGTTCGCAGTGGTGGTGAATGGAACCAGATGTCTGAAGAGTTTAATGCCTCTAAAAGCTCCCTCACAGAAACCTGTTACACAAAATGGCTATAAATGTGCTGCTTGATGCCTGAGACATTGATCTGTGGTAGTATTGAGATATAAGTCTGGCCTAAAAGGTATTTTTTCCAAGCCATTCATGGTGAAAAGGAGCATGCAGGGTGTTGTAAGACTAAATAGACCCAAAAGAAAACTTTGTATAAAAACTTTTACCACTATTTCACAATCATAAATATCAGAAGACATGTGTAGGTTCACTGGTGGGTTGGATAGTAAATCAAATGGCCAAATTTGTGTTGGAGACATGGTGACCCCTGGTTCCCATCACCACTGTGTTTGAGTCTATAAGTTTCTCTAAAATAACTGAAGCATTCTGAATGACTGTCAACATTTTAATGACTGAATGTTGCAGAAATTTTAAAAAATTGGTGGAATTCTTATTGTACATGTATAAGATCTTAGTCCAAGTCATGAGTTATGAGGTTCTTATGACAGCAGTAAAATGCTATATTCCCAGAGGAAAGAACCCTGAAATGAGATCTCCACTTAATCCCATATACACTATTAAAATTTATGGTTCTTTAAAAGTTCTTTGGTAAAGACAATGGTTCAATATAGAACCTTGAATACTCAAAGAACCCTCTGCATGTTTAAAGAGTTCTTGGCATGGTGAAATTATTCTTCAGATAGATGACTGATAAGGTGAGGTATATGGTTCTACATAGAACCTTTTGGGAAAAGGGTTCTGCTATTGTTACGATAAAAGCTTTCAAAAGAGGGACATTTTCGGTGATATGTAGAACCCTTTTTGAAAAGGTACTATACAGAACCACATAGAGCACAACTTCTCCATCAATCTGGAGAACGCTTTTACGATGCAAAGATCATTCAAAGGGTTCTTTGAGTGTTCATGGTTCTATATAGAACAGTTTTCTTTACTAAAGAACATTTGAAGAGCCCTCTTTTTTAAGAGTGTACTTATTTCTGAAATGTTTTGATCAAAGTAAGAAACCCTCAGATTTTCTTATTTTTATTGAAATCTTGTGTCTGACTCGTCTCACCCAGGCTTAGCTGAATAATATTTCCATAATAAGAGTGTAAGATCATCGCTTTATTATAGATCTCAATTCTGTATCACAGAACTCTTTCAGCAGTCTATCAGTGTAGAATGACAACTCATGCTTTTCTCATTCATCACCAGAACTTCTTACAATGAAATGCTGATGTTAATCTCCTCTTTTCTCCTAAAGAGGGTTCAGGAGAGAGAATTGAGAAATCAGTGATGCTTCATTAATATAATATTGAGATCTGCAGTATTTTTTTGAGACAGTCTTAAGAAAGACACGTTTTCCTCTGGGTGACCGTTAAACAACCACCACATTTCTGACTACACTGCAAAAAATAGTGGCTTGTCAAGTGAAATGATCTTAAAACTACGGTTCAGTCCTTAGAGGCCATAAGGTAGTTGTAATTTTCAGGATTGTTATCTAACAAAAGTTGTTATCCTGAGATAAGGAGTTAATTATCTTGTTATGTCAAGGTGACAAAGTTGATTGGGGACTGTCACAGGCTGGAGGTTAGGGAACCAGCCCTGTGACCGGAAAGTCGCCAGTTCGATCCCCTGAGCTGACAGTAAGTGCCCTGGAGTAAGGCACCTGACCCCCAACTGCTCCCCGGGTGCCGTGGGGTAGGGCTGCCCACCACTCCAGGCAAGTGTACTCACCCCCCCCCAGCATGTGTGTTCACTAGTGTGTATGAGGTGTTTCACTGCACGGATGGGTAAAATGCAGAGGTAAAGTTTCCCTGTTGTGGGACTAATAAGGGTCACTTAAAAATATCTTAAAATAACAAGTTAGTCATCTTGTTATCTCATGATAACAATGTTGATATCTTGAAATAACGAGTACATTATCTTATCTTGAGATAACAAAAGTTGTTATCCTGAGATAATACATTAATTATATTGTTATCTTGAGATAACAATGTTATTAACTTGAAATAACAAGTTATTTGTCTTGTTATCTCAAGATAACAAAGTTGTTATCTTGAAATAATGAGTTAACTATATTGTTATCTTGAAATAATGAGTTAACCATATCGTTATCTTGAAATAATGAGTTAGCTTGTTTATCTCGAGATAAAGTTGTTCTCTTGAGATAACAAGTTAATTATCTTGTTATCTCAAGATTACAAAGTTGTTATCTTGAAACAACAAGTTAGTTATCTTATGCAAAGTTGTTGTCTTGAAATAATGGGTTAATTATTTGTTGTCTCAAGATAACAAAGTTGTTATCTTGAAATAACAAGTTAATTATCTTGTTATCTCAAGATAACAAAGTTGTTATCTTGAAATAATGAGTTAATTATATTGTTATCTTGAAATAATGAGTTAGCTTGTTATCTTGAGATAAAGTTGTTATCTTGAGATAACAAGATAATTAACTTGTTATCTCAAGATAATAATCCAGAAAATATAGAAACAGCTCATGGCCTCTCCGGACTTCTGTACAAATCTAGCCAATCTATCTAATATTTCTTATTTCGGGTTGGTTGTGCACTTAATATAAGATTATGTAGCTCATTTCTAGACTTTTTAATACCTGTTTTAAGTAATTTTATGAAATAAAATGATCTCACTATACTGGCAAATAATCTTGGTGGTTTCAAGCACATTTCTTAAAACAAGCAAAATTATCTGCCACTATACTGAGATAATTGTACTTAATAAAATTACTTAAAACAAATAAAGAATGTCTAGAAATGAGTTAAATAATCTTACATTAAGCTTACAACAATCTCAACAGGACAAATATTCGATTTATTGAGTAGATTTAAGATAATATTACTTGACAAGAAGCAGTGAAGGCTCTTCAAGCTGGTTTCTTCAAGTCAGGGGGCAGAGCAGGTCACAGCTAGCGTGACAGATATCTCTCTTAGCTTTGTACTACATGAAAGGAACAGTTTTTTTCTCTATGTTAATAGAGGGTGTTTAATTTCACCTCCTTGTGCTGTGTGAGATGATCCAGGGTATCAGTGTCCCCCGGCGCAGAGCGGAATCACACAGCCTGATAGCACTTCAGCACGCGCCCAGAAGGCCAGGAAGCCTTTAACTCACCGGATCTATTGTTGTGGGAAGGTCAGGGGCAGCCGAGTGGAGAGAGGAGAGAATGAGATGACACGCGGCAGCATAACGAACGACCGGCCAGCCGCGCTCCACTGGGTCTTGTTTTGCCAGGTGTTAGTCGTGATGAAGCGCTAACGGAGTCACAGCTTATTCCAAAGGGCAGAGCGCAGGATTCCTGATTAGCGTTAAATGGGACATCATTAATGTTGCACAAAATCTGCAGTATGTGTCCCAGACGAGAAGTGCAGAGTGATTGCTCAGCTTTAGCATAGGTGGTTGCTTTGCCCTGGTTGCTATTTTAGGTGGTTGTTATGGTGTGCCAGTGTTGCTAGATGATTGTTATAGTGTTCCAGGTGGTTGCTAAAGTGTTGCAAGGTGATTGCTATGGTATCCCAGGTGGTCACTAGGTGGTTGTTATGGTTATATAGGTGTTCCCAGGTGGTTGCTAAAGTGTTGCAAGGTGAATTGCTATGGTATCCCAGGTAGTCACTAGGTGGTTGTTATGGTGTTTCAGGTGATGCTAGGTGACTGCTATAGTGTTCCACGTGGTTGCTAATGTGTTGCGAGGTGATTACTATGGTATCCCAGGTAATCACTAGGTGGTTGTTATGGTGTTTCAGGTGATGCTAGGTGACTGCTATAGTGTTCCAGGTGGTTGCTAATGTGTTGCAAGGTGATTGCTATGGTATCCCAGGTGGTGGCTAGGTGGTTCCTATTGCTTTCCAGGTGGATGCTAGGGTGTTGCTATGGTATCCCAGGTGGTTGTTATTGTGTTGCTAGATGGTCACTGGTCATTAAGTTCTGGGTGACATATCTAGAACATCCAGAAGTCCGAGACTGACATTAAATCTCACAAAACTGTTGCTATTGTAAATCAAAACATGTTAGGCCTTCATTCCAGCTTCTGAATGGCAGACGTCCTTTGGGTGTATCTACATAGATACGACAGATAAAACAATTCTGATTGGACAATTTTCTGCTGGCTGTTACAATCATTTCTCCCTTTTGTTTACAACCAAAACTTCAGAATGAAAATTAAGGAGAATTACTACAATACAGTTTACTCACATCTAATCTAGAAGATTTTGTACAAAAATACAGGATCTGTAGTAGTCCACAACATATTTGCAATGCAGCTCAGAAACTGACCACAGATGAAGGGATAGCTAACACAATTTGTGCTTCAGCAGATGGGCTACAGTTTATAATTGTACACCAGCAAAGTGGATGTTTCTAATATAGTATTAGGTGACAGTACATCACAGTATATTTTGTATATATTATCCAGACTCATAACCCTCATCCCTCATTCTTGTGATGCCTCGCACCTGTAGTCTTGTTTACAGTTTGAATAATTCATGGTGTACACATTACCCAGAATTAAAGTGGAGTGGGACAGATGTATACAGATTAAGGCGAGGGATTCTGTCATAAACACAGCAAACACTGCCTTAAAGACCACGCTGGAGCAGCCGCTGGAGAAAACAACAAATCTTTATTACTTTCTGTGCTAACAGATTAAGAATGCAAAGCTGAATTACATCACGTTGGTGTCATGTTTAGATGTTCAGCAGCACTTCTTACCACTTTTTAACCCACTCGAGGGGTTGTCAGATTTTGCAGTTAGCTTGGGCATCAAAGGGGAATTCCACTTATTTTTCAAAATCTATGCATAATTCAGTTATTGAGATGTAAAGTCATTTGGAGCGGCTTGATGTGAAGTGGTTTGTTGTAGACAAAGTTTTGTTTGGGGACTATTTTACCTTACAAGTCCTGCATGTACAACTCCACTATGAAAGATTAGCAACCATCTGGGATACCACTGAAACAGCCATAGAAACAGATAACATAGCAATGGTGTAGCAACATCTTAGCAACTGCCTGGTATTCCAGAGCAATGGCCTAGCAACACTTTTGCAACCACCTGAGATAAATTAGCAACAGCCTAGCAAAACCTTAGTAACCTTGTGCAATAAACTTAGGAACACCATAGCAACTGTCTTGGATGCTATAGCAATAGCCTAGCAACACCATAGCAACCATCTGGGATTTCACAGCAATGGCCTAGCAGCACCTTTGCAATCACCTGGGATTTCACAGCAATGGCCTAGCAACACCTTAACAACCACCTGGAATAACTTAGCATTCCATAGCTATGGCCTAGCAACCACCTAGGATAACATAGCCACTATAAAGCACCCCTTTATAACCATCTGGGATAACACAGAACAGGCTAGCAACACCTTAGCAACTACCTGGGATGCCATAACAATGGCCTAGCAACATGTTAGCAACTGCCAGGCATTCTATAGCAATGGCCTAGCAACACCTTTGCAACCACCTAAGATAAATTAGTAACAGCCTAGCAAAACCTTAGCAACCACGTGCAATAACTTAGCAACACCACAGCAACCATCTTGGATATTATAGATATTATAGTTACAGACTAACACCTTATCAACCAGCTGGGATTTCACAGCAATGGCCTAGCAACACCTTAGCAACCACCTGGGACACCATAGCAATGGTCTAGCAGCAACTTCTCAGCTATCTTGTATACTATAGCAACAGCCTAGTAACACCTTAACAACCACATGGAATTTCAAAGAAATGGGCTAGCAACACCTAGCCACCACCTAGGATTTCATAGCAATGGTCTAACAACACCTTAACGACCAGATAGGTAAGATAGCAATGGCCTAGCAACACCTTAATGACCACCTGGGATAAGATAGCAATTGTCTTGCAACAACTTAACGACCACCTGGGATAAGATAGCAATGGCCTAGCAACACCTTAACAACCACCTGGGATAAGACAGGAATGGCCTAGCAACATGTTTGCAACTACCAGCCATTCCATAGCAATAGCCTAGCAACACTTTAACAAAAATCTTTGACTTCTAAAGGTTGAGTAAAGTCCACCCCAACACAAACTTCCGCTTTAATTTACTTACGCAGAAGTTGGTCTTGCTTGATTGTATTTGGGCTTATGAAGTCAACTGAGTGGAGTGTACAGAGGGAGTCTGGCCTTAATTAGAAAAGGATGATGGGAGAGGGAGCGTAGATGGAGCTTTGGAAGGCAGAGGTTTGCGCTGGGATCAAAGGAGAGATGAGGGATGACAAATATCCGAGGGCCAGAGTCTGCTGGAATCCGAGTGGTAGACGCTCTAACCTCAGGGAGAAAGAGAGAAAAGGGGGATGGAGTGGGGGAGAAGGGGGTGCATCCATCTATCTTAATGCTCTCTTTTAGCCTCCTTTCATTCTGTACCGACTCCTTTGGCCAACAATTTCTAGGCTGAAAATACGAAACAGGTGGAGGTTACCGGCACATGGTTCTTAACACGAGGCTGTGAGTCTGCGCAGATGACTGAGCTTTTACAAGCTTGTTTTCCCTCCTCTGCCTTTTGTTGTGCATCGGAGCATATAGTGAAGTAATCATTCAGGCATCCTCCACACAATACAGGCATTTCATCAACACAGCCTGTTCATTGTTGGTTCCCTTGGTTAAAGGAATAGTTTGGTGGAAAAAAAAAAAACTACACTAATGCTCTCCTTACCATGAATGTATCTGATCAGACGTGTTTGGTGTCTTAGGTTTCCTTCTTTAGTTTCACACTGGAGCTCTAAGGCTAATGAAGCTAAAACATAATGGACGTCCATCAGATTAGCATCATGTAACACTTGCTGAACCTTGTCAGGTTGGTAGCTGAGTCTTAAATAGACTTGCTTATGTGGCGTCTAGCACTGTGATGCACAGTTATCTATAAAAATGGGTAAAAGTACATACATAGTTAAAAAGCAGTAACAGCCATCTTAAAACATGATTTTAGCCTTTTTTCTAGATCAGCATTCTCCAACATGCAGTATTAGCGCAACATTTTATCCCTCATTAGTTTGATAGAAATCACCATCGTTGTCATGTTTTTGTTCATCTTCTCACTACAATGCCCAGCATTCATTGCACAAATACCTCAGACAACAACTGGGAATTCCTGTTATGTCAACCAACCCTGACTGCTAGCCTAGCCACTGATCTATAGGCTAATAAATACATCCAAGCTAGCATAACTAGACCTCTTACCTCAGCCACTGAACAAAACCATAAAGAAAAAGGCTATTCTATCTTTATTTAGCACAAAATGGACTCAGAGAGACGTTTTTCACCCTTTCAGTCAGGAAAAAGAAGCCAAACCGAGGCAGGATTTTGATAGCCAGCTACCTTTAGCTCTTAGCCTGCTGTCCTCCTGATCAGATTAGTTAATTCTCTTGTTTGAGTAATCCATTCTCTCTATTATAATGATGATTTAAAGACAGTTGCTATAATTACATGACTCTAATACGATATTTAGCATACGAGCAATAATGCTAGCTTTCTGGCTTCCTTCTACATTGACCAGCTAACAAAAACAGCCCTCAAAAATCCTCTCAAAGCCATAGTTTTTCAAAAGTTCCTTCCACATCATCAGAAATGAAGTTTTCTGGTCTTTAAATCAGCAATCGACAAACTAGCACCATTGTAAGGGGCGAGTAGGCATGTTGTAATAATGGTTTACGATGTTTTTTTTGACCGAAGTGTCCGCTCAACAACATATTTTGTCCGACTACATTTGTGCTACATTGTCCAAAATTGATTTTTCACCAAAGTATTCCTTTTGTGACGCCGGACACACATTGAATTATCGAATGCTGCAACAAAACAAATTCATTCCATTCAGAGCGGGTACAGCTTCCCTACAGCTTTGGGAAATCTTCCCAGCTCCGGCCCTGCGGGACTCCTGCTCTCTCTCACACTTCCTCTGGCCAACCCCAGGCGGCTTTTTTATGTTCGAGTTTATTGTGTTTCTGAAGTGGCGGAGGGTCCCACAGCGCAGATAAAGACAGAGCGCTCAGGATCCTCCAGCAAAGTGACAGATGATGGGGGCCTTTTGTTTGATAGGTGTTTGCACAGACGAACGGCATTTCGGATGGGATTAAGAACGTGGAATTGAATTTTTGGCACGCTCGTTCATTTTGATTAGATTATTAACGTGGGGAGTACGTGCAGCACTGGAATGGAGTTACTGGCTGTGATTTACTCTCCTGACATGCTCCTATGGATGGATATTAGTTTCACAGATGAATATTCAGAGTCTGTTCATTTTATTGACCCCGTAGGTCAGGATTTCAAACAGGTCCAATAGGAAATGACATAATCTGTTTCGGTGAGATCCAGCAAACCACAAATTGCATGAAAGTTAGTGAAATATTTCTCATTTGAGGCTTTGTCTGAGTGGTGACAGTACACCTTCTGTATGTAATAGAGCATGTGGGGAGATGAATGTATACCTGATGGCCCACTGTAAATCTTTAATAAGTCCATATGAACAAAAGACATCTGGTTCAGCAGAGTGAACATGGACATTCGGCCTTGGTTTCCAGAACTTCATGTTCCTTTTTCTTTTCTCAGAGTTGCTGCAACAGCCATCGTTCAGCCAAAAATGAACACAAACTCCCTTTACCCAAAAATGTGGTGGCTCTAACACTAGAACTCAAATAGCCCAATTGTTTCTCTAAGAGGTAGTCCTGGGTTGGAGGTTAGGGACCCAGCCTTGTGACACGAAGGTTGCTGGTTCGATCCCCTGAGCTGACAGTATGTGACTGAAGTGCCCATGAGCAAGGCACCTAACCCCCAACTGCTGCCCTGGGTGCTGTGGATAGGGCTGCCCACTGCTCTGGGCGAGTGTGCTCACTGCCCCCTAGTGTGTGTTCACTAGTATGTGTTTGGGTGTTTCACTGCATGGATGGGTTAAATGTGACGGTGTTAATCCCCATTGTGGGATTAATAAAGGATAACTTAACTTAAAAGCACATCCCCACAACTTCTCTCAACCCCATTCAAACTGCACCCAGGCCTTCACTAAGGTAGCACAGGTTGGTTTGCAGTATGACTTATGGTAAGCTATAAAAATGTACCAAACTGTGGGTAGCTACTTTAGACAACAGGGTCTGTATTTACAAACCACCTCAGGTGCTGATCTAGAATCAATATTTGTGACAATGTCTGTCATAAATAAGAAGGAATCTGATCCAGGATCAGTAAAGCTTTGTGAATAACAGCATTTGTGATATCAGAAATGGCTGCGGTGGAATTTTATTTATTTTTATAGTTCACAATAAGTCATACTGTGTCCTAAACCACATTGACAAGTCTGTGCCACTTTAATGAAGACCTGGATGCGGTTTGAGCAGGTTCAGATAAGTTTTGGGGATGTATTGACAGAAAAGATTTGGGTGACTATTTACTTTTATTGCTTTAGCAATGTAAGCCTCATAGTTCCAGCCCTAAACTAAAGAAGCAAAATTTGGACATGTCTTGGCTGATTGATTACATCTGGTGTAAGAGGGAAGCTGGGTGAAATTGATTTTTCGCCAAACTATTTCTTTAACAGTACGCCAGACAATGTCAGAAACCACATACATCTAAAAACTTGTAAAATTGTTTTTTAGCAGAATAATAAAAGTCTATATTTTTTATTTCATCATTATGAATTGAGCTACAGATTGAGGAATGTATGCATATATGCTGATGGATTAAGTCTCCATGTTCTTGGTAAAATACCCCCAGTAGTTAAAAAAAGCAGCAGAAATATTAACATTGACATTATTATGTACAAGTTCCTTTAAAATTCAACAGTCAGACAGTGGAGGTGCTACGATTGGGCCCAGTGGGCCTAGGCAGACCCACTTTATTGCTGGCCCACGCATAATGACTGCTTAAATTTACTTTTAACATTAAAACATCATGAATAAATAACCCAAAAATCGGAAAAAGTGCACTTGCTATATATATGATATATATTCGAAACTCCAATTTTGACATTGACCAATGAAAATCCCACTTTAACTAATAACTATAAATGTACTAGTGGCATGCTAAGTGTCGCTCCCTCCTGAGGCACCAAGCACCCAGCTATAGTCACTAAATCTCATCACTGTGGTACAAAATTATGCATTGCATTAGCAGCAACACTGTCAGCATGTTGGAGATAAATGTGGGAAGGCCTGCTGGATTTGTGGATTCCAAGATTGAGAGCGTGTGAACATGACTTGTTTAGGGAAACAAAAGTTGCCAGGAACATTTGACAAATGCAGTAACTACAGCTGTAGTTACCGTAGTACAGTCATCAACCATCTCATTAACAATAACAGCTAAAAAAAGGCAAAAACTGCCATAATATTAAAGTTATGTTGGTCATTATTGCTTCTGTGTGCAAAGATGAGATATTGTTTAGAATTTTTTCTGAGCACTGAACTTTATGTGCTCTAGTTATGTGTTCTAAAAGATATTTAGCACATACCACATGGATGACACTTTGCTTTTTTTGTGAAGGCTATAACTTGCCATCCGCAGGAGTGAAAGGTTCTGCCCACCCGCAAATTTGGCACGCCCGCAAAACCGCAAAAATTTGGCAAAACCTGGCTTGGCTACTGAGGTCAGTGCTTGATATAAAACGACATGAAAGGCTGAGTTTGGCTAGTTCACTGCTTCTAATTCTAGAAAAACCATGGCCAGAAATAGGCTATCTGTGACTAAGATAATCAACAAGTACCCACACTAACCTACTGAGGGAGGTCAATCAGTCATATTGAGAGGGTTGGTCTCATAAATGCTGCCTTATGTTGTAAATCCTGATCCTACTGGGTATTTTTAGCTTGAAATCACTCTCTGCTTCAAATGGGTTGTGTTTAAAATGGGCTTGAACTGGCTACAAGGTCAGTGTAGCTATAAAATACCACACAGATTAGCACTAAGCTAACTGAATGCCTAAATCCTTACACACTAGCCTAAACATACTATTATCTATGGTTAACATACTGTTATCTATGGTTAACATACTGTTATCTATGGTTAATGCTCTGTTATCTAGGGTTAACATACTGTTATCTATAAAAAAGAACAAAAATATGGACAAAACTGTGGCTTCAGGATGGCTGCTGCTATGCTGAAAAACAGTACAGACTAGCATAAATTCCATGCTAGTCTCAGGTGGTTTATGCTGGTCTAGTTCTGGTTTAGCTGGTCACCAAGCATGGTCATGCTGGTTAACCAGTATACCAGCATCCAAAACACAATATATGCTCGTTTTGCAATTAGCATGGTGTTTTTATGTGGTACTTCTGTCAAGTTTTATTGATGACAGTATGTCATACCGTGTCAGACACCATATATGTAGGCCTATTTGAGATTACTTAACAGCATTATGTGGTTTGAGGCAAGTGTGTGTTGATTTAGGCGTTTGGTTAGTATTACGTTAATCTGTGTGGTATTTTATAGCTACATTAACCTTGTAGCTAAGTCAAGCTCATTTAAAATTCAACCTATTTGAGGCAGAGACTGATATCTAGCTAAAAAGACATGGTAGTATCAGAATTTACAACATAGTACAGAACTGAAGTGTTTGATGATTTAGGTGTGTGGCGTTTATGATGTTATGCAAGGTGTAAACTTTACTTGTTAGCTACACTAGCTTTATAGCTCCAGTGTAAAACTAAGAACCCAGATAGCAGACAGTTTTGGGCTGAATCTGGCTTTCCTATGTGAGTACTGGTTGACTACCGGGCAGATGTTAGCCATGCAGGCCAGAATAGGGCCAGATGCTGGACAGCTTCATACGGTTTTGCCTTCTGTCTATATTTATCCACCAACTCTGGCATTAATGTTGTGGACCAACAACGTAGTTGTTCCAGATTTGGGCCACATCCATTAGTTCTACGCACTTTGCAGTGTGTGGGCCAGATCTGGGCTGAGGTCCAAGCCATGTACTGGCTAAAACAAACCAAAGGATGTGGCCCATAAGTGGACTAGACACATTTGGCTAACTGGGTAACTTCAGAAAGCATGTCTTGTTTGATCCACTACATTTGGGGTAAGGAGGAAAGCTTTATAACTGTATGAATGTGATCACTACTACTAAGTTTGGGAAAACAGCACAAAATAAGCCATCTGTGACTCAGCTCACAAACAGGTACCAACACCAAACCACTGAAGAGTCAAGTAACAGAGATCAATCAGTCACACTGAGAGGGTTAGTCTCATAAATGCTGCATTATGCTGTAAATCCTGATCCTAACATGTCTTTTTCAGCTGGAAATCACTCTGCCTCTTGAGAGTTGTGTGTTTAAAATGGGCTTATTTAATTCTCTCAGCTCTCTTTGCGATGCTAGCTTGGGGCAAACGTAAAACCCTTAAAACCTTTTAAGAGCGTAATTGCCCGAGTGAAGGAGCAGTTCAGGGGAAATTGGCAGGCCAAAGCCAGCCATTTCAATCGAAGCCACATTGTGTATGGTGCCCTGTGAGCTCCATTATATCTCAGGAGGAAGCGTATTTATGTATTTTTGGACGCAGTAACGGATTGCCCTGTTGTATTGTTTCTTTCCCAATATCCGGCCCCTAGCTGGCAGCACAGCTTTCTCCCTTTATTTCCAAAGCTGCAGCGTTCCAATGAAACGGCCCAATGAAAGTGCACCCCTGATTTCATCTCGCTCAACTGGCTCTCCAAAACTAAAATGCACCGCAGTTTCCTAGATGCCTCAATATGGCGTTTGGAAAAACAACAAGACAATAAATAACACAACACAACAAAACAATAAAATGTTTACAGGATTTTGGACGGTTGTTTATTTTTGGTCATTAAATGGGGTTTGCCTTGTTGATGTGTGTCAAATTTGGCAGCATACTACCAGCCCCCCCCCCTATTTTTGCACAATTGCTAATTGCTATTGCAAATATAATCTGAAAGTGAGAAACTGCATTTGCAATTTGGTGGACCTGAAGCAAAAATGGCCACGGCTGACCGTGAATAGTGTAATAAATCACACGAGGCGCATGGTGGCTTATCATCATGGCTAAGTCTTTACAGCGGGGTATGTTTAGCAGATAAATCAGCATGGCCTGGCATGTTAGAAATGATGCATAATAATGTTTTCTCATGCAGGTGCCCTTCATGTCTCATTACACGTTGAAAAAAGAACAAGGAATATGGAAGGATTGTAATACATATGCTTATGCTTGTGTGCGACTGTATGTAAACATTTTAATCTATTTTATGTTCAGTATTCAATACAGTTAGGTAGAAGATTAGTCTTCAGTGGAGAATCTCATCTATTAACTGCACCTGTCAGGTTTGACATGGCTTTAAATAATGAGTCTTTCATTACAGGAAAACCAGCAGTGTGAAGGAAAGAACTGAGTGCAGAAAATATGGTGCTAAAAATAAAAGGGCAAAACAGCTTGAAATGGCTGGTTAGTCTGAAGTTTTTCAGTATGCTAACTCTCTAGCATAATTGCTAATCCATCTGAAGTTTCAGTAAGTTTTAATGTGATCAGTAACTTAGAAAAACAACTAGATTAGCTGACAACCAAAGCTAAAGCTCTTACTAGTTTTGCGTCTTTATCTATACATTACATTTACTATGTGTTATGTTTCATTCTGTCCTTTAGATTGAAATAGTTTCTATGTTGAACACAGCCAGCTGTACCTAATAAATGACATAAGCAGCTGCGTAGGGCCCTGTGGCCACCAGGGGGGCCTTTTAACAACTTTTAGGTAGTAAGTTATTATTGTTTTTTACGTTTTATACACCACTTGTGATAGCCATTGTTATTACTTACTCTCTAATTTTATAGTACATCAGCTAGCAAGCTAACGGTTTTGCTAATCTTAGCAAGAACTTACCTTAAGAGTGGTCCTTATACACACAATAACTCAGCAAATCTTTTCCATATTAAACGTAAACAAAGTGAAAATAAATAGGACATATCAAATAAGTTACTAACACTGTTAATTCAAAACGATAGCTTGAGGCCTCAGAGGAAAAAATATTCTATCTGCCTTTATTTTTCATTTTTGGCAGTGTAGATTTAGAGGACTGCCTAGGCACATGGGCCCTCCCCAAAATCCTGCTAAGGGCCCCCAAAATGCTAAAACTGGCCTTGATGTTGAAAGGCTCAGTATTTAAAGCCATATTGAACCTCACAAAGCTGATAGAAGACCAACATTACAATAATTACTGCTGTTTACCTTTCATGATTTCTACCTCCAGGTCATGGTCACAACTTCTCATGGGAGCTTTTCCTACAACTAGCTCCAAGGCCAGAGTGAGTTCAACTTTCCTGCCACTCTTAGGTCAATACCATTCCCTTTTCCAAAAAGATGAGTTGGACAGGTATGTTGGTGAAGTCCTTAGTAATTATTGTGGGTTCATGTATTAATCCTGAAAAATGAGAATGCAATAAAAAAGAAAAAAAAAGGGAGCATTTTGCATTGTAGCACTGACTCCCATAGCCAATAACATAATTCACTACAATACCCATAGTGCAATGTTCCAGTCAACATGTGGCTCAAGTTTGAGTTGCTGGCTTAAGTACCCATCTCTGTTAGGTAGTATTTAAAGCAAGACATTTTAGCAGTGCTAAACCGTGACCATTAGATTCAGGCCTTCAGTTCAGGCCACAAATCACATTGATCATACTGATTTCTGCTAACACCCCTATGCGTTTTCTAGTAGTATGTTAGCTAAGCTAACAGCAATTCACATTCATTTATTGGCAGTTACTTCACATTCACAGTTTGTAAAATGCATCCTATATGTTTTATTTTAATCCAGTAACGGACGTTAACATATACCTTGTACGTTTACAGTGACTCTTTTAGTAATGAGTGCTGGCATAGAGCTGCTGCTGTTTTCCGTTCCTAACAACTAACGGAAACCTGGTTAGACTATGGCTCCTATTCACAGTCAGTGACATATCTAGAACTTCCAGAAGGTCTAGAGTTTTTTAGTCCAGAATTTTTCTCATGAATTCCCATGATTGGTTGATTCCATTCTCAGTTCCTAAATATGATTGTGGGTAATTCTGAGACACTAGGCCTTCAGTCCAGCTCCTGAAGATCTCAGGTTACACACTTTAAAAAGATGGTTCTTCAAACATTCTTTCTGAAAGAAAATGGTTCTGTATGGAATCATGAACAGTCAAAGTACCCTTTGCATGATTAAAGGGTTATTTGCATCAGCAAAGGGTTTTTCAGATTGATTTAGAATGTGCTATAGATGGTTCTATATGGAACCTTTTTGAAAAGGTTTCTTCTATTGTTACAAGCTTGACATCGTCACAATAGAAGAACCCTTTTCGGTGCTATATAGAACCCTTCTCAAAAAGGTTCTATATAGAACTACATACAACATGTTCTCCATTAATCTGAAAAACATTTTCACAATGCAAACAACCATTTAAGCATGCAAAGTGTTCTTTGACTGTTCATGGTTCTATAGCATCATTGTCTTTACCAAAGAACTATTTTTTTAAGAGTGTAGGGTTAGAGTCAGGGAGAGCTAGCTTGGCTGTATCTACTGAGATACTAAATAATTTTCCATTGGGCATTTAAATAATTGAACTCTTGTGTTTACAACCAAAACTTAACTCTGAGTGTGTTTACATGCACTTAATAATACAATAACTGCAGAAAATCAGATTTTATCAGTAATCCAATCAACACATTTACCTGCACTTGAGTAATCAGACAATGAGAAACTCCAGATCTACATGAGTCAGACAGTAATTTCTGCTTTGCAACCAGCCAATAAACTCACAGCAGAAGACGTGACTGAAACATAATGTAAAACTCAAACTTTACCTGAAAATATGAACATACATCATATAGAAGATAAAGAATATTTAAATCCTTCATTTAGTCGAGCTTGTAGTCAGTTTCAGTGTCTCTTCAAAAGTGTTTTGCTGCATCTCGCAGCAACGCTGCTTGCTTATTTCTGGTATCGCAGGCTGTTTTTGAACATGCGCAGACTGAGAGATCTGAAAGAAATCAGAGTAAGAGTTAACATGCACTGAGAAATCTGACAACAGAGCTAAATTTCAGCCTCTTTATCAGATTTCTTACTCGGATTTCAAGACCTTGCTTGAAAAATCTGATTTCTTAGATCAGAGTAAGGTCTTGATTCAGAGTAAGAGCTAAGAAATCAGTGTACGCAGTTTACATGGCCATTTAAACAATCAGATAACTGCAGAAATCTGATTATAATTGGATTATTCGGTGCATGTAAACGCATTCAATGACATAAGCGTATTACCACAATACCTGCAGAGTTTAAATACTGCAAGCATGGTGAAGCTATTAAATGAGTTAAAAATTACAGATGTGTATTTTTTTATTTCACAGAAATCATAAGGCCTCTTCTGAAGACCTATGCCCTGAATGTTTCCCCCCTTCATTATGCATAATTCTACATGCTACAGAATATTATCCTACCCCAAACACTCACATACTTATATATCATGCTGTTAAGCTTTTCAAAAGCTTGTAAATTCAGCCTACTTAAATAAAATATGGAGAAATCCATCTTTTTTTTATCTCTACTCTCCTTGCTTTAATACTGATTCAATTACTAGCACAAGTTATGCAACTACGTCAAGTCATTTTATACGAACTTTCAGCAAGATTTTTTATGGTGTGACATGTTTACTGCACATTTAATGTAGAATGTGAAAAATATGCACTGAGACAAGATCATGGCCTTTATGTCCTGAGCCGTATAGGAGTTTATGATATACACTTGTACCGATTTTCAGTGCATAAATCATTCAAGCATACACAACACTGGGTTTCGCAACACACACTAGGAATATCTGCTCTCTCCCCACTGGCTGCCCCAGGCCAAATTCATCCACAGCACCTCAGAGCTCCACTGGCTTTTCCAGAACATTTATGAGTAATGTTTACTCAACAACATCTATTACAAAATCTCATTTTTGAGCTCTACTGAATAGAGGCGTATTAATCGAATCCTTATGTAAGGGAGTGGGATCCAATACCAAGGCTTTGACATATGCAAAGCCTGTACTGTTTATTCGTTTTAACACCTTTTCACAGTAGCCATAAAATGATGTTTCCACATGTTTTGGAGGAAGGCCATCAGCTGAACTATGCATTTTTTCTTCAACAATGTAGGTGGAATATATTGAGATGGAAGAGAACTGAGAGTTTTTTTTATAGGTGAGCAATTATAAGTAAGTATTACGTTTATGGGTTACATTTTTTATTGTGGCAACTGAGACAAGACCTGATTTTTTTTGAAGAACTGCAGTTGTACTGTCTGTTTTACCTTGGCCTGATTGTCTTATTGGAGAGCTGCGAATTGTGGTCTTGTAGTCAAGGCTGAGACCAGATTGTGAAAGGAAGAAATATAATAAATAAAAAAATTCATATTACATATTTTGTAGTTCATTGCACATTCATTGTCATTCACTATAGATGATAATTATCAATAAATAATATTATATTTTAGAATATAATATAAATGATATATAGCCAAAAACACCGCAACCCAGAGGGATAAGCGGTTTAGATGATGTGTCTGTGTGTGTGTGTGTGTATAGCCAAAAAATATGAGTTATTATTATATTATAGTCTTAGTGTTTGCAAGGCCAAGTCCCAGTGATGTCGAGACTGAGACAAGACCAAGTCCAAATGTTGTCAATACCAAGACAAGGCCAAATACAAATGATGTCAAGACAAACCAAGACCGAGTCCAAATGATGTTGAGACTGAGACAAGCCCAAGTCCAAATGATGTTAAGACCAAGACAAGACCGAGTCCAAATGACATTGAGATTAAGACAAGACTGAGTCCAAAGGTTGTTGAAACTGTGACAAGGCCAAGTCACAGTGATGTTGAGACTTAGACAAGACCGAGTCCCAATAATGTCGAAACTGAGACAAGACCAAGTCCAATGTCAAGGCCAAGACAAAGCCAAGTCCAAATCATGTCAAGACCGGGACAAGACCGAGTTCAAATTATGTGGAGACCAAGACAAGGCCAAATCCAAATGATGTTGAGACTGAAACAAGACAAAGTTCAAATGACTTTCAGACCAAGATAAAACAGAGTCAAAATGATGTCGAGATTGAGACAAGACTGAGTGTAAATGATGCTGATACTGAGACAAGGACGAAGCCCAATGATGTCGAGACTTAGACAAGAACGAGTCCCAATAATGTCGAAACTGAGACAAGACCAAACCCAGAAGATGTCAAAACCAAGCTGAGCCTGAATTCTAATGTTATTGAGACCGAGACATAACTGAAACAGTTAATTTGTGGTCTCAAGACCTGGACACGAGTACTCTAGTGAATTGGATAAAACTTCATAAAATCCCCTTGGTACATTTCTAATGTTTGTGTCATCCTAACAACTACACTGTTATACTCTAACTTTTGCAGCAAATTTGCATTCTTAAATATTTCAAATGTTTATTTGGGTCATTCTACAGATCTTCTATCTCTAGGTGTCACTGGTGTTGCCAATCCTCATTGGTGTTACACATAAGAAAGGTAACACCAGAGACAGTAACACCAGTGACATTTTTAATGAAAAATGCATTTTACAAAATGGCTGCTACAGAGCATCAAACCACATGTTGTCAATCATGGAATATCCACTAAAATATTTAATTTAATCCATTTGAACACAGTGGACTTTTCTTCATAGATCTGCAGAAAAAAAAAGTGATGCCATCAGTGTGATTTTTATTTCAAAATAAGAGACTTTTTGTTACACGGTAACATGAGTGACGCGACACCTGGGGACCCCAACTTTCATTATATATTTTATAATATTTATTTGGCATTTGGTGCTCACCCTTTACACATGACTGTGAGGACAAGCACTTCTGTGGTGCTTGGAATTCTAAATAATTGATTTAAAATCCAATATTGCTAAATTGATGGCTCAAGAAGGTGTTATTGTTAAAATAACTTATTGTTAATAAATAAATTAACAAAGTTAAACTTATTGTATAAATAAATTGTAACTCTAACATGTTTTTCAAGTGTAATATATCTGTAAACGCTAGGGACACAAAAATGGACATTTCTGTAGAATGACCCATTTACAGAATTCAGCAGCTGCCTATTGGCTTCTAAGTGAGGCTTTTTGTTGAAATATGTGGGGAAATCTTTTGCAGGGGAATGTGTTAAGATTATCATCCATAGTAATGGATGATACAAAAAATTCTGATTGAGTTTAGAAACATTGGCTAACAGTTTTGCCTACTTGGGTCTGAACATTTTAATATTCCCAATGAAAAGTTTCTACCTAACACTCTGAAATGGTCCTACTTGAATTTTGTACTCATTCATTATTATGTAATTTATGGTGATGAAATGTCTGCCATCATTTTCTCAAGGTTTCACTCCTGATAGACCCCTCGCCAAGGCACATGCAGCTGTGGTGCTTTTAAACCTCAAGATGAATCCTGAAAGATGCTGCCTGACAGGCTTGCACTGCTGGACAATCCACAACACCATTATGAATCTCGCTCTAAGATTTGACAAAATGGGTTCCTGGCAGTAACAGAGACCAGACAGGTTTCTGCTGGAGTATCGTATATTTCTTGACTCCCTGCCTGCTGAAGACGAGGCGGATCTGTCAAGCTTTGTGAGTGTCCATCAAGCTTTGCACTGCAATTTTGTGTTCAAACTGTCCTGCGGAGACGATGGGCCAGAAGTTCGTATGCACTCGGAAAAATAAAGCTGCCATTTCTCTGTGAAGCAACACCATAGAGGAACCAATTTCAGTCATGGTTCGTTAAAGAACCATTTTTGTAAACCAGATCTGTGAGGATGAATATCCTTTATTGTAAAGAACCTAAACATAATGTAAAGGTTCAACTTTTTGGAGAACCCTTACATGTAATGTTTTGGGGGTCCCTAGTGGGTTGAACTAGTTTTTCTTTTTTAACACTGATGGAATATATTGTGTGATTACAAAAAAATAGTGAACAAGATTTTCTTCTTTATATGTGAACAAGTAGGTCAACACTGATTAAAGAGCTTTTGTTGTGTTTAAATGTCATTTTTGGGATCAGTTTTACAGGATTGTTCGATATGAAGAAAGTTTCAGTTGTCTGTTTTGTCTCGGCACGACCGTCTTTGTGGAGAGGTGTGAGTTGTTTTTACACCAAGGGGGTCTCACCCCTCCTCTTTCGTCCCTCACTAGCAGCTCAACACAGAGTCACAACAGATGAAACACAGAGATCCAATGATGTACAAACTTATATTAGGCTTTGTTCACACAGCAGGTAAAGGTGTCCCAAATCTGATCTTTTTCTTCATATATGACACAGATGTGTTCTCTGTGTGTCAGTGTAAACAGCAAAAAACACAAAAAACATCTGACATTTTCAATTCTGATTTGAGATGTTTTCATATGTGGTACTGAAATCTGATCTGATATGCGGCAATGCGACTCAGTCTGAACAATTAGATCGGAATTCATGCGACTTTTACGTAAATCCAACTCTACATTCGTCATAATTTCGAGCTGCTGAGACCTCATAAACATTTGGGCTGATGTTTCTGTACAAAAAGTTAAAAGACACGTATCCAAACTGCTCTGTCTTTGAAGAGATTTCAAAAGAAATAGCTGTACGCAGCCGTGGGAGAGCGAGGCTGCAGCGTCAAAGAACAGTTAAAAGTCTGAAAGCAAAGGTTAAAGAATCTGAGGACACGAACCAAAGAAGTGACCAAGCCCTTTTTTCAGTGAGCTCGAACACATTTTGGGTGATAAGCCCAGCTGTCAGTCAGTGAAGCTTCATCCTGTGATGCTGGTGAAGATGAAACTGAAAGCTCTGGGAGTGACTGGCGTTCGTAGGCAGTCGTGATTGTTTACCTCTGGATGAGCCACGTGAAGCACTGTTCTTTTGCACATGCAGGTCAATTTAGAAGCTGATCTGTTCAGATTGATGTCACGTACAGGTCACATTTAAAAGATACTGTGAACAGCTAAACAACTAAATTTTATTTGGTGAGAAAATCAGATTTGGGCCACTTTTAAGTGCTGCATGAATGTAGCTGTAAAGTTACTAGGAAACATATTTTATTTGTTTGCATTGATTAAAAATATCAAATCAGTTTTCATGCCATTGCTTGTAAATAATAATCCACATTTTTGTTATTGTGAAAAAAAAATACTACTAGACATTGTAAACCTTAAAGTGAGTTAAAACTGAATGAGTTAAAGCAGTTGGATAGCATAGTGGATAGCATGATTGCCCTGCTCACTGAGGATAAGAGTTCAGGCCCTCTTTTCTGGCTAGGACACCCCATCTGCACTCTGATATTTATTTAAAGCTGCATTACCTAAGTTTGGGGGATTTGGAGACCTCTCTGGTGGAAATATATAATTGCACGCAGTGTGCGGAAGAACATTTTGCAACATGGGTTGTGCTCTAGGTGCATCTGATGATTGTGAGCATGTTGAATTCAAAGAGAACTCAGTCAAAACTTGGTGAAGGCCATGTCTTCCGAGGACGTGAGTGAATTAATCGCTATTGTCATCATGTCATCATCTCACATCAGTACAATGTTGATTTTGCATTTGAGACTTTAATATTGAGCTGGACCTTTTTTTGAGCCTACATGTATGCTGATGTGTTGGTCTGAAAAACTACTACTTCTTTCAATTTGACCAAAAATACATACATAGTGCAGCTTTAAATTCTATTAAATTTCATTGATATTGAAGATGCATGTTTCACCCTGAGCTCCTGCCCCCAAAAAATGTGCACAGGCCTTCACAAAATGCTTCGTATAGCTGGCCCAGTGGGTTTCATATTAAGACTGAATGCTACCTTCTGTTTCTCTCTTTCTCTTTCTGTCTCTCATTTTAATTGAGCTCGGGCCCAGAGAAGGTGGCAGGGTTTCTGGAAACTGTTTATATATGGTTTCTTCTTTCCATTTAAGAGTTTGAACTTGCATTTGCAGATGCAACGAAGAATTGTTTTCACAGACAGCGGTTTTCAGAAGTGTGATTTCCACTAGAGAATCATGTCTGTTTTTAATGCAGTGCCGTCTGAAAGCCCAAAAATCATTGGCAGCAAATATGTTTTTTTGGCCTTGTCCCTTGCACGTAGAGATTTCTCCAGATTCTCTGAATCTTTTAATGATATTATGTACCGTAGATGATGAAATCCTCAAGTTCTGCTATTTTACGTTGAGAAACATACATAGTGCAGCCTTAAAATTCTATTAGATTCATTTGATATTGAGGGTGCATGTTTACCCTGAGCCCCTGCCCCCAAAAATGTGAACAGGCCTGCACAAAAGGCTTTGTATAGCTGGCCTAGTGAGTTTCATATTAAGACTGAATCTTGTGCTACCTTCTGTTTCTCTGTTTCATTCTAAGTATGTGTTTATTGTTGCATGTCACTGGAGAGGTTACCAGCCTGTGTTGTCAGTTTGAATAAACTCCGGCTCTGCTATATGATATCCCTCTGTTAATTGGAACACCTTTATAGTTCAGTATATAAAAACATGACAGGCAAAACATTGGTCCACAAATTTCCCTCTATTGTAACCTCAGCGCTGATTTCTTTTGCCTTTCTAGCTTTAATGGTCCCGTGGGAGCAGGATTTATTTGTTTGCCCGCGCGCTCCTGCTATAACCTGAAAGTCAAGGTGCGGGCATTGTTTCAGGCAGCTGGAGCATCACTCATACTGAGCCAGAGCCTGAGCGTCTGCCTCTCCTGGTCATCATTCAGGGCCGTCCTATTCAGCACTGACTGGTAATTACAGCCACTGATCTGTGTCTACCTAATAAACAGCTTATTGAAATTCCTCAAGGACTAACCCCTGCTCTCAGCCCCGCTCAGCATTACTCACGTGTCAGTCTCACAGGGTTCTCGCATCTGCTCCTTATGCCTCTCCTCCCTTCACTCCTTTCGCATTAAATTTGTCCAAGCTGAATCAGTACGACTGGTCAATACACTGTAAACATGGACATGTTGACAACTATTGGAGAGATACTTCCAGTTCTGTTTTGCAGAGCCATGTTTGTAGCCGTTGTATTATGACCACACATATCAAGTGAATTCTGTATTATTTCCTCTAGTTCTCATGCTCATGGGATAAAATCTGATCATTATGTTTGCTTGGCAGCAAACTACATTACTAGGCAGAAGAATTGTTTATTGTGACTATAATTAATAATTAAAAAATAATTTCTTTACTGTGCTTTAGTGTATATTATCATATTGTATTTTGCTGACATTTTATTCATAAAAGCAATGCGCCTGTAATGGCAGTGGTTTTATCACAGTTTCATTCAGCATCATGCCTAACAACACTCCTTAAACTGCCTTCAAAAAAAAAACATGGATCTGGGTTTGCTGGGGCTTTAAAGTAAAATCACTTTAATAGACAGCTTTTTGTGGCTTGTTACTTAATTGGAAATGTAGAAGGGGGCTACTGAGTTCTTTTTAAAGCGGACATATCATGCAAAACAGATTTTTTCTCACATGTTCTTAAGGTTTCAAAATATTCCATTCACTCCTCAGTCCAGGTGGTCTGTATACGCAAAAAACCCTGTTTGGAAAGCTTTTTTGGTTGCTTTTGTGATGCCAAAACAACACATTTACACATCCACCTATTCGGCCCACAGTACCCGTCCCTTCACAGTGAAATTCTAAGGAGTGTTACAGCCCAGATTGCTTTTTAAATGAGACACAATACACGGCAGCCAATCAGAAGAGAGCTCATTTACATTTAGAATATCAGTCTTAAAGGTGCATTAACAAAAGCTGCCTGTTTAATGGTAAGGCATAAAGAGAAGCTAGAAAAGTGAATTAAGACTGTTTTAGGTAAATAAACCCACACAAATATCATGTGTGGACTTCAGGAGAGAATGCAAAATAAAGAAAAATATAGATTATGGGCTCTTTGATGTCACTTCCGAGTGTGAATTGTTCACTAGTTGCCCAGTCAAACAGTTCTGATTGTATCAAAGACATAAAGTTATTACGAACATTGAAATTACACTGATTTGTCTTCACCTCTCGCCTCCCTGTCAGGTAACTGTGTATTTCTCCATGGCCTTCGGTTTCTGGCAAGTAAGAAGAAAAATATAAAGGCTTTAATCTCTAGCTCTGACAGTAGCCGCGAGGATCGGGGCATCCATCTTTGCCGTTTCTGGATTTAGTGGACTTTCAGTGTCATGAGCTGACAAGGTGCGCATTCTCTCCAGACGTTAGCCACCATGTGATGGTCTTCAGAGGACCGTAAATAACCTTGCAGTTGCGTGCTCCATTGAGAGATACATTTAGATAAATTTAGGGTTGCTAGCACTTCCGAGGAGACAGCCATGACACTGGAATGCCTTCAGGAATGTATAAATGCGCAAGGCGGTCTGGTTAGTTTGAGAGTTTCAGGTTGGGACAAGTGGTGTGTAACTGTATTAACACTTTTTTTTTCCAATGATAATAAAACATCTAATTCCATATTTATTATTGCTTTCTTGTAGCTCATTGAAAGAAGCAGGCAAGTTATATGAAAAAGGGAAGTTTCTAAGTTCAATCCATATTATATTTGTGTTTGTGAGCAGAAGATATCATGATTTGAATTGTATGAAACCTTATTGTTATTCAGACAGTCTTGCTTTCTACAAAGGAAAACGATTCTTCATATTTTTGCCACGTTTTTGTCATTTCTCAACATCAAAACAAACGGAAATTAGGAAAAAAAAAAACAAAGTGCAGACTTGACATTCTGAATGTAAATTCAATGCAAGTGTCATTCATCATTAATTATATAATTACATAATTACATTTGTATAGTACAGCAAAAGACAGTAATATCTCTTGGCTTCTAAGGGTTAACTGACCCATCAACACTGTGGCCTAACCTGCACTTCCTGTTAAATGTGCAGTACAAGGATACGAATGCTCATTCATATGCCGGGAGAAACGTGATAAGGCGTAACCCACAGAGACCTGGCTGAGAATGTGATGGCACTGTTAATGAGCTATAAGCTAAATGCTCAGTGAATACATTAATACATTAGCACAGCACAATTCTCATTGCGGATGCTGCTCAGCCAAACAGATCCAGACGCAGTGTTTGCTTGCGCAAGTGCCTGCAATAATGATGATCTCATTGTACTTCATCTTGTAGATGCCAATATTTCCAAATGTAACTCTGAAAGACATAAGCCTACAAAATGTGGCTAAGGAGGTCAACCCGAGATCCAGAGTAGACACAGCACTGCAAAGTTTAGTTCTTTGCTAGTCTTGGTACCAAATGTTTTGAGTCCCCAAGAAATATTGGTTTACTTTCACAGATTCCCTCTCAGTCCGGCTCAACCTTTAGGACAGACATGTCAAACTGGGGGCCTTCCAGGCCAAAGTGCTGTGGATATTAACATTTACCCTCAACTAACATTCTGAATTCAGTTCATGAAGGCCATGCTAATTAGCTGATGAGCTGAATCAGGGGTGTTTAAGGAGACAGAGTGCTTTGGTCCACAAGGACTGGAGCCTGACGTGCTTTAGAAGCATCCTGACTGTCCACCTCTACAGTACCCCTAACCAGATAATCATTTGGCAAAAGACCCTGTATCAAGTAGGCAAGAGGTCTTTATTAGCTCACTAATCTGTCAGCAGTCATAGCCCTATGCAATCCTGATCCTCTATCTCTACAATAAGCCCCCGCAGCAGGTGGTCTTTGCTAGCTTGCTATCCTTTTGGTAGTTACAGTCCCACACAACCCTTCGATTCTGACATTTTGTCTCAAATAATAAAGATAGCAAGTCGTCTTTACTTGCTAGAAAATCATTTAGCACAGTCCTGTGCTAAATGACTAAAAAAAGGCTCTGTAGGAAATTAGCAAGTGGTCCTTGCAACCTGCCAGATGAATTAGCCTAGCTGGTCCGCAGCAAAACCAGCGTATGTATCAGATGCTGGGTGACCAGCAAAATCAGCACCAGACCAGCACTACACCAGAATAAACCAGTTTGAACCAGCAAGGAATTCATGCTGGTCTATGCTTTGTTTAAGAAGGGCTAGCTAGCAAATTGCTTAGTAGTCATAGTCCCACACAACCTTTAGAACTACTCTGATAGTCCATCTATAAAATTCACCCGGGTAGCAGGTAATGTGGTCTTTGCTATCTTACCATGACCCTAATAATACAATAAGCTGTGTTAGGGAGTGGTCTTTGCTTGCTAGCTAATCATTTAATCACAGTACCAGGCAACCTTTAGAATCACACTGATAGCCCATCCCAAAAATAACTCCCTTTAGCTAGTTAGCATGTGGTCTTTGCTAGCAAGCTAATCATTTGGTAGCCACAGTCTCACACAACCTTTAACACTACTAGTCCACCTCTAAAATAAGCACTCATAGTCAACCCTACAACCCTGATAGTCTGTCTTTAAAAGAAACACCTAACAAGTGAGTCAGTGTGCTAGCTAGCAAAACGTTTAGCAGTCACAGTCCACCCTGATTCTCTGTCTCTACTATAAGCCCCTGCAGCAAGTGGTCTTTGTTAGCTACCTAATCATTTCACACAATCTTTAGAGCCATTCGGATAGTAATAATCCCTTAATGGATATTAAAAGCTGAATTTGAGCTTTTTGTGAGGTACAGTGGGGTCCAAAAGTCTGAGACCACATTGAAAATCTGCTTTTTTTCCATTTTAACCTGGAAATAAAAAGTTTAGTTCAGCAACATCGCTGCTGGGCTTTAGTTATGTTTAGAGTATGATATTCTTTCAAAGAGGGGGATGACAATTATTTATTAAAACCCACCCCTAATTCTTCAGTGATATGAAGCTGAAGTCAGCTATTCGCCAGCTTCTTGTTCAAATGTTGCCATTCCACCTTAAATGGTGCATCAGTTCTGAGGCCTGAGGTGCCAGAATGTAACTACTATGCCATTTAAGGTGTAATAGGAAATGTAGCTAGCTACCAAGACGTCAGCAAACTACTAGCACTTTTTTATGCTTGTTATAAAGAAAAGGACCATAATACATGGAAACAACATTAAACTAAGCTAATACAATGGTTATTGTTATTTTTAACAGAGAAATACTCACATCTGTGGGTTTCTTTGGTCGCTTGTTCAGCCATCTAGTCGTTTTTTTTTTTTCTCACAACACTCCGTTTAGAGTGACCCTCTGAAAAACCTCCGTTTGGAGGGCCATGTAGCCCTAACACTTCACCCTACCCCTCTATCTCAACAAAAATCAGGACACCCTACCCCTAGACGTAAACATGCAGAACAAAGGGGTTAGGGCTAAGTGGTAGGGGCAAGAGGTGAAATGGGATTGGGCTTTAGACTTTGCTGACTATATCAGATTGATTTGACTCAGTAAGCGATTCAGCATTAAGGTATAAGCCTGCCAATCTCCAAAGGCCTCCTGGATGGAAACACTGCCACATGAAAACTGGCCAGCAAAACTCATCATTTTTGTAATGGATGACTTTTCTTGTGAAAACCTTGGTAGAGTCCACTGCTCGAGGAAGTTTTCCAATAATTGGAAATAGACCAGAATCACTCCATCAATCCGAGACGAAGATGGACTGTTGTTGTTTTTTTCTCTCTTTTGTTCCTTGTTTTAAACTCAGCTCCGCATGTTTGTGAAAATCCTCAGGTGTGCAGCAGGATGTATGTCAGGCTTGCCCCCGGCTGCGTGTAGCTTAAGGACAGTATGATTCCGTCTCTGTGAAGCTTTCCATCTCACCTGCTCCCAGGAAATGTGATTACAGGCAATGTTTTGGTCCGGGTAGGAGGCTTTCCAGGCCGATGTTTTCCCCTACACTTTGGAAAGTATCAGGGAGGCGGGCTAACCAAACACTGCCCACGGATTTTCGGTCAATACTCATCTCCAGGCCACCTTTGTCATTTTAATTAGCGCTCTGCTGACTCGGCCGTTTCCCCCATTTTCGGAATATGGCGCGATATTTTCGCAGGGTCTCGACTCGTTTTTTAAGTTGTGTAAATCAAATCCATATTGACCCGCTGGTGCTGAGGGCTTAAGGAGCGCTGGCAGAAATCGATAGCCCCCACAGCTGAGATGGGATTCAGCTTCCCTCGCTGTCTGTCACCGGACCACTCCGCTGCTTCATGCGTACAAAAACTCGCAATTAAACGCCCTCCCAGATCAACAAAAACGAGCGAGGCTTGGCTGGAAATCATAACCAACCAATATTGTGCCTAGCAGCTTGATTTTAGATAAAAATCATGTTTCCCACCAGCTAATTAGCATTTACAGTGTTTTATAAAACACATTTATAGAGGTATATTTGTATTGATTCTGGCCACACCAAAAACAAAAACATGACAAAGTTGCTGCAATATAATGCTTCCAAAGGCTTTCTGTAAACAACAAACTATACTACTGAATCCGTTAAAACTTCAGACTTTAGATATTTATGAAATTACGTTATGATCTATTTAATACCAAGACATTAATAAAGATAATAATGAGCTAAATATACACAAAATCATCATTTATAGGATACTTTCTATCGGGAGATGGCTGTTCCAAACCGTAATCTCTAAATTTCAGCTTATGAAAATTACACTTTACATCTTCACATTTTCATGTCACAGCCAAAACACAAAGAGTTTGAGTCCATGGGCGGAGCCTAATTTGGGCCACACCCCTGCATTTTAGAGCAGGAAGTGAGGCTACATCCCTGTCCCTCATGGCCACATGGTGAGCAGTTAGATCCCATTGTTTTGAACTGAATATGCCCCAAAGTCTGAATCAATGCGGAACATTTACATTTGTCATTACTGAAACACATTTTCTGCAACTAAGTAATTTTTTGTTCTGTTTTGATGAAAAATATTATGATTTTTTTGTGTGTACAACTGCTCAAAGCTGTGTTTGCTAGTCATGTACTAGCTAGCATTTTTGAGTTCTGCTCAAAGTGAGCTAAAACTGTCACCACCGAAACAGTCACTACTGAAACATTTGATAAACTTTCAGTAGTGTTATGACTGTTTTGGCAGTGACAAAGTAGAATACTCGATCGTTTGTTTTAATAGAATAAACATAATTAAGGTTTAGGGTCTATCAAAGCAAAAGGTTTTTCCTCTAAAGTTCAACTCCATTAAAAGTCCGAAAGCCGTCAGTTAAAAGTCACTTTGACTAAGAACTAATTCAGTAGAATGATCCATACGTTATGTGTATGTTTTATCCAATATATTGATAAAATAATAAACAACTGAATTCAAAGCTCCCACAGCTCAGATCAGACTCGGCCTCCTATCTGCTGCAATATAATCCTTCAAAAAGACTTTACAGGCAAAAAAACAAAACAGCAAACTATTCATGTAGTGACTAACAGCGAAGGCATGTTCCAGCTGTTCCCTGTTGTTACCCAGTGGCCTTCGCACAGCTGTGCCAGCACTTTTCACTCACTTAGTTACACTTTAATCCAGCAGTGGAGAGCAACGCAGGACAAGTGCAGGACTACTTTATTTCACATATATTATATCTTTAAGTACCACAGTGTTTTGTTGTGATTAATGAAGGGACTAACACTGTTGGAGACTTGTGTATCGAAAATAAACAGATAGTCGTTGTCGGGACAAAACCTTATCTCCATTCTTAAGTCTGTTTACACCTTGCATTAACGTGTTTCATGTCTGGATCATATCTGGATAAACTTTGGCTTACACTTTTCATTGCAATGTGTTCCAAGTCTGGCCCAGTGAGATCTGATTTTATTTTTCCTGAGTAAAAGGAATATCAACACACAGGTCATTTCCGTTTTTCTTTTGTTTACTTGTTCCCTGTTATGTCGACAAGCTCAGCTTGGACACTTTCATCAACCTAGAGTGCCAGAAGGCTCTTAGTTAGGGCAACTAAGCTTTGTGTATCCTCTGTCTTTTGTTTAGTTGTTTATCTTCTCACCTGGTAGTCAGCGCTCAGCAGCTCACGTAACTGTAGCAGATTAACAAAAATGCATTCCTGTTTCACTTGCATTAAATGCAATCAAGATCCATCTTTGACCACTTCCAAGTGTGGGCTGAGTGATTATAATCCATTCCCAATGCATCCTGGATGTCTTTACACCACACTTTTCAAGCTGTCAAGTGGAATCCAAAAATTATCCAGTCACGGAAACAGCCTGGACGAGTCACCAGTCCATCACAGGGCAGACACACAGACATACATATACAATTACACACACGTTCACACCTCCAATTGGCGTGACTGCATGTCTTTGGGCTGTGGGAGGAAATCCACGCAGACATGGGGAGAACATGCAAACTCCGCACAGAAAGGACCCTGGTTGCCTGGCTGGGGAAATTGAACCCAGACCCTTCTTGCTGTGGGGCAACAACGCTACCCACCGCGCCATGGTACCACCCACAAGCAGCAATAGTCCAAAGTTTTTCCATTAACTTCTGTTAAAAGTTAACATTTTGTCTTTCTCATTTGAAGTTATCTTTTTGGAAATACGAGGTTTAATTCCAGCATAATAGCAACACAAAAGTGATAATATTCTGCTTTAGACTTGGGTACATTTATGAAACACTTTATTGAGTGTTTGTTGAGTTCGCAAACTGTGTACATTTTAAGTCAAAGTAAATTGTAAAGAAAAAAAATCAGTCAATTACATTTTAATTTCAGAGTTTTTTCCCTTTTTTTGAAATGTTTTGGTAAATATCTCAGAGTTCCCATTAGGAATTGTAATGCAGGTCACGATGTCCGAAAATGATGCAGGTTACTGGACAAACAAGCATAATTCCGCTCACATATTGGCTCTTGCGTAAATAACATGTTATCAAAAGACATGACAGGCTAGTCCAAACATTCATGACTGATGCAAACAATATTGTTTACTACCTGTTTCCTCTATGTGTTTACTGCTGCTGCAGATTTACAGTCAAATGTATCTTAAATTTTTCAGCACCTTCAGTTTTAAACCGGTGCAACACGGCACAAACGGCAAACCTGAACCCAAACAGAGAAGCATTTATCAAATCCATATTTACTTGTTTTCTTACAATGGATTATGAGCAAATGTCTGTATTAATTCTCTGATTACTAAAAAGCTGATCTGCCACCCTTAAATGATCATTTGTATATGTATGTAGACCTTTGAGCATAAATATTAAATTATATTATTAAAGTTTTGTTACATTGATTTACATTGTTAGCTAAGTAGGTTTTTGCCTTCTCCTGTACCAAGTTACTACTTTGGAGGTAAATGTTTTTCTTTGGACAGTGACTCATATTTAAATGCTGTTAACACAGTTTCCTAGTTTTGACCCTACAAACCATCTGTAGTGCTGGCTGAAGCCCAGCTGCAGCATGATGCATGTTTGCTATGATAAAATTTACATCATTTACATCATTTAGCAAAATTTACAATTGTAGCCCACTTATTGCAGGAGACCTGGATAATATCAATGAGCAGCTAACTAACAAAAGCAAATCAGGACGTCTCAAGCTCCCCTTAAAAACCCCTACTGTAAGAAGCATCCACAAGATTTTGGAATAGTTATTAAATAGCAAATACTATGTGTGATTTGTAAGGTATCAGAGTTGATACACTGTACAGTGACACATTGCTCTGCCTGTGAACAGATTGCATGTAATTTCCAAAACATGTTTTGCAGCCTGCTCTATTTTGCAATGTGGAAACTACTCAGAAGTGCCTAAGTGCTCATGCAGTTATCCTGTAAGTGCACTAAAGCTGCGCACTAAAATTCAGCACTAGGCCTTAAAACATTCCTCTGGGGAAGAGCGATACCCTTCAGTGCTTTTTTTCTTCTTATAAACGCGGCCTGTTCTCTGGCTCTTCTGCCAAAAGGGTTTCTCTGTTTCAGATCTGCTGCGGAGCCCCATGACGGCGCGTACAGCTGCGGCCACACAGTGATGATGTCAAAAAAACCCACATCGGTGTATCATTAGCAGCTGTTAGAGCTGGAAACACTGCCCTGGTTCGGCAGAAGTTTGGCTCCGTTCTTTATGTCAGCTCTGAGAAAGGAGAGCTTTCCGCCGATGCTGTTTTGGGTGACAGATTCGCTGAATGAAAAATTAGCACTGAAAAGTTATTTTCAAATTCTTAAAATTTGGTCACGTAAGAATTGCAGCGTGGCTGCTTTTGGGCCTTTTTTATCCGTAGTGGAATTAAATGTGTTCACTTTGTCAAATGATATAAAAGAGCTCGTTGGTTATAGCTGGGCCCATAGTGACTCAACGCTGCTCACACTGTTCTTATTGAGCTGCGTTTCTATTGTGCATTTATTAGATCCATGATCCCTTTGAAACTAGACGGCTTTGAAACTAATTGGCTCAAATCTTTACTAGTCCAGCTTAAGAGCATCAATACAGACAAAGTTGCTCTAATATTGTAGTATTCTGTATACAAATGTAATGTATATTCAAGACTGTTTATCTTGTTGCAAGAACCCTGAACAGACCTAATCCTAATAAATGTCCTATTAAATAACTTCAGAGACAATGTAATATTATCCAAACTCTTTATCCAAATCATGATAATCATGTTTGGCTCATCAATAAACTGAAACAGAAAACTATGCACTCCTGTCTGGTTTTGGCTGCCAGCTTGTTAAAGGGACACAAACATATCAATATCAAAACTATCCTAATAAATTTAAATATATACGACCAAACCAAAAGTCACATATGGAAAAATATTAAAATGGAGCTAAAAGCTGTAAACTTGATCACATGGTGATGGTAACCATAGCAGCATAAAGAACCACATGGCTTTTTCTTTTTATTTCTTTTTAAGCTTTTATTTTCTGGCAGGAGTCTGTAGCTGGTTTTCCATCCACCAGGTTTAAGAAAAAAAAAACTGATTGGAAAAAGCCTGAAATTCCAAAAAACACTCAAATATTGCAAAAAGAGTTTTACGCTAAGACAAGGTGGAAAGTTGCAAAAAAAAGGTGGTGGAAAAGGGTTTTTTGAATAAACAATGATGTATCAATAAGTGAGAAACGATTGGGGCTACAGACGGTCCGATCTGGGTGCTTTTTCTAAGCTTTTTTCAGCGTTCTGAAATGCCTGAACCTAAGTTCGTTTGTAAAATGGAATGGTGTGGTGCGTGTATTTTTTTTCCTGATACAAGGTGGACGTTGTTAGTGTGGCACGGAGGTTTCAGCTCTCATTAGCTGGGCCATTGCAACATGAAATATGATAAAATACACAATTTTTAACAAAATAATTTAATTTATTATTAATAATAATTGACATAAACAAGTATTCTGCCAAGAAATGTAGTTCCTATAGAGTATGATATTGTTGCCAAGCAACCATGGACCCCTGAATGAGGAGAATGTTTGGTCGCCCATTGCTGTATATTGCAGTCATTTCATGATTTTTTAACGTTTTGTCATAAAACAATGAACATATGATAACACAGCACTGTTTAATGCAAAGACTGTCGCTTTATAAGCACTTTTTGGTCATCAAATTACCACTTATAAGTCTTACTTAGCACCATTTCAGCAGCGCCCCCCTTCCCATGCTGGGGCTGAATCTCAAATGGCTCCTTGCTCCCTACATAGTGCAGGAATTTAAATACTGGATCCTGAAACTCCAACAGTGCAAAATACAGCTAAGAAATAGTCATTTGGGACTCAGACACATCCACACTCGATAAATGATGCATGATGATTTGGGATTTGGCTGTAGAGGCTAAAATACCTAAACTTTCATAGCTAGCAAGCCAACACACTATTTAGGGACTACAGAGCCGTTTGGCATTCAGCCTGGGTTTGACGCTACAACTGACCGAAACACAAACATTTGAAGCGTAAGAACTTTAATTCAAACCTTATTTCATCAATATACTCGGTGGTCCATGTCAGCAGCATGAGAGTCAAAGATTATTCCGATAACAGGACAAGGGGTTTTTCGTGCCGTGGTGAAGTGATACAGAGTTCAGTTGTTGGTCAGTGTGCATGTATCATGGATTTTACAACAGTCTTTCTTTCTTTCTTTCTCTCTTCATTTCTTTTTCTTTCCTAGTTCCTTCTTGTTCTTTTTCTGTTTCTCTCTTTTTCAGCTGACTCTCTCATTCTCTGGATTTTACAATGACTTTGAACGCAGCTCAGCCAATCAGATTTTTTAATGAGCATTTAAAGCTCATCAAAAAAGGGCACTATTAATTTTGTGACAAAAGAGACAGGGACTCAGGCCCCATCCCAGCACCACCCCACCCCCCTGCCTTACATGAAACTAGTGCTTTGGTACAGCAGGCTGTGGCTTACACACCCTTATCGCTTTCTAAATCACAACAACGCTTCAAACTCAAATGCCAGACACCGATCGATAAACACACACACAGTACAGAGAGTACAACTAATCAGATTAATGAAGATAATTGCTGCAGTTGTACTTTTAAGCGATTCTGCCTCTTTGAAAACCTAATTTAAAAGTCTTAGACGTGATCAATGGAGGACCCCATCCGAGTTGACCCTTTTCTTTGACCCTCTGTTTTCATGTGGTTGTAAAGTTTTTCAAAAGACAGGTTTTTTTGGGGGGGATTTTAAAGATTCTACACGTTTTTCTGCACGCCAGTGATTCTGCCGCACGGATAAAATCTCTCTGTCTTCCTCTCAGGGTGTTTAGAGTGAAATCCTGCTCCGTGCTGGGATCAATAACTTCCCTGTTTTCCCACCACCGCTGCTCTTTACAAGCTGTTAAAGCAGATAAAAGAGAGAGCGAGTGTGTGAGGGAGAGAGAGCGAGAGCAAACGTGTTGGTGTCTGCTTGTTTACATTTATGGCACTTGGCAGAAGCTCTTATCCAGAACGACTTACAATTTAATCGAGTTACAGACGTAAGTGAACGACGCGCTCAGAGTCTTAGCCTAAGAGCTCTTATTAGTTGTTATTGTGTGAGAATAAAACCCCAGTCTGAGGGAGAGAGAGAGAGAGAGAGAGAGAGAGAGAGAGAGAGAGAGAGAGAGACAAGAAAAAAGAGAGAGAGGGAATAAAGAGAGAGTTAAGAAGAAAGAGAGATGGTGAGAAAAAGAAAAAGAGATAAGGAGAAAGAGAGAGCTACAGAGACAGAGATAAGAAAGGAGAGGGTGAAAAAGGGAAAAAGCAAAAAAGAGCAAGAGAAGGAACCACAGAGAGAGAGAGAGAGAGAAGGCAAAAAGTGAGAGAGAGGGGATGAAAAAGAGAGAGAGAAAGAGCCAGAGAGAAAGAGAAAGAGGGAAAAAGATAGAGAGGTAAGGAGAAAGAGAGAGGGAGAAAGAGAGAGAGAAGGAGTGAGAGAAAGAGCCAGAGAGAAAGAGAGAGAGAGAAAAACAGGGCAAAAAGAGAGAGGTAAGAAGAAAAAGAGAGAGGGAGAAAAAGAGAGAGAGTGAGAAAGAAGGGGGGGTAAGGAGACAGAGAGAGGTGTAGGGAGAGATAGGGAGAAAGAGTGAGGGAGAAAAAAGAGAGAGAGAGGTAAAGATAAGGCAAAAGAGAGAGAAAGAAAAAAGAAATACAGAGACAGTTGAGAGAAAATAAAAGAGAGTCAAAAAGGAAAGAGAGAGAGCATGCGAGAGAGAGAAGGAAAAAAGAAAGAGAGAGAGAGAAAGAGACAACGACAGAGAGAGGAAAAGACAGAGTTGAAAGAGAAGGAGAGAAAAAGAGAGGAGAGAGCTAAAAGAGGAGACAGAAAGAAAGAGGTAGTTGAAGGAGAGAGATGAGGAGAAAGAGAGAGGAAAGCGATGGAATAAGAAAGAGAAGAGATAGAGATATAGAGAGAAACAGGGAGTTGAAAGTGAAAGATAGAGATATAGTGGGAGCTGAAAGAGAATGAGAGAGTGAGCTGAAAAAGAGAAACAGAAAAAGAACAAGAAGGAACTAAAAAAGAAAAAGAGAAAAAGAAAGAAAGGAAGAAAGAAAAAGAAAGGGGGATAAAAAGAAAAGAAAGAGTGAGACAGAAAGTGTTGAGAGAGACAGAGAGAGGGAGAGAACGGAAGAGAGAGAGCAAGAGAGAGAGAGAGAGAGAGAGAGAGAGAGAGAGTCTGATAGAAAGCTCTAAAAAAGCACATTAGTTGGTGGTGGTATGTGTGCGGGGTTTGATTGCTGCTGTCTGACAGGCCTGTGCTGCATTAGCTCTCTGATAGCTGTAGATAAAGTGGAGGCTGCTCAGAGATTCTCAGCAAACAGAAACTCGATCCATCAAAGCTGTGTGAGCTCAGCACAGGAAAAAAATGTGCTTTTAATAAAAACTCTTGGTGGTTGTGGGGAGGGTTGGGGGGTGGAGGCGCTACAGCGGCCGTGTGTTCTCAGGGTGGGATCCTGTGGACCATTACAGCACCATTAATCTCCATCATCAATAGCATTCTCATTAATGTCCTATTGAACCCTCCGCCACGTGTTCCGCTTTGAAATCCGCTTCATTGTGGGCCGACATAAAGAGGGGCTTGACCTGCAATTGTGATAAAGTGTCTGAGAAACAAAAGAAACGAAGAACAGCAGCACAGTGAATATATACTCACCTGGCCACTTTATCAGAAACCCCTCCCTTGTAGCTTCTCCCTTGCTGGGGAATGTAACTCATTTGTTAATGCACGTGTTTTTGCCAGTGAGTAGAATTACAAAGTAGTTGTTTCTAATAAAGTGGCCAGTTAAAGAAAGCATAAGGCCAGTGTTTCTAATAAAGTGGCCAGTGAGTGGAAGTAGAATGTAGGTGTTTCTAATAATGTGGCCAGTGAGTGCAAGTATAAGGCAGGTGTTTCTAATAAAGTGGCCAGTGAGTGGAAGTAGAATGTAGGTGTTTCTAATAATGTGGCCAGTGAGTGCAAGTATAAGGCAGGTGTTTCTAATAAAGTGGCCAGTTAGTGGAAGTACAAAGTTGGTGTTTCTAATAAAGTGGCCAGTGAGTGTATTTATTTAACCATTTTTCAAAGTAGTTATAAAATGCATTATTTCAGCTCTTTGTTTTTGCACTAGGCATTTTTCTCAATAACGTTGATGAAATATATTTTGATGAAATAAAACCAGAAGTAAACCAGATTTTTCATCTCTGCAGATCAGCAAGCATTTTTTTTATTGTGGCTCTTACACAAAAGTTTTATATAAAGAAAGTTGCAGCTGTGTCTGTTTCCTCTTGGCATGGTCATCTTTGTGGAGATGTGTGAATTGTTTTTACCGCAAGGGTTTTTCACCCCTCCCATTTAACCCCCCATTGCTCACTAGCAGCTCAACACTGAGTTACAACATTACATACCTCCACTGAGAGACCACAGTGTCCTGGTTCATCTGATAACAGAGCTACTGGGGGAAACATTTTATTAGGTCATATTAATCAAAGCTTTCTGAGAGGACTTCCATTTCACTGGTCCAGAGTGACTCAACCAAGACAGCACAATTGGCCTTTCTCTCTCTGGGTGAGTAGGATGGCCCCCTGTCTTCCCCCATCACTCAGTGCAATGCTTGTCAGCGCAGGCGTCTGTTAGCTGACATAACAGATCTGGTGGTTAGAATTAGATTTGTAGGTAAAAATAAAATAATCCTCCTTTGCAGTAAAATAAAGCTCTGCTGATCGTTATAACACAGTTTTAACAATAAATGGTCTTAAACACTGGAGTTAATGTAGCCTACAACTGCTAATTCACCCTTTAACCCTGAAAGTTTGTGCGCAGACTGCTGGTCACCATAGCAACGCAGACGGCAGTCTTTTCTTGCTTGTAATTAACGAAATGGCAAAGAGAGAGATTTAAGACGTACAGCAATAATTTGGAGATGAATGGACTTATTTGTGTTTACAATCACTCCAGCTGGTTTCCTGATACATTTAATCTGCAACGAAAACCTGTCAAACACTAAAAAGTTGCTGAAGTTTATGATTCGCCAGCTTCATGTTCAAATTTTCCCCTTCCACTTTAAATGGTGCAGCAGTTACATTCTGGCGCCTCAGGCACCATTTAAGGTGGACAGGAACAAGAAGCTGGCTTACGAGAATATGACTTCAGCCTCATAAAAACATTGAGGGACATTTTACAAGAAACTATTCTACTTCTGTGGAAAAGTTTCCTGCTGGAGATGCGGGAAAGCGGCTATCGCTGAGCTAAAGCTTAAAGCAAAGCAAAGTAAGTCTGGGTTTTCATGTATATTATATTTTTTAGTCTATACTAGCACATTAGCACATACTGAGACATGTTTATAGCCAAGATGGTAAAAATGATGGCATAAAATGTTGTGGCTCACAAGGTGGTTTGATTTTTGACAAAAGGACAAAATGGCTCTACTTAACATTTGGGTTGCCGACTCCTGTATTAGTATGATGGGATTTCTTCAAGGTGAAACAACAGTAAGCAGCAGCATTCAAGCAAATGAGCATTTCTAACTGCAGTTGGTGTTGAGTGCTCTGCGCTTTGTGCTGAAAAATTACCTTTCTTTTCAGCGCTGGTCAAACACTTGTGGTTTACTTTGTATTCCATGCTAATGCTGCATTTATTCACCACTCAACCACACATGACAAATTGAAGGTTTGGTTTTCAGAGAAATGGCCCACATTTCAGAAAAAAAAACTTGTTTGGGAAAAACACATCCCCCACTCAGAGTAAAGAGGAGTCTGAAACTGCACCATAATCACTTCAAACAGGCTGAACAAGTCATCTGAGTCACCTGCACAGGCTTATTTTTGTACCTTGGCAAGACAGAAATGCAGAAAAATAAACGCAGCTCTGCATTAGTGTGAATATGGGGGTGTTTTCATGTGTGTCTATATGAACATATGCAAATGCTGCTGGCTCTACCTAATCCAACCCTAACCTTAAAGGCAAATTTCACTGATTTTTTTTTTATTTCTGTATAATGAGCTGGTTGAGATGTAAACGATGTCATTCAGAGTGGTTTGGTGTGAAATGCTCTGTTCTAGAGAAACTTACAGAGTCAGAATTGTTCACAGTGGTGGTGAATGGAACCAGACGTCCACCTCTAAAGGCTCCCTCACAGAAAGTTATTACAGAAAATAGTTCTGGATACACATTCTGATATTCTTTTATGATATTTTTAATTATAAGTTTTAATTCTGAAATGTATTTTTTTTATCTATTCATGGCGGAGGGGTACATGCAGGACATTGTAAGCCAAAATAGTCACCCAAAAAACTTTTTTTTTTCAGATTTTTTTTTTTCAACTATTTGACCATCATCAGCATTACTTATAACACTCAGAAGACATGTGTAGGTTCACTGGTTGTTTTAGATGTGTGTTGTAGACATGGTGGTTCCTATCACCACCACTGTAAAGAGAAATCTACAATGTAGCATCACATCAAACCATGCTAAATGACTTGGTTTACATCTCAGCCACTGAACTTTTGATAAATCAGTGGAATTCCCCTTTAATGTCAACAACCAAAAGATCAGCTCTACTTTCCCTGATATAGTTTTGGGGGAAAAGCATGTCAACGAATGCCTTCTAACTCTTATCTTCTTCCTCTGAGGCCGGTAGTTCTGCCAGAAGTCTGAAATGCTCGTGGTAGAGCATTTGTTTTTATTCAACTTGTTAGCAACATTAGCCTTGTAGCTCTGTTGCAAAACAAAATCATGCACCAACCTTCCGCTCTTAATTTCTACTTGTTTCTCTTTTTTCTTCTTTTTTGACCACTGCTGGCCCACTGATGGCAAATCTGTCAGCCCGCTGGCTTTTTGCTCAGCGTTTTCCGGGCAGCCCACCGGTGGTTAAGCAGGGTGTTAGCCAGGGTCTTCAACGCTGCCTCTTTTGTCTCTTCCTTAGTAGGTAATTTGTACATTACATACCTCCTCCACCGTCACTATGTTTGTTGTTGCCAGAAACTTTTTACTCTGGACTGCCCTCGAGTGGATGTATTACTTAACATCCATGCCAATGTAAAGGATGCATGGAAGCATGTGGGCAGTTTTTTGAAATGGACATATTTATTTTTCTATGTAAAGGGAGTTTACACGAGCCTTTACATGTTAACTTGGAGCTGTCGTGTTAGCTTGCGGTTGGCTCATTAATTTGCAATGCCACATTAGTTTGTGGTTAGTAATTTAGCTCAGGGAGCATTGCATTAGTTTGTGGGTTAAGCAGTCGTAACTCCAAACCCAAGTAAATGAATGATAAGGAACTCACTTCCTGTCTTTTTCACAGGTGTGAGCACTCCAGCCGTACTCAGGTCCTCAAATGCTTCTCAGTCAACATATTTGCTCACTCAGAGTTGTGAAAAACAAACCTAACACTAGCTAACACTAATTAGCTTTTCACTGAACTACACCTATAATTTCCCTCGGAAAACCACAGCACATCAGGACCGGCCATAATCGCCTGATTTTTCCTCCCTGGCAAAGAAAAGAGTGAGGTGACCGTCTAGTGTGAACGAAGTTTTAATTTGGGACTGGCATGTTAATATGTAGTTAGTGTTTTACTTCATAGTTAGCGCAGTTGCCCAGGGCTAGCATGTTAGTTTGTGGTTGGTGCATTAGCTCAAAGATAGCATGTTAGCTCTTTGTGAGCACACGGTTAGTGCATTAGCTCACAGTCAGTGCTTTAGTTAGCACATTTTCTCAGGGCTAGCATGTCAGTTTGTGCTTAGTGTGTTAGCATGTTTTTTCACAGTTTGCATGTTGGCTCACAGTTAGCATTTTACCTCATGGCTGCAATGGAATGTCCCCTCTTCTGCACAACCACTCTTCTAGAAGAGAAGTCTTCAGTGTATTTCTGTGTTATTTTCATACACTATTTCACTTTTGATTTAATTTGATTTTGATTTTGTACCATAAAGCAGATTTTGTTTGGTATGCTATGCTGCTTAGAAACCAGTCTGAATGGATCAAACCCCATCTTGCATTTCTGAAGACTGTGTGTACTTTTGTAATGTTGAATGCTCAAAAAAATTGAAAATGGAAACGAACATAGTCTATAGTCATACTACAGGAAATTCTACATGAATCTTTCAGTACACTTGGACGGTTACTACAGTTTACTACTCATTAGACAGCTACTGTATAGGCCAGGGCTGCCCTTCTGTGGCTCCACAGCAGAGTTAGATTTTTAGGTAAAAATGAAATAATCCTTCTTTGCAATAAAATAAAGCTCTGCTGATCATTCTAACACTGTTTTAACAAGAAATGGTCTTAAATGCTGGAGTTAATGTGTAACTGCTAATTCACCCTTTAACCCTGAAGACTGGCACACAGACTGCTCGTCACATAGCAATGCAGACAACAATCTCACCCAGCTAGTAGCTAACGAAAGGATAAAGAGAGAGATTTAAGATGAACATGGATAATCTGGAGACGAATGGACTTAATTGCATTTATAAGCACTCCAGCTGGTTTCCTGATACTGCTGATTTTATCTGCAATGAGAAACTGTCAAACACCAAAAAGTCATGAAGCTGATTCTTGTTCTAATTTTCCCATTCCACCTTAAATGCCGCAGTAGTTACACTCTGGCGCCTCAGGCACCATTTAAGGTGGAACAGGAAATTCAAACAACAAGCGGGCGAACGAGAAGCTGACTTCAGCCTTGTAAAAATCAAACGTTGAGAGACATTTCACAAAAAAACTGTTCTACTTTTGAGGAAAAGTTTCCTGCTGGAGATACGAGAAAAGCGGCTATAGCTGAGCTAAAGCTTAAAGCAGAGCAAAGTAAGTCTGTGTTTTCATTTATATATTTTTTTAGCCTATTCTAGTGCATTAGCACATACTGAGACATGTTTACAGCCAAGATGGTAAAATGGACATAAAATGTTGTGGCTCCTAGGATGGTTTGATTTTTGTTGAAAGGGCAAAATGACTCTTCCTAACATTTGAGTTTCTGGCCCCTGCTATAGGCCTAAATGTTTGGTTTAAGTTATTTCTATGTATATGCTTCCTCGCATTTACGGAAGCGAGCAGAATATGATAGAGTGCTAGGCTGGATCCAAATGGCAAACAGGATATTCTATTTGACAGGTAGAATTGCTAGACTGAAGGGCAGTTCTGATGGAATTAGGTTATTTAATTTGTTTATGAAAATGCCTTTTTTACTTGTGCGCTGTGTGTGTGTGCACTAGCATTTTGACCTTGCGGTGAAAGTGACTGAATGCGGTGACGTAAAAGGGGGTGACGGAGCAGAGAGGTCCAGCTGCCTGCTGTATGTGTGATGCAGTAGCCGCCTGCTGTTGGTTCTGTTTGCATATTCCATTACAGGAGCACAAGCCATCTACGCTCACTCTCCCATTCCAACTCTTTTTCCTCTCGATTTCTCCCTCTCCTCTCGCACTTTCCACTCCTCTCTTCACCGGCTTTCAAAACGCATGCAATCACACCCACACACATGCACAAGCAGCCATCAGCCTGTTGATCAGATAGCCGCCATAACTAATGAAAAGCGTCACGGAAGTGACAGAAAGATTAATGAAGTTTCCCAGGCCTCTCTTGCATGTGGGGAACAGCGGGCTCCTCTGGGGACGGCCGCTGTTAAATGCTATTCACGGTGACAAATAATGCACTATCTGAGCGCTGACACCTCCAAGTCAAGGTTAAAAAACACATTTACCAGCGCAGAGCTTGGTGGAAAGGAGAGGAGCGCCGGAGAGCCAGCAAAAGTTCGAAATCTGCAGTTTCACACCTGCAGTTGCAGGGCAAGTGGCTAAATCCTGTAGTATAACTTTCGCTGTGCTAGCAGAGCGCTTAGTTAGCTAGCTACCCAGCTAAAATATAACTTTGTCTGAATTAGGAATGCATCAATACCATTTTTATCTGACTGAGTACAGGTATGAGATCTTTTTAGGACCCAATACCATACTGAGTAACCTAGTTAGAATTAGGTAGTTGTTGGTATAAATGAGTGCAGTGTACCTTAACAGTTAAATCATTGAAATCTAGCTGATTTTAAATGATGTGCATTAGCTAGCTATGCTAGTTACCTTGGATTGAGTAGTAATGCAGTGGAGAAGAGCAGGCTTTGTTCCACATTAGAGACGTGCTGCTGTACAGAACTTTTCATAGTTTTGATCACCGCTCCTCATCAGGCTTATTCAGCAACAGTCTCTGTTGCACAGTGACAGCAGGACTCACATCCAAGGTTAATGCTCACATTTAGAGTTTTACATCTTGTTTTGTTTAGCTGGTTCAGTTTTGGCTAAACGTCCTCTAAAGCTACTATGTGATTTTATAAATTTTAGTTCTTTAACAAATCACATGTAGGTTTGAATAGAACATCGTGTATTGACAAAGCTTATGATTAATATGCTCACACTGTGTGAAAACACTCTGATTGACATGCTACGTGAAATGCAGCCCCTACAGACAGCTCTGTGAATGAACAATTTCAAATAAATTTGTTTCATTCAAAATAACATGCTGAATGATACCCGAATACTTAGCAAACATGCTGAGAAACTGAGCTACAGCAGCTCTGCTAACTGCTAAAACCACTATAGGACAATGTCGTTTCTCTACAGCCTATTTTGTAAAGACAGTTTGAAAAATGATGTATTAACGTTTATGCCTTGCTATTCAGTAGCAAATGTCGACTATTTTTGCCTCCATTTAGCTAGCCTACGTGTCTCCACCTGTAAAGCAGTTGGGAAGGGAAGCAATTGTGTTTGAATGCGTTTAAAAATGGCAGTGTGGTTCTGGCAGGAATTTGCCAAGGTGGAATGTTTAAAATGACCGGTGACTTTGTGTCTGACCTCCACAGAGTCAGTAACACCCCTCTGTATGTGCAGACCCTCATTCACTGCTAGCTTAAGCTGATTGTTCATTAGTGCGGCAGCGTACATTCGGCTTACGTCACATGGTATCAGCTGGTATCGGATGTTAGTAGCAGTGCCTGTTTTATGAGATGAGTATGAGTAAATAAGCACAGTATCAGATCGATAACCGATACCAATCAAGCTCTGCTTTGGATTGTTTCACACATCTGAGTCACTCTAACGTTGTTTGGGTTGTATTACTTTGAACTAAAGGTAGTAGTTTTTGGCATTATTTGCAAGTTATCATAGTTAGCATAGCTAGCTATCTAGATAAAAGCTTTAGCTACAAACAAATAGCGCAAGTAAGCCTAACTCTAACCATGAGGGGGGGTTCAAAAATCTAAAAATGTGGATGAAATAATGTGTATAATGTGTAAAACAGTGAGCAACTGAAAATGAATGCTGCGTTCAATAGAAGCTCATGAATAGGAATGAACTCAGGAATAGGAATTCCGAATTCCATAATAAAATTAGTTTTAGATCAATGAGTATACAGACACATTAGTTGGTTAAGTCTGTTATGCTGACCATAAAGTTTCATACACCATGTATGTTAAAGTTCATTCATATCATTAATTATAGCTGGCTAACTTGTTTTGATATCATTTTTGTGTTTTTTAAATAAATACATTTTTGTTTTTATTTTAGTTTATGAGTATATTTGTATATAATGGCTATTTTTTATTTTCATTACAAATAATAGCCCTGGCTCACATGCTCACTCAAAACAAATCACAGGGCATCTAACAATAAAGGAAGCCTTGTGCATCTTTCATGCAGTGATAGGTAACACAGTAGCACAAAGAAAGCTACAGTTGTACAGACTAGCATTTGCTGTTCAGTGGTGGTTCTAGAAAAAAGGTGTTTCGTCAGGGCAGCTGTATGAAAGTGTGACCAGGCGGTGGCGGGTTGGTTGAGCGTGAGTTGGAACAGTTCTTCCCCCAATTGCCAACATGGAACAGACGTACCTGCAAGAAAGTGCAAGCAGGGGGTGGGGGATGTGGTACAGGGGGGAGTAGAGAGTTGTTCCACCTCTCCTCTTAAAGGCTTAAACACCCACCCCACAGCGTGGTGGAAGCCAATGAAGTGGCAGTAATTTTGGGGTGGCTTTTGGGGTGGCCAATCAGATTTCAGGGGTGGCCCTGGCCACATCAGCCACCTCTTTAAAACCATGCATGACTGTGGCCAACATGGAAGTGTACATGGAAAAGCTCCTCTGGCGGCAGATTTCAATGTGTTTAAGGGCCCATCTCCAAAGTCTTGGTTGAGACATTTGATTTGTTGATGACCAAACCAGATAAGTATTGTAACTGGCTTGTCAAAACCTAATAAGACCATTTTTTTACATTGTGTGAACATTTCATGATGAATGCACCAATAGAAATGGTCCAAAATTACTTGGAATAAAATACTGTATCATTATTGTACAGTGAGTTAGTACAAAGTAGAGCAAAGTTGAACAAATAAAACATGATTTGATTTGGCTCCAGTGACGTGTTTATGCAAAGTGCTGCTAGTAGTGCTGGTGACGGTGGAGGGAGTGTCTGGGAAAAGGACGAGGGAGTTTGGGATTAATTGAAAACATCTGGCCGAGGCTGTGAAGAGTCTGCCGTCTCTTAGCTGCGGGCACTCAGAGTGAGGAATCGCGCTCCTCAGAGACAATGAGGATTTCTTTCCCCTCTGCTGTTACTGGAGAGAGTATTATTATCTAAGTGAATTGTGTTCCTGTCTCTCTCTCTCTCTCTCTCTATGTGTGTGTGTGTGTGTCTGTGTGTGTGTGTGTGTGTGTGTGTGTGTGTGCGCGCACGTGTCTGTCCAGTGAGTTTTTCTAAAGCTAAGCCTCTCATTTGTAGTCGATATGTGCTGGGTGGCTTTGCAGCGGTCAATTCTTGCTGACCTTCAGGCAGGAGGATCTGAGAAAGAGCGAAGCAAGAGAAGTAAGAGGTCAGAAGAGTTTGAAGAGACACGGGACGATGCAGAGATTTGTTGTCCTTCCTAATGTCAGCCAGAGAGAGAGAGAGAGAGAAAGAGAGAGAGAGAAAGAAAGAGAGAGGTGAAAAAGTAGAAAGAGATAATGAGAGTGGCAAAGAGGGAGGGGAGAGGGAGGTATAAAGAGAGAGAAGAGAAAAATGGATGAGTTGGAAAGGGCAAATGAGCAAGAGAGAAGAGAAAGAGGTGGAAAGAGAGAGAAGAGGAAAAAATGGATAGGTTAGAATGAGGGAGTGCAAGCAAGAAAAAGAAGGGACAAAAGAGGAGAGAAAGAGGTGACAAAGGTAGAGAGAGGAGAGGAGAAAGACATAAAAAGATAGAGACATAAAAAGATGTGGAGAGCGAGATGAGAAAGAAATGGTAGGAGAGGTGGAAGGTAGCAAGAGAGAGCAAAGAGGAGGAAATATAGAGAGATAAAGAGAGAGGGATGGAGAGGAAAGTGGAAAGGTGGAGAGAGGGAAAAAAGAGAAAGAGAGTGTGATTTAAGGCAGAGAGAGTGAGAGAGAGAGAGAGAGAGAGAGAGAGAGAGAGAGGTGGTATGCTTGTGTGTGAAACACTCCTGCAGAACAAATGAGTGAAGGAGAAGCAGCAGCTCGACTCTCACTGATATCGCCACGGCGACGAGAGCCCATTCAGTGCGGAGTCCGATTACAGCTGGAGAGAGAGAGAGAGAGAGAGAGAGAGAGCAGCACAGTTTGGACGAGATGGATATACTCTGCATGTGAGAAAGAAGGAAGGAGAGAGACATACAGAGAGAGAAGGAGGGAGAGAGAGGCATTCAGACAGAGAAGGAGGGAGAGAGAAACATACAGAGAGAGAAGGAGATAGAGAGACATACAATGAGAAAAGGAAGGTAAGAGAGACATACAGAGAGAGAGAAAAGGAGGGAGAGAGAGATATACAGAGAGACGGAGGGAGAGAGAGACATACAGAGAGAGAAGGAGAGAGAGAGACATACAGAGACAAGGAGAGAGAGACATACAGAGAAAGAAGGAGGAAAAGAGATATACAGAGAGAAAAGGAGAGAGAGAGACATACAGAGAGAGAAGGAGGAAGAGAGAGACATACAGAGCGAGGAGGGAGAGAGAGACATATAGTGAGAAAAGGAGGGTAAGTGAGACATACAGAGAGAAAGAGAAGGAGGGGGGAGAGACATACAGAGAGAGAAGGAGGGAGAGAGACACACACAGAGAAAAGGAGGGAGAGACATACAGAAAGAGAAAGGAGGGAGAGAGACAAATAGAGAGAAATAAGAAGGTAGAGAGACCTACACAGAGAGAGGAAGACATAGAGAGAGAGACAGAGAGAGAGATAGACATACAGAGATAGAGGTAGAGAATGAGATAGATATACAGAAGGAGGGAGAGAGAGACATACAGAGAGAGAATGAGATATAGAGAATAAGAGAGAATGAGAATGAGAATAAGAGAGAATGAGAATGAGAATAAGAGAGAATGAGAATAAGATAGAAAGACATACAGAGAGGAGGGAAGAGAGACATACAGAGAGGAGGGAGACGCATACAGAGAGAGAGGAGGGAGAGAGACACACAGAGAGGCAGAGAATAAAATAAAGAGACATACAGAGAGAAAAAGAAGGAGAGACAGATAAAGAAGGGAGAAAGACATACAGAAAGAGAGAGGAGAGAGTTACATACAGATAGGGAGAATGAGCTAGAGAGACATAACGAGAGAGTAGGAGTGAGAGAGACATACAGAGAGAGGGAGAGGCTGAAAAAGAGAAATAGAGTGAGCTAGAAAGGGAAACAAGGTGAAAGAGTGAGGGAGATAAGCACAGAGAGAGAAAGACATAAAGAAAGAGAGGGTGAGAAGGAGAAAGAGCGGGAAAGGGAGGGAGAGAGAGAAGAGAGATATACAGAAAGAGAGTGAGATAGAGAGGGAGAGAGAAACAGAGACAGTGAAGAAATAGAGAGAGATAGACATACAGTGAGAGAGAGAGAGAGAGAGAGAGAAGGGGTAAACAGAAAGAGACAGTGAGAGAGAGCTAGAGAGAGAGAGAGAGAGAGAGAGAGTGACGGGGAGGGACGGGCCACGGTGTTGTGGCAGCCACACACTTACACACACACAGTCGAAGCCACACACTCACACGCCCGGTGCTCTCTCTCTCGCTCTCCCTCTCTCAGTCTCTCAGTCGTGCTGAGATCATGGAGCGGCTGGTGGAGTCGGCGGCAGCAGCAGAGTGCGCATTGTAGCCGGGGATATGTGAGTGTGATGAGCCATGGAGAGCAGCAGCATGTTTCTGGGTAAGTGACCGCTCATCCTGCAGCCCGCCGGACCTTAAACTGACCCCTACAGCGGTCTGCAGCCTTCTGTCCATCACTTTCTGCACATGCATGCGCGTGGCTCAAAAGTCTGCTTAGATGTCAGCGTGGTGGTTCTCTTGGTGGGTTTATGGGGGTAGGGGGAGTTCAAACAGGACCATCTGTGGAGGAGCAGGGGGCACGAATTTTAACACACACCTGATTTGTCGCGGCGGCGTTGTCGGAAATGGTCGGAAATGGACGGAATGAGAAATCTGTAGGTCAGGAGGTGAAGAGTTTAGAGGATGCTTCAGTATTGCTTTGCAGACTACAGCTACTTAAAAATAAGAGGGGAATCATGTGTCGTAAGAAAACATTGTAATTTTTTTTGCGCTTTTTTTGTTCTCACGTTATTTGAAAAAGGTTTTTAGATTGTGTCCACAGAAAATGTGCATTATGTAAAATTTAATGCTAAGCGTGTTTTTTTTCCTTCTTGTATAAAGTTAACATTTTAGAGATAAGAGGTTTTGTTATGACAGCAACAAACAAACAAAATCCCAATACATAAACAGATGTTAAGTTTAGGGGATATTTAGGAGAGGTTTTCTTATGACAGCGATGTTCTGTCATAATACGTATAACATAGCATTAAGAATCCTACGATACTGTCGGAGCTGTAGAGAAGGAAAAGCATGCTGCCTCGCTCTGTTTCTTAATCCGCTCTCGGATGAACGCTCCTCCAGAAGTGACTGATATGAGGCAGGGGGGAGAAAAAGGAGCAGACTGCTTATAAATCTGTATTTATGCAACAGATTTATTGCAATGATGATGCAATGTTGGAATCACATCTGGTATTCTTTAGGATAGTCCAAAATTCATGGAATACCTATAATGACCAGAATGCATAGTGCAATGGAATTATCAGTCTTTTTGGGTCAAGTATCAGCCTGAATTCATGGAACCACACTATAATGTCCATCATGCATAGTGATCAGTGATGAAATGATGGCATTATATGTTGATTCTCAGAGTAAGTCTGAAAATTCAGGCAACTACGACAATGCCCAGCATGCACTGTGTGCATGAATAAAATGGCTATAATGGTGCAATGATAGAATTAGTTCTGCTATGATGCAATAATACTGTAATAATGCAATTATGTAGGGTCAACTGGTGTCCAAACTTCATGCAACTACAATACCCAGCATGCATAGTGTACGCAATGTATGCAACATTGAAGTTAACATGAACAGGAAATCGTAACTCATTTTAGTGGGATGTACTTGTGAGTATTGTGATGTATTCGTGAGTGAGACAGTGTCAGGGAGGGTCTCTGAGCTAGCTGAATGTGTTCTCTCAATGACAGATGGGGTTGGAGGGAGGGGGAGGTGAAACATCACTATTTTTCCCCGCCCACTGCTGCATGGTGAACCAATCAAAAATCAGGAGACGTTTTAGATGCAGAGCATAGTGAAGGCTAAAATACATTCGCAACACAAATTAACAATATAATATTTAGAAAAGAAACAAGCATGATGTTTTGTCCCTTACAAACTAGGTAAATGTAGATGTTTGTTTTTTCATTTTTTAAAAGTGCGATATTCAGGAGCTGTGATTTCACATGTAGCTTGGACATCCAGAAATCATTTTAAGCCACATTTGGAGATGCTAGCATCACATTTGACGAAGCAGAGACAAACCAATCCTTTTGACGTTTGTCATAAAGGACACAGCTGATCTGTCAGCTTGGTTGTCGCCATGCCAGCATCACAGATAACATCGGTTGGTTGGGTGAGTTCATGCCGTCTGTGAAAGTTTGCATAAATTGAAGCCATTAAGGAGCCAAAATATGAATTTTCACAACACGCAAGCCAACACTGCTGCGTATTGAACTGACATTTAAGGATGGCAACCTCATCATAATAGCCCAAACCACCAAGTGTCTTCCTTCATGCAACATCATTTCAATGCACAGCAGTTTTAGCCTGCATGTGGCATTATTTTGACGGCTAAATGACCTTGTAATTCTGAGGACCCAGTGGCACTAAAAAAGCAGTATTTCCATGAACTACTACTTCATGGAATGTTGTTTTTGTTGTAAAAAGCCATGCATTTATTACAATACCCAGCATGCATGGTGTACAGTACGCAGAATTTCAATCGCAGCAGTCCCTTGAACTGTACATGGTGTACAGTAAGAAAAATGCAAGAATGAATCACCTCTGCTCTTTCTTTAGCTTAGGGCTTCGTCCAGAGTTCATGGAACTACTACCTTGCCCCGCATGCATACCGTATAGTACGCAGCATTTAAACTGCAACAGTTCCATGAATTTTGCATCCAGCCGTTTCTCGAACTCCCCCTCATCTCCATGGTATTGTTGTAGATCAAAACAAAAGTTTTGCTGCAGGCTTTCTACTGCCTCCTGTACTGTATACCCTCAGGGTAGGAAATGCTTTCTGGATTGTGCAAGAATGAGCTCACGCGTCAAGCCTGGATACTGACAGGCAGGTTTGAAAACGCATGGGATGTGAATAGACCGGCTGTGATTGGCAATCAGGGACGGCAGGCTGGATTTGGTTTTGCAGTAGATGGTAATCGTGCACTAACATGGCTGTGGTTCACCTCACATTACTGAGCGTGCAGCACAAACCCCAGCTCTGAACTGCCACCTACAGTGTTTGTTTAAGTCCAGCTGGACACAAATGACCGCTGTGCACTGGGGTTCCCACCGCGCACATGGGAAGCGGCTCTGGTTGCAGTGAAAGATGCAGTCTTAACATGCATTTGAATTACTGTGCTGTAACAGGCCGCTTGCAGTATTATTAAATGGGGCTGAGTTAAGGTTAATAGCAACATTGCCTGCAATGATAGCTCGTCAGGGTTATACAGAAGTGCAATATATGGAACAAGACATATATGCATATTTAAAATGCAGCAAAACATAAAAAACTAAACTGCAACAGCCCATAACTATGCTGCAATAGTTTACAGTAGTGGATAATAAGTTTTAAGAACTGAATTAAAGCGAAATTGCTGCATAATTCAATCCACAGGATGTAAACAAAGCCATTCAGAGTTATTTGGTGTGAAATGCTGTCAGAATTGTTCACAGTGGTGGTGATAGGAACCAGACGTCCATCTCTAAAAGCTCCCTCACAGAAAGTTATTACATGAAATGCTGCCTGATGCCTGAGAGTTTTGGCCAACAAAATATTTAAAGAATCAATATCTTAATGCTGGAGTGGTACATGCAGGCCACTGTAAGGCATCCACCAGTACAGTCAGTAAGTTTAGAGCATTTCACATCAAACCACACGGAATGACCTTGTTTACATTTCAACAACTGAATTGTACAGAAATTATGAAAGATTAAATGAGCATTATGCCTGTCATAAACATTTATAGGAGGTCCATGACATTAGAGTAATGAGATCATGCTGACTGCAACTTTTTCATTTTTTTTTTCTTTTAAATGAGCTTTACAGCATAAAACATAACGCATTACATAGATTACAATACATACATAAACAATACCTGGACAGATTACAACAGCATTAACATTACACACACTAACAGAACAGGTCAGGCATCATGAGCAACTGAGCGACTGGACACAAACAAAAAACAATGATGTTCTAATGGTGTTTGATGATTTACTGGTGGTGTTCTTACGCTGTTCTAATGTTTTTTAATGTTTCTAATTATGTTCTAATGGTGTTCTGATTGTGTTCTAAAGGTGTTTCTGATGATCAGCATTAGAACACATTTAGAACACTATCAGATCACCATTAGAACAACACCAGAGCACCATCAGAACACCACCAGAACCCCATTAGAACACCATGGGAACACTATGTTCTCTGCTGCGTATTAAATAAATATGTGATTTTTTAATTGTTTACTGGGAAACATATAATATTCAGTGTCCAGTGTACTGGAAATTTGGAATGTGGTGCATAAAATGTGAACTTTTTTAATAAAAACTAGCATATTTATCTCCAAACTAAGACACAAAGCAGGCACTGAACTTTTCCTGTGTTTACTGGAGGCACAGCTGCATGAAAAGTGTCTGAAGTCTTGGAACATCCTGGCTCCTGAGATGATGCCATTTTCATATCATAATAAAAAATTAAGAGCGTACAGAACACAAAGAACACAAAGAACACAAGGGCATAATTCACTCCAATGTCCCAATGTCCAGACTATTGTACATTAAAACGGATCTCTTTTTTTGTGTATGTAGAAATAAATATCTATTCCTTTTACCTTTCACAACAGGGACCTTCTAAAAGGACATAAACATTTCTGAAATAATTACAGGATGATTCAAAAACAGTGTCTGATTTGGTCTTGGAGATGGTGAGCGTCTGTCTCACCAGCTGCCATGTTTGTTTTGTTTATGAGAAGATAAAAAGAAAACATTCTATTAAATAATGAACTAATACAAAGACTGAGCTCTATAGAAGCACATTAATGTGAGTGTGGTGATGTACCTGCTTTTATAGAGCTGGAATATCTGGGAAAAAGAGGAGGAATGAGGAGGTTAAATTAAGAAGTGTGACCAAAAAGTCTGGTTCAGACAAACCTGGTAGTAAAAGAGACCTGATCCTGATAGCGTTTTTTCCAAAAGCTCTCTGTGACCTTCGATGACTTGCTTCCAAAAAGGATAAACAAAGAAGCATCCCCACATTTCCTGTGGGCATGGAAGTTGTCTGCTTCGGCCCTGCACTTCCAGCACAGATCGCTACCCACTTATCCTTGACTGGTCTATAATAATATCTGTGCTTTATTTTGTAGTGTGTAAATTGTCCTAGTTCATCCCCCACTGACCTCCCCAATGCTGGCCACTATGTTTCCATGTATTCCTTCATCCTCACATCTACCGCACAGATTATTTGTTGTGCTATTTTTTGCAGTGACTCTTATAATTGACTGGCTTGCTCACCTACAAAAATGAAAATTCAGATCGCTTCTGGTTTTAAAAAAGGGTAAAAGGGGAATTCCACCAATTTTTTAAAATGTATGTATAATTCAGTGGTTGAGACGAAACAAAGTCATGCAGAGATGTGAAATGGTTCCACATGGCCAATTTCACAAATTTGCTTAAATTTTGAATAGTGGCCTAGAAATACTGTATAATTTGAATATTTCTTTTTTTCTAGCCTTTGCTTTTTTTATAAAAAAAATCTGTTGTTTATTTCCAGGATTAATTGAAAATACCTTAGATTATATATATGTATACATGTATGTATATATGTATATATATATATATACATATATGTTGGACCTTGTATCTCCATTTTTGTGGTTTTTCAGTTTTTGACATAATTAGAAAATTGGCCTTTACATTGTGTGTAAATTTCAGGATTAATGGACCAAAAGTAATGACCCAAAATTACTTGGAAAAATGTCTGTTTCCATAGACTTACATTAAAAGTAAAGTACGTTTTTTACTTCTACTTTACTTTCTAGTCTAACAGCAACAACATAATGCTCATTTCTGTATAATTCAGTGGTTGAGATGTAAACAAAGTCATTCAGAGTGATTTGATGTGAATTGCTCTGTTCTAGATAAACTTACTGACCCTGATTTCCTTTCCATGGTGATGATCTTTTACAGGGGTCACCATATCTACAACACAAATATAGCCATTTTATTTACCATCCAAAACCACCAGTGAACCTATAAAACCCTGCATATACTTCTGTGCCATGAATGGATTAAAAAAATGAATTTCAGGCCAAAATCATATCTCAGGCATCAGGCAGTGTATTCATAACCATTTCATGTAATAACTTTCTGTGAGGGAGCTTTTAGAGGTGGATGTCTGATTCCTATCACCACAACTGTGAACAATTCTGTCTCGGTTTGCAAAAATGGGTGGAATTCCCCTTTAAGTTCTGAAAGGAAAAGAATAAAAATATTGGCAGTAATCAGATTACTTTTAAAATTAACACACTTTTATGCAAGCTGTGGTATTAAGAGGACTAGGAGCTCTAGAAAAGAGGACATTTTTAAGCAGCCCACTCACTTGAGACAGTGTAATTCAAAAGAGCCCTGAAACATGAGTCACTGATAATAAGCATGACCTCTCGCAGGAATGCTTTTATTGGACGAGAACACTCCAAGACTCCATTTGGTCAGTCTTTCAATAGGAAGTACTTGAAAAGTAACAGAGACTAATTTAAACGTTATTGGTCGCTGAAAGACTGTAATAATCTGTATTATCTCAGCGCTAACTAGTTGGATTGGGGGCCTAATGCGACGTTTCTATTCGATTGCACTGGTCTGGTTTAGACACGTTCGAAGGACAGGTTTGTGTACATACGAGGGTGTGAAAAGGCTTAAGTTCAGGTGAGCCAAGAAGATTTAGACAGCAGGGCGGATGTGTATTAATTATTAAGGCGCCATCTTTTGTCCCTGCAGACGTCATTTTTCTTCTCTCAGTGCAACCTGGAGGGGCAGGAGCTTTAAAAGCTTTTTAGGATGATAGGCACATCTGAGAGAAGAGACGGAGACTGCTTAGGGCAAATCTCTCTCTCTCACACACACACAAACACACAGCTGCGCACTCACGCTAAGCCTCCTGTGCTTCAAAGTCAAGGCAGGAGTTGTGTGGCAAGGTAAATTTCAGTGGTGGATGCAGAGTGCATGTCCCAGGAGGTGGTGGACGGGTTAGCATGACTTTATATGTCAGAATTGGTGAGATGTTAATGCGCTTTTTTGAATAAGTCATCAACATAACAAAAAGATAAGTAACAGCGTTAATGCGAGCCAGACTTCTGATGATTGTCAGGGGGTCGGGGGGGTTTCATCGCTCAGTGTGACTGGAAGCTGCCTGACAGGGAAGGGTCGTTTGACTGGCTTTCAAATAAGGAACACTGACCAACTGCATGTTTTATGACATGGAGAGATTGGCTGTGTAGCCTGATTGTGCCCAAAGTCATAAGTAGTGTGCAGTATGTGACCAACATGAATTTTTTCCTAGCACACCAAATATGACGTACTACTCCGGCCAAATATTTCAGTATGTTGCCAGAGCTATTTTCACCATATGCTGCATCCCAAACTGCAACGTGGTCATTTAAAGCAACATTACAAAACAGTTTTACCTTAAAATAGCAGCTTTAGAAGCATTTTGATGGTACGCTGGCTTATAATAGGGGGGATAGCATCTCTGTCTTTGCCACTGCAGGCCCAGAACGTCTGCAGTGGCAATGCTAAGAAAATCCAAACCTCAAACACAATTAGAAATACACTAATATTACTTAATATTACTCAAGCTGTATATTAAATACACTAATACTACAAATGAAGAAACATATAGATGGGAAAAATAAGAAACGTTTTAAAACTAAATTCTGAATTTGACATTTCTAAAATATTGACTTACCTAACCATTAAAATAAGTGTGTGCTGATGACAGCCTTGAAACCAAGAGACTGCTGTTCAAATGCTGAGACTATGTCTTGTAAGTCATCGACAGAAAAAAGTGAAAACTCTTAGTGTTTTTTAAATTAAAATGCATTCAGTGGGCAGACAACCATTTTGAGTGGGCCCTGCCCACTCCCTGCCCACCCACAACACCTGCTGTATGCCATGAGTTTCACACCAACATCTGGATTTGACTATGAAACTGAGCAAGACTGCAAGCACAACATGCAAAAAAAAGAGAAGACTGATTTATATGTATTGGAAACATGATCTTCTCCAGAAAATTCCATTGCAGTGTCGCTGTCTGTCCAGGAAAGTCATGTTTAATTCTGGGTGGACGTGTGATGGGTGGGAAAGTGGTCAGTTAGGGTGGGACTGGATTTGGAGCTTTCATTTGTCAGAACTCACAAAGCAGATCAATGTTGGAGTAGCATGATAGTCTGAAAATGCAAATGTTGCTAACTGCAGCTGCTAAATCTTACAGGGACTTGATACCATTAAATAAAGTAAATCATGCTAACTGGTTCCCATTTGTTTTAATTCAATGTTAGCCACATAAGCTTGTTTGGGTGAAGTTTATTTAGGTGTTATAAACGTATGGGAACACTATAGCTTTACACAAAGATCACGCTACCTGATTTATGCTAATTTTAATTCATTGTTCACCACATTAGCTAGTTTGGGGAAAGTTTAGGCCTGATAGCATTACAGATCTGAGACCATGCTAACGAGCCAAGCTAACCACGTACGGTGAAATTTTATGTTGTGTTCACTCGAAAACTCCACAGCCTTATAAAAATAAGATCATGCTAGCAAGTCTGTGCTTATTGTCATTCATTGTTGGCCACATTATCTAGTTTGGGTGAAGTATTCATCCAAAAATGTATGGAAATTCTGTAGTTTTACAGAAATGAGATTATAATTTCTGGTTAATTCTCTGATAGCCACATTAGCAAGTTTGGATGAAGTATTCACCCCAAAGCTTATTCGGACTTGATAACATTAGAACTGATATCATGCTAACTGCTCTCCACTAGTTTTAATTAAACTGCTAGCCATGATAGCTAGCTTGGGTGAAGTATTCCCTCTAAGTCTCCCCTCTGTTGCTCTGTGGTCTATCATTACGCACGCCACTAGACCGCAGGGCGTCTGCCTTGGTTCAAGCACACAATTACCGAGAACAACCCCAAGGTCTAGCCTGAGCTAGCTCGCACTCGTAGCCAGAGTGAGGGCGGTTCAAGTTCAAAGCCACTTTTCTCTGAAGTGCTGAAGTGTGGTCAGGGACTTAGCAGTGTGTGTTTGACCATGGCTGGAAGTGAGGGGGTTTTAGGATTGAGGGTGTTTTGTGTGAGTATGTGTGTTTTGGTGGGTCAGCAATGACCTGTTTTTCCTCAGAGGTGAGAGGATCGTACGGGTTTAGTGCACTCATCCCGAGAGAAGCATGCCATCAACATACAGATTTACTGCACCACTAAGCCATGTGGACATTTTCCACATTACTGCTCGGCGGGAAAAAAACAGAGCTGTTAAAGAAAGGCCCACGCTGGCTCATGCAATGGGGCATGGTGTCAAAATCCCCCCATAACAATCCAACTCCCTCTCTCCGACTTAATAAGCCATACAAGCCTTAATCCAAATGGCTCTCCTCCAACGTCAACGTTGCAGTTTACAAACCCAGCCTGCAACACAGAGCAGTTCTCTAGGAGAACTATTTTTTTAATAATGCAAAACAGAGCACTTTTTTCACGCATGTTCTACTCAATAACATGTACAGAACTCTAAGCAACAGCTGGTTACAGAGCTGAATTGTGGGAGATGGAGTTCACAGTCTCTTGCAGGTGCCACTTTAAAGCAGTACCTAGGTAAAACGTTAGATTTCCCCCTTATCCAACATGAGATAATCAGTCTTGGAGTAGCATGATAGTCAGAAAATGCAAATGCTGCTAAATACAGCTATACTAAGTCATACAAGAATTTGATACCATTACATAAAATAAATCAGGTTAACTCGTTCCCATTTGTTTTGGATCAATAGCTTGTTTGGGTGAAGTTTTAGTTTAGGTGTTCACCTAAAACATAGAACTCTTTAGCTTTACACAAAGATCATGCTACCTGATTTCTGCCCCCCCATTAGCAAGTTTAGGGGAAGTTTAGGCTTGATAGCATTACAGACATGAGAACATGCTAACCGTTCTCCGCTGCTTGAATTGCTAGCCATGGAAGTTAGTTTGGGTGAAGTTTCAGTTAGGTGTTCACTCAAAATAGAAACTCCACAGTCTTACAAAAAGCAAGGGCATTTTTGGTGGCTTAAGTTTGCTCCTTTAATTAGGATTGCGTTGGAGCTGCTAATGTAGCTGGCTAATGTAGCTAACATAATTCAAGCTTATACCTCAGCAATTAGCATTGTGCTAACTGCCTTCCAGAATCTTCACACCTTGCTTCAAACAGACTTGATAATGTGTATGATGTATTGTTAAAGCTATACACAGGGATAAAAAAAGTATATTAGCATAGCTAGTAGCAGCTAGCCACTTGAAGCTTTTGTCCGCGTTGTAGTTCAGAAAATGGGTGCATGTTATTTGGGTTGGTTTTCCCCAGAGTTGTTTTCTGGTTTCTTTTCAAAAAGGACTTATATCGTAAAGGTTGAACTAACCTTTTGTTTTTGACTGTTTACGTTTATTTCAGGAAGCAGGACGTAGCTCAGGCTTAGAGAGCTCTGTTAGCATCTCATTCCTAATGTGAGGCAAGTTGTGGCAACAGTAAATAAAGCCCACATCTCATGCTGAAAGAGTGTGTACCTTCTTCATAGCACAAAAAAGGCTACAGTATAGCATTTTTTTAATATACAACAGTATGTCTTATGCTGCTTTCACATGTTGCTACTGCCTTACAGCAGTACGCCAATGTTGGACCAGCGAAAACAGGTGATTATTTGAGGACCGTTCACCGCACTGTTGATTGTTTATTTAAGATGGAAAAAAGTCTCTGTACTCTTTTAATATTTCGTGTATAATATGATTTCAATGATTTGACACTCATGGCTCCCAAAAAAACCAACATCTGGTTTATTTCACCGCCACGGTCAATGCCAAAAGTTTGGAAAATTGAACTCTTGGCGGAACATTCCACTGACCGCTGCGGTACACTGTCATTTCTGCTCCATTGCAAACAATAGAATATTCGGTTTGCCATCAGCTGCCTAGCACCAATATGTAAACACATTAATAAGATGTCAGAAGCAACATAGGGTCATATGTAAAAGTTTGAACGCACAGGGTCAAATGACGCTTTGTTGATTTACTAAATTAAGTCAATTTTAGTGCCCAGTTGAGTTTAACATACTGGGAAAACAAAATATAAAATATGTCATAACTTTTATACAGGCCTTATTTTATGTTTTTTCCCTGTGCGTGAACTGTGCATTAAAATGTGCAGAAGTGTGTTCTCTATAGAGGGTGCTTTAACTTATGTTCACTTAGAAAACCAGCGAAACATGGAATTTGACCAGGGGCGCCCAAACTCATGCATACTATAAGCAAGCCTGTTTGACATAACAACATCATGTTGTTTGAGGCAAGTGTGTGATGCTTTAGGCATGCAGTCTGCATGATTCCCATTGATCATTTGTTAGCTATTAGCCTCGTAGCTTCACTAAAGACGCGAATGTCAGACGTAATTTGGGGAGAAGCGTGGAAATGACGTAAAATCAGATTGTTCACTGAACTGTCGCATTAATTCTGCTTTCTTGACTCCACTCGGGGTCTTTAGGCTGGCGTGTTTTCTGCTGAATGTCATGTGACATGTGTCAGGCTTGTATGCTATAGGATTAGGCTTTAAACGTGTCTTTACTCGCATGCAGGCCCGGCTGTAACAAAGCTGCGGCTCTTTATTTTTACGACCCCTTCTCTTTTATTCCCTCCTCTTAATGGCCTGCGGGACTGGAAGCGTTTCGAAACATTATGTCCTTAATTCGTCTCAAGCTGGTGTTTTGATACGGGACGGCTCCTACTTTTAGCTCATGCTGTTGTCATTAGTCATTGGTCCTTTGTTCAAAAAAGAATGAAACAAAAAAGCAAAGAAAAGAAAAAACGCTCTGAAGTGCGTTTAACCCAAGGCAGTAACTAATAAGCGAGGCTGTTCGTTTAGACCCACGGTGCTGGTTTTGTATCCAGCCTGCGCTGTTTCTAATTCTGCCCATATAAATCCCCACTCTGACGCCTCTTACTCACATGATAATAAAACCAAGTATTTACTTTTGTTTTCCCCAACTGCTTTATGTCCTTCCTGCTGGCTCGGCCAGCTTAATGCACTGGGCTTTTGTGCAGTCTTAATAGCAATGGAGACGTCCATCTCTGGGTCTGACGTTAAGTATTATATGATAAAGTGGGCTGGATAGTGGAGTGGACCTGAGATGACCGACAAACGGTTGAATTGAAAACACTGGAATTCCAATGTTATCCTGAGTGGCCTTTCTCCAACAGTGCAATAGCTCCTGACACTTTACCCCAGGCCTGCTTTTTAACCAATAATAAAAACTTTATTTACAGTCCTGTGCAAATTTCCAACACTACATTTGTAGGCAAAGCAGATAAAGTACAAGTAATTTATTTTTCTGGAGATGTTTGTGAGATTAGATATCTCACAATCCACTTGAATAAAGACACTGCAAGACCTGGTAGACCACCAAAACTGTTCCCATCAGATAAGCAGCACTTAAAGCTTTCATCTTTGAGAGAGAGGAGAAAATCAAGCTGCTTCACATCTGAAAACATCCACATTCATCCTTCCACTGTGATAAGACAAAGGATGTGTAGCTGTCAAGAAGCCTCACTGAGAAAAGGAGACAGACTCATCAAACTAAGAAGCTGAACAATGGACTGACCACCCCAGAGTCCAGACCTCAACATCACTGAATGTGTTCGGATTACTTGGATTGTGAAAAGCAGAAAGTGCAGCCAACTTCTAAGATTGAACTTTGGAGTTGTGGCTGCAGTTGTCTTTGAATGGAAAGAATGGAAGCTGTAATAAAGGCACTAAATACTGAAAAATATAAAATTATATTCAGGTGTTGAAGTTTCTGTGAAACCCTCTGTTAAATATGTTTTCTGCTGATTTCCTCACACTAAAAAAACTGAAAACATATTAATGAAAAGCTTATTAAAAGTTCGTAGCAGCTGTTTTGACAAGAAATGAAATAAATGAAGAGCAGTCTCTGACTTTTGCACAGACTTTGGCGTGCAAAAGATTGAACACCCCTGGTCAAACAACATACTACTCATTTTCTAAGTGAAAATATGTTAATACATTCTCTACAAAGAACACAATTCTGCACATTTTAATGCACAGTTTCTATTCATTTGCTGAGTTTAACATATTGGAAAAAATAAAACAAAACATACAAAAGCAGAGCATGTTTTTTATGTTTTATTTTGTTTTTTCCGATATGCAAAAATCTGCAAATGAACAGTAGTTGTACATGATAATGTGCAGTGTGTTCCTCTTTAGAGCAACTTGGAAAATCCACACAACATGCAAACTGACCAGGGCGCCAAAACTTTTGCATATAACTGTAGCACCTTTCATACATAAAATGCATCTGAAAGATGAACTGAAATGAACTGAAAGTCATTTAATCACTTGCCAAATGATCCATTTACAAAAATATCTACAGCTTTAAGTATAATTCGCCTGTTAAAATGCTCAAAAAGGTAATTACATAAATCAAGCATGGAATAAATGTAATCAGCTCACTGACAGAATCCATCGAGAGCACTACGACTAAGGCACAACATCTAGCCAAACAGAGTCTGAGATCAAATGCCGAGTGCTTGTGATATGTTGGGGTATTTTTTTTTTCCAGGCCCATTCGTTAAGATCTGACACGGCTCACATTCTTCTCTGACTGATACCGGCTGGCACGGCCCACCCCCACCTAGCATGAACCACCACTCTGCCTGCTGAAAATAACCTCTTTCTGAGGGGGTTCTGGCTGACTTCATATCACTTCAAATTCATCTCATTTTTCATTTCGCATCCCCTCTTTGGCCTAAGTTCAGATGTAAGAAGGGAAAACCGAGGATTTGAACTCTCTTCAAGAAGGTTCAGAATGCTGCAGGCTGGCCAATATATCATTTAGGTTAACTTCAGACTTTTACCTCAAAGAAAACTGCAGATAAAGCAGATGGATTCACATCTCACATCAACTGGAACTCAACTTTTGAGCTAAGGTGTTGCTAGGCCTCTGCTATGGTATCCCAGGTGGTTGCTAAGGTGTTGCTAGGCCATTGCTATGGTATCCCAGGTGGTTGCTAAGGTGTTGCTAGGCCATTGCTATGGTATCCCAGGTGGTTGCTAAGGTGTTGCTAGGCCTCTGCTACGGTAGCCCAGGTGGTTGCTAAGGTGTTGCTAGACGTTGTTTTGGTATCTCAGGTGGTTGCTAAGGTGTTGCTTGGCCATTGCTATGGCAGCCCAGGTGGTCATTAAGGTGTTGCTAGGCCTCTGCTATGGTATCCCAGGTGGTTGCTAAGGTGTTGCTAGGCCTCTGCTACGGTAGCCCAGGTGGTTGCTAAGGTGTTGCTAGGCCATTGCTTTGGTATCCCAGGCGGTTGCTAAGGTGTTGCTAGGCAATTGCTATGGTAACTGAGGTGGTTGCTAAGGTATTACTAGGCCATTGCTATGGTATCCCAGGTGGTTGCTAAGTTGTTGCTAGGTCATTACTTTGGTATCCCAGGTGGTTGCTAAGGTGTTGCTAGGCCATTACTATGGTAACCAAGGTGGTTGCTAAGGTGTTACTAGGTCACTGCTGTGGTATCCCAGGTGGTTGCTAATATGTGCTCGTATGTATGTGAATCTGTATATAATGCCTTTGAGAGGCAGTTCGTGACTTCATTTTTGGCAGTTTGGAGTGAATTTTCTGAACATTCTGCTACTTATTTCAGGGAAAAAAAGTCATGTTTGAACAAACGCTGTGCAAAAACTAGATGTGCGATCGATCCCACAAGCACAAGTGCTATATTCCCATTTAGGTTCTACAATCCTGGCTCAAACTTTCTTTGTCAGGCTGACTTAAATATTTTATTGTTTGGCATATGCTGCTCATATACTGCTCGTTTTAAAATATGTACAATAACAAAAATAGTTAAAAGATAAAAAATGCTATTTGCAAAGAAAAATCAGGCTATTCTTTTCAGTGCAAAATGAAAAAGCAAACTTTAAAAATCAAACCTGGCTGATAAACATTTGGGTTAAGGTGATTTTGATTTTGGGCTAATCCATCACTTTAAATTTCCTGGTCTTGCTTTGACTAGTATTGACTCTCTCTCTCTCTCTCTCTCTCTCTCCCTCTCTCTAGGTAATGCGTGTCAGAGTGGTTTGCTCCCTCTGGTGCGGGCTCCTCTCCCAGTGCAGTCGTCTCTGCGCCTCAAGCAGTTTCTCCCCTTCACACTGGACGCCAGCCCACTCAACCTGGTGCCCGGATTCAGCGCTGTGAGTTATGCACACACACAGGCTCACACATAAGCCCAATTTACACGACTGGGCTGCTTGCTGTGCTACACACAATACGCTCCTGTTTAGCCTTTTACATGTAGCATGCGGCTCTGCTTCAGCTCTATTTTCGCTGTTCGGACAGGTGGAAAAAAAGGAATGAGCCAATCAAAACCTCTTTCGAACTGTTAATAGCTGATTGCTATGCTCAAATAAAGTTTATTTACAGAGAATTTGCACCAATTTTTAAATTTTTTTTTAATAATTTAGTGGTTGAGTCATTCAGAGTGGTTTGGTGTGAAATGGTTCATTGTAGAGAGTCATATTTCTTTACAGTGGTGGTGATAGGAACCAGGGGTCACCATGACTACAATACAAATATAGACATTTTATTTACTATCCAAAACCACCAGTGGACCTATATGTGTCTCCTAAGGTTTTATATGGAATGTTTATGATGGTAAAACAATGGTAAATTTGAAAAAAAAAGTTACCTTTGGGGAATATCTTGCCCTACAACACCCTGCATGCACCCCTCCTCAGTGAATGGATTATAATAAATAGATTAAAATACACTTTAAGCGAAAACTTTATCACTAAACGATCATAAAACGATGCGTCAGACATCAGGCAGTGTATATCTAACCATTTCTTGTAATAATGTTCTGAAAGGGAGCTGTTAGAAGCATTAAACTCTTCAGACATCTGGTTCCTATCATCACCAGCAGTTCTCACTTGGTAAGTTTCTGTAGAACAGAGCATTTCACACCAAACCACTCTGTAAGACTTCGTTTACATGTAAACCATTTAATTAGGTAGAATACATATGTGAGCACAAAAGACTTTTCACGTCACTAACGCAATGTGTGTGAGTCAGTGTGTGAAATAACGAGGGTTGTCGAGCGGTTTAGGTTTGTTATGCGCTGTGTTCAATGTAAAATCGGCTTTACACAAGCATGCAAACACATAAGCTGTGTCCCAATTCAGGTGCTGCATCCTTCAAAGGACATGGTCTACGAAGGCATGTCTATTGAAGGCTGCGTAGACTCGTGAAGGCTGGACTGATATCTGCTCAACGGCAGATTTTCTGTTTGCCCTTACCGTTGCATCACGAAACGTCGCTCTTGTTAAGTTCTTTAAAGATGGAGCCAGAAGCTTTGATTTTATTTTTTATTCTTTCATTTTTCAGAGCTGCAGATGCTTCTCTCTGTCTTCTCCTTGCTACCTAAAACAAAATATTATTGTATGTTTTGCTTCAGACCACATTGACTTTATTTTAACATTTGTATCATTAGCTATTCGATTCAGTTTAAACCCAATAAACTCCTCTGCTGACGCCGCCACGTTCTCGAATCGTCACCGGCAAGCAAAGAACCTCAGGACATGTTGGAATATGGTTTGTTGCCATGGAAAAAAAGGACACATTTCCCGGCCGCATGTGAAGGAGCCTTCGAAATGGGACAGCCTGTTTGCGCCGCTGTGACAAAATCGGCCTCTAAATGCACGCTCTGAAGGATACAGCCCCTGAATTGGGACACAGCATTTGCATTAGCATGGCACAGATATGACTGAGAAGACTGAAGAAATGTAGTGTGGCTAGGCTAACCATGATAACTGAAGTTTAGTGTTGGGCTCAGATTGGGATCAAATTTCAAGCCAAAGAAGAGGAACCCAATTAGAAGAAGATAGCTCTTCAAAGCAATACTCTTTTATTGAACATAACAGTAGGGTAAACCCACCACTCAGCGCTACTGAACGGCTGTGAGTCCAGCGCTCCCATGTTACCACCCTGCATGGCCACCAGCATGCCCATGGCCAGTAGCGGATCACTACAGTGTTAGATAGCTCCAGTCGTGAGATAAATACTCAGAAAAGTAGTTATTACTTTTTTAAAAAAGTTACAAATGACTTTTCTCAAAATGTAATGGGATTACATTATTTATTACTTCTTGGAAAAGTAATCTCACTACTTTTGACTCTTTTTTACCTTACAGTACCAAATTATCTCATTATACTGGCAGACATTTTTTGCTTGTTTAAAGCATATTTTTGCATATTTCTTAAAACAAGTAAAACGATCTGCCAAATAGTGAGTTAATTAAAATAAAAAGTGTCCAGATATGAGTTAAATAATCTCATATTATTCTTACAGCAGTCTCAAATGGAGAAATAATAGATAAAACTACTGAATTTAAGATGATTTCACTTGCCAAGATATACGCATGCATGGGGTCCCATTCATGTCTTTGGCCTAGGACCCCAGAATCACTAAATCCCCCCACCCGTCGTTACAGCAGCATTTTCATAACTCAACTAACCACCAGGACACTTAAGCTGTGCATAAATACTGCAAATTTTACCCAATATCTCAGATGCAGCAGAGAGAGTGAGGGAATTTACTCTACTGCAGCCTTTTAAAGGCCCCATTATAATTCAGTGTTTTAACAGTAAAAGTGAATAAAAAATAAAAGTGTATTATTTAATGTTATTTACTATCTTTGCTATATACAGGGATCAGAAGAACCATGTTAGAGCTAGCTGCTCTACGGTAATACCCAGTCACTTTAGCTCATTTTTCTTACTGCACTCACTTTGAAGCAAGCTGAAGTTCCACAGTTCACTTAACTGAATATCTGAATCTTAACTGAAGCTAAAGCTGGCATTAAAGGGCGTAGCAGAGAGAACTAAAAGGTAGCTTCTTAAACTTCTCTCTCTCTCTCTCTCTCTCTCTTTCTCTCTCACACACACACTCTTTTTCTCTCTCAAACAGAAAAAATGACTAGAATGCCTCAAATTCTATATGATTGATTAATACCAATACTGCTAAACTGATGGCTCAAGGTGTAAATGTTAAAATAACGTATTGCTTTATTTTCAAATATAAATAAATTGTAACCCTAACATGTTTTTTTAAGTGTAATATATCTGTAAACGCTGGGGACACGAAAATGGACGTTTCCATAGAATGACTTTTACACATCACCATTGAGTTACTTGTCCATCATCAATGTATCCGATTACACCGCCTAATCGCCCAGGCCTAGTCCAACCAAAAACACTGAAAACCTTACCAAAAATCTCCATCCCGGAGAGTGTTTTCAAAAAGCTTGGTTTTCAGTGATCAAAGTGCTGTTTTCATGTGAATAGGAGGTCAAAACAGAGGAAAAAAACTAAATTTATTCTCAAAAATGTCCAAATGTGTGTGGACTCAGCCTAAAACAATAGTACAAACACAACTGTATACACACACACACACACACAGGCTGTGCTGTTAATGAGGTTTTGTATGCACTGCTGCTGGCTGGTACCCACTGCGTTCTGTATAATTCGAAACATGGCTTTTACGACGATTACTGCGTGAGCGCTGGCGGGGGAAATGTGTGCTTGCGGTGCGCCTATCAACACATCAACAAAGCGGTTCAATGCGGCTCAGTTGGAAGCTCTGTGTGGGTGTATAGGGATGCTGCGTAGTGGAGTACGTGGCCTGGGTGAGTGCAGGAGAGGAGGAGTGTGGGTTAAACTATATTTGTGTATCAATTTAGAGTTCCAAAATCAAGGTTCCACCGATAATGTGAGGTATGTTTATTAGTAGAAAAATATTGTTCTTTACTTTGTGCTTGTAATCCTGACTGCTAGCATTTCAAAGGTTCTTGCCACCTTCAAGACGCATCATCAGAAGGGGGTGTTACCAGAGAACATGTAGAGAGGATAATAACCACTTTGTAACGGTTTCTCAAAAGCTAGAGGGCGCTCCTGAGTGAGTCCAAAATTAATGGGTTAAAATCATAGTTTATACATAGTTTATACTTATGTATAATGTTTAAACATTTTCAATGTAAAAGAATACTTTCATTTCCTGAACACTAAACAGCGTAAAACATTTTAACACTGCTGTTATATTTTTAAGAGCTTTGAACTCGAGTTATAGGAGTTTGAAAAGCCGTCTCGTAAATTCATGACGTCAGTGTGCGCGAACAGCCAATGAGCTGCTCCGCTCGCCAACCAATCAGCACTCAGTAACAGTAATGTTAATGTCCTGCTGCCTAAAACCCGTTTGCTGTAGAAAAAAGGAATTAAACAAGTGAGTTTTCTTTGCTTTTTTAGTGAAATACATCCTTCTACTTTCAAAAATTAAAGGAAAGTTCTGGGCAAGTAATTAGAAACTATTTTAACTTTTACTTTTTAGCCGTTCATCTCTATTCACCCTCATTCATTGAGGACTCACTCGTGGGCGGCCTCTGCTGTTTTGCAGTCCTGTTTTTGATATAATGGGAGAAATAGGAAAAGGCCAGGATCCTTATAAAGCACCTCTGGTGTTCCTAGACTTTTAACTTTTCTGTTTGGATGGTTAAAAGGTTATCATAAGAGGCTTGCTTTGTTTTGTATCATGTAAGATTAATTAAGCTTCTGCCTCTGAGTTTACAGAAACAATCACATTAAAGCAATAAGCCACGAGAGGCTGCGCATCACTGTGATTTTATCACGGGGAAGGGTGTTCTTTGCTTCGCATCGGGCTTAAAACTCCCTTCCCGCGCTAAAATCACAGTAACGTATGGCTTAAATGGTTTATTGCTTTTATATAAAACGATGGCCAACATAAAATATGATAAAACACGCAGTTTTTCAGAAAAACATTCAAGTTATTATTATTATTAATAATCGACATAAACAAGTATTCCACCAAGTAGTTCCCTTAGCATATGGTATTGTTGCCAAGCAGCCATGGGCCGCAAATGAGGAGAAGGTTCAGTTGCCCATTGCTGTATATTGCGGTCATTTCATTAACTTTTTCACTTTTTGTCATTTAACAATGAACATATGGTAACACAGCACTGTTTAGTGCAAAAACCTTCACTTTATAAGTACTTTTTGGTCAACAGATTATCACTGTGTGTCTTATTTAGCACCAATCCAGCAGCGCCGCTCTTCTCCCGCTGAGGCTGAATCTCAAATGGCTCCCTGCTCCCTACATAGTGCACTATGTAGGAATTTAAATACTGGATCTTGAAACTCCAACGGTGCAAAATATAGCTAAGAAATAGTCATTTGGGACTCAGACACATCCACACTCGATAAATAGTGCACTAGTTGGCTGTAGAGGTTCGAATGTGCAACCTTTCATAGCTAGCACACTACGCAGGGAGTACAGAGTCGTTTGGGATTCAGCCTAGGTTTGATGCAACTTCTGACTGAAACACGAACATTTGAAGTGTATAATCTATTCAACTGATGTGTTTTAGACTTTTATACTGCTGTTTTACAGTGAATCATATCATAAGTACTTATGACCCTGTGATATTAATGATGGAGTCCTTTAGGTTGTTAGCTATCTTTTAGCCTGTTAGCTAGCTGACCAGCCTAGTTCTTCTTAAGAAAACAAGTTATCAGCCCCTCAGTTTAAACAAAAAATGGGTTCTTACTTTTTTTGTAGATACATTTTATTCTATGCAAATCAATGATTAGCTCTTTAAAATCAGTATTGTGACAACATATTGCATATTGCTAACTAGGGGTGCAACGATTATTCGACTTAGTTGACTAAAATCGACGACCAAATTAGTTGGCAACCCCTAGTTTTAGTAGTCGATTAGTTGGTGACTTCATTACACATCTTTCTTGCGCTCACTAGGAGTGTTTTGACATTGCCACTTACTGGAGAGTTAACAACAAGTGTGGAGCTAAACTTAGAAAAAAGGTTGTCAGTTGTGCTTTTTGTAAGCCGACCTTAGCTGGCATGAGAGCATAGAAGTGCACTCATTAGTGTAGTGTGTGAAGTATAGAAGTGTGTGGTTTGGGACGCAGCGATAGTTGGGCTAGAATGCACATTCTCTGTATTTGTTACTGGAGTTGGAACAGAGAAGCAAGTAACTATTATTCACAGAGAGTCTGTTCACTTTCCAGATAACTTTTACACTTTTGAACACTGCATCGTTGTCTTCACGTCGAGGCCGCCGGTGCGTTCAAATTCAGTGAACGCAGGAGAGCGACTGCAAACAGGTTTCTGTTTTCTGCGAATGTTGGTCACCACTTGCTAACAGTTTAATGAGGTAGTTCCACACAAACATATAGGGCAGCTGGACAAAGGGTTAATGTTGAAATGAAATGTTTCAAAATCGTTCAAATTTAACTGTTCAAATAGAACAAGTTCGCCACTTTCCCATCTGCTCCATCAGAGCACATCAGGGAGTATCTGCACTCAGAGGAGAGCGAGTCTCTCACAGAAGCACGGAGACAAGCTGACTTTACTCCGTTTCAATAACGACCTGTTATTGTAGAGTTTGGTTTCAGCAGAGTGTAGGCAGACAGCAGAATGCACAGATCACGTACTGCACTGATTAAATTTAGTTTTAAATTTAGATTGATTTGTTTTTTTACTGGATTAGGGGAAAATTCATGTAGTTTTGTTATATTTTATTGCTGCTACTTTGCACAACCTTGGTTTTAAATTTTGACAGGAAAAAGATATTGGAGTTTTATTTATCTTTTGTATTAGAGGGAAAGTTCATAAAAACAGTGCATTTTTATTGTCTTCATTGTTAGTTAGCAAATGCATAAAACAATCTCGAGCAAAATTTAAAAGCCAACAGCTACATAAGAGTCATTTGGTAATGTAATGATTTATGATCCGAATAATCGATTATTCGTTTCAGTAATCGATAGCCCTATTGCTAACATCGCTAACAATGAACTGAAGCTAACAACTGCCAGTTAGCATTATAAAAAAAAATCACGTTGCTAATTGCTAGCTACTCTGCTAGCCATGTCATTATTTTTAACAACATAAAAAAGAGAGTGAGGAGAGGAAGGTCGGAAACGAGAAGGGAGGAATAAGGAAAGAGAGAGCTACACTGTTTATTTAAGTGTGTAAAGTCAGCTTGCGTGCTAACTTGCTAACGTCAAAGAGTGAGATGTTTATGTGCAGGCCACACGACCTCTCTCTTGATGTGAGATTTTTTTTTAAAGCTTTTTATCCGTCCATGGAAACGGGGGCGGAAAACAAACCATTTCTCTGCACGCCGCTTTCCAGACAATAGCCAAGCCGACACCATTATCCTGACAACACTGCAAAAACGCTCATTAGCTTTGCTGTCATTCCGCGCCAACAGATGGCATCCTCCACAGTGATCCTCCGCGCTCGGCCTAATGTCTGAATAAAGCACCGCTGGCAAACATCAAGTTCAGAAAAAGGCGAATCGACAGGAGCAGCGGCCGGGGTGCAGCAGATTTGGAGAGAGGAAGGCTGAGCCAACGAGAGAGCGATCACTTGAGCACGCTCGAGTCAAAAGAGTGCCTGTTGAGCAGAACAGCACAGTGTTAGATACGCACACACATACACACGCACCGAGAGAGGGCCTGAGAGAGAGACACACACAGAGAGAGAGAGAGAGAGAGAGGGAGAGAGTGTCACAGCTGCCAGAGTTCACATTAGTTCCACTGAGCTCTGACTCTAATCTGTATTAAACAGACTTTTCCTTCAATAATCACTAATGCAACAAGCGTCTCCTTCCAGTGCAGGAAAAACGATACTGGATTAGCACAGAGTAATCTCTCTCTCTCTCTCTCTCTCTCTCTCTCTCTCTACTCTCAGATCATCTCAGATGTTCCTTCCTTTTTTGTTTCTAGCTCTCTCTCTCTCTCTCTGTTACTCTCTCTGTCTGTCTCATTCCGTGTACTCTTCCTTTATCTCTATCTTCATATTTTCCTCTCTGTCCTCTTTCTTTCCTGCCTCTCACACACATCTTTTCTTTTTTCTTTCTTTCTGTGTTTCTTGTTGTGTTCTCTCTCTCTCTCCATTCTTTTCTCATATTTCTGTCTGCATCTCTATCTATCTCCTTCTTTCCCAATTTGCTCCCCTTCTCCCTCTCTCTTGCTCTGTCTGCCCCCTCTCTCTTTCTCTTTCTCTCTCCTTCTTTCCCACTTCGCTCAATACTGCTCTCTCTCTCTCTCTCTCTCTCTCTCTCTCTCTCTCTCTCTCTTCCTTTTTCATGTCTTTAATTGTGACTTTTATCCTTGTTTTTACTATGTCAGCAGAGAGAGGTCCAAATGCAGACTGCTCAGTTTTGTTGTTGGTCAGGCCAAAATGGCTATTTACATTACCCAGAAAAACAAGGCAGCACGAAATACAGATTGTGAGGCAACAAGTACTCTCTGTAGTCCGGGAAGAGTGAAGAGTAGGGGGAGGCAGTGCGCTCTGTACCTGATGATGAGCTCTGCTTTGCACCAGAGTTAATATGTACTGTTGAACTGAAGGTTTTAATGTTTGTTTTTTACTCATGTATGTTATCTTATTTTATTACTTAATTTATTAGCTGAGACGACCCACTGCAACCTCTTCCCTTTCTCTCTCTCTCTCTCTCACTCTCTCTCTCTCTCTCTCTCTCGGTTAGCTGAGGGTTTCATGTGTCTGCCATGATGTCTTTAGTGCCTCTTACTGTAAGGGTGGATGAGCGTGTGTGTTTCTGGGGAAACAGTGAGGTCAGATTCAACGCTCGGTCTCAGTGGTGCCCTAAACATTCCTCCCATAATAAATCTCTGAGAAAGTGGAGAATCTTATAGAATGTGACGGCACCAGTTTTCCAGCCCTCATATATATGAACAGTGCTGTTATGGAGCCGAACACTGCAGGCGCTTCCCACACAGCCCACAGCCGCAGCCACAGCGACCAACCTTAGCAAGTGCAAATGCAGGTCAGTTTATTCATTTAAAGTTGTTTGGTGGGGCCACGCTGTTTAAAGCAGTGCTGGAGGCAGTCGACATCCAAATAAAGCCCGTCAAATAAACCAGTCTAGAGCATTACACCACTCAGAGCGCTCAATAAACGCCCGATCCGAGCTACTCCGACACGGTAAGACGCTGTTATTGCCTCACATGACGTATTAGGCAAATATTAGGGTAGTTTCCCATGCTTGTGTAGTGCTCCTCCAAGGCAAGGCAAGATTGTGGGTAAATTGCTGCTGGCAGCGGAGGAGGAAGAGGTGACTCTCAGTGCAGACGGAAAGGAGGCCGAGTGGATTAAGTGTATGTTTTTTGAGCCTAATAAAAGAAGCTAACGGCCATGGCTTGCACATCATCTATCTTACCGCAGTGCAAGATATGCATTCACTGAGAAGGAGTGATTTTTGAATCTCTGGACGGAAACCAGCTTAAAGCGATGGTTCCGCCAAAATCTAATTTTCAAAATTTTCCCCCACACCGCAAATGAAGCTGAGACATATTTGGTGTCTGAAGTGTTCTTATTAGTTTTGCACTGTAGCCACAAGCATAAATAAGCTAACAAGTAGTGCAAGCTAGCCGCCAGTTAGCAAACCGCATGCCTAAATAATCCCACATTTGCCTAAAACTAAGTTGAGCTGATGTACAATCACAGAAAACAAGGTCAAATATCAACACTGTTGCTCTGACGCTACATTTGATTCTTATATCATTAATCCAGAAAAGTTTGAATGGGAAAAAAGATAGAAATATATCAGCCATGGGCCCACCGGCAGGCCCAAAATTTTATTACACACTTCTATAAACTAAAAATTGCTCCATAAGTTTTACATTGAAGTCCCTGTAGTTACTGAATAATAAGCCTTTGTATGAAATAAACCTGGATTGTTGAGAGTTTATAAACTGCTGATCAGACCTATCTGAGAACTGCCTGGGCATGGCCTAATATTCTAATGATGATGCTCGATTGACTGTCAAACCAAAGCAAAAGTAGACACAACTGTGAACAGACAAACAAGTAGAGACGAATGAAGATGGACACCAGACAAACAAGGTTATGTAGGTTAGCTTTTGCTTGGTTGTTAGCTTTCTCTTTAAGCTTCAGAGAGACTGTAGGTGAACACAGGTTTATTGAAGTTGTATGGGTGGGCATCCCGCATCACCCTTGTGACTGATAAGGATACTGCTTACACTGTAAAAGGTATCTGTAAAATTTACAGGGGAAATACTGTTAAATAGCAACAGTAAAAAACAGCAATTAAAATAACGGGAATTTACAGAAACATTAAAAGACCTTAAATAGTAATACTAAACAATCCTGTGATTTTTACAGTAACAGTTGGGAAACATATACAAATTTTGCTGTATTAAAAACTATCTACCTTCAAAAGTGACGTGCAAACACTGTTATGTAACAGTGACAAACATTTACCGTTAATCATACATGCCCAAACTGGTGCATTTATGGACTTCACTTGTAGGCCAGTTGACTTTTCATTAAAAAACCTCAAACTATATACTATATAATAATTAATAATTTGTCTCTGAAGAAATAATTGTTAGTTAAATCGTAGTATATTTCTGCACATTTGTTGAAGTTACCCTTCAGTTTTCAGTGTTACTCAGCTTTGAAGTCATCATTTGTTGGTTTCTAATGGCTATTTATTTACAGAAAATACTTTTACAAGTATTATGAATTGCATTATAGTATTTTTAGTTCTCAGTTTCATACTTTAAGGTATTTCTGGCAATCACAGCTGCCAGTGTTTTACAGTAAAGTTGGTGTATTTATAGAAAAATACTGTTTTATAGTGTATGGAATTACCATTTTAATACAGTGTATCTCTGGCAACGACAGCTGCCAGTGTTTTACTGCAAATTTCACAGAAAAATATTGTTTAGTATACAGCAATACCACATCTTTAATAGCAATACTGTAAAAGGAAAAAATGTCTTGCCCATAACTTTTACAGCAAAAAATTGCCCTTCAATTTACAGTAATGTCTGTATTTTTATTATTGTACTTTACTGTACATATATATATATATATATATATATATATATATATATATATATATATATATATGTCAGGGAATGATTTTACCATACTGCAGTAAACATTTCTTTCATATATTTTACAGTAAAGTTGTGGCAACCACAGCTGCTGTAAATTTCCATTTTTTTTACCATAAATTTAACTTTTTTTTTTTCAGTGTACATAAGTTGTGCCCACTTTACATCGAAAGAAGAGAATTTTCCCAAAAATACATGGGCCATTTATTAGACACTAGAAAGTTTTTCACAGGCTGTACTTTGTACATATACTGTGCGCACACAAGAGCAAGATTAACGTACTTCAAAAGAAAACATGGGTTCCTTGGCGCTTCAAGTAATCTAACAGACTTATGTTTATATGGTTTCTTACACTGGATGCACAAAAAATTTACTAAAATCAGAGTCCTTGATTCGTTTACTCAGTGCATTTTGATTCAAGAAGAGCATTAATTCTGCAGACCATAGTAGAGCTGAAACACTGCCTGCAGCACCGTGATTGTAGCATGCCGACCATGGTGGTCACGTCAACAGTATAGGTGGGCTAACTGCATTTTAGATCCAAAGTGGTAACAACTTCACGTCTGCACCACTGCCATTTGCAGTGTTATCAATGTGGCCTTTTACACTGCTAACATGCGGCAAGCTTTCTGCATCATGATGTGTTGCACGAATGATGACGTGCGGTCACTGCTTTCAAAGTTTCCATTGATTGATAGTTAAATTATCCTTGTAGCTGCAGTACAAACTAAATAAGCAAACTTTGGACACCATCGCTGTGGTATCAAAACCCTCATAATTCTTTCATCTTTTATATGTTTTACACAGTTTCAAAGTAACAGCAGCTCTTTACATGGTGTGTACACTTCATCATGAATAATGGCCAGATTGGGGCTTGTTTTCAAACTGGGAGTTCCATGATACAGACCAGCCCCCAAACTCTGCACATACCCACCCACCACTGCTTTCGTGCAAAATAATGTTTTTCTAAAATCTGAACATTCTCATCTAAATCATTTCCTATTTTTTATCTTTTATTTATTATTTATGCTTCACTAAGATAGCCAAGGTAGGTGGCGAGTGATTAAATGAAAACAGGCGAAAGCTTTTGTCTGTGACGTAATCATGACAGTCAATATGCTACAATCTAATGCTAGTTAAGTAAATTAATTTCTCACTGCCCATATGCTGCTCGTATATGTCCTCATCCTACTGAAGTAGCTTTTTCTTTCTTGTATTCTTGGTGCCATCTTGCCGCTGCTGTCCATCTCATTACAATTCACAGCTCGATTTAGCAAAAATTGTACGCTGTAGAGCAGCGCTTGTTGTGTCAGATTGACTCCATCAATTTTCTTATCCAAAATTCTGTTCCACCTTAAATAGTGCTGCAGTAGGTGCTAGCGCTACAGACGTCTGAATGTAACTGCTATATCATTTAAGGCAAAATAGCAAATGAGAATTAATATCTATTGTTTGAAACTCAATAACAGTTAGCATAATGTGCGTGGGGGGGCTGGTTTAACCCCTAAATTCCCACAGATATTCACATTTAGGCCTATAGTTTCTCTGAGCGTTCTTCTTTTTATATGCGTGAATTTATATGGTTCACAGTAACTGGCCCAAAACACTATCAGCCCACCGGGGTTTTTCTCCCGACTCTTTCGATTACCCACTCCGACACTGTCACATGTTGACCAATAGCAATGATTCAAAACTGCTGGGAATAAAATCTCTATGTTTACTAAATTTAGCATTTGAGAAACTTTGCTAGGACAGCAACATGTGGCTGATTGATCAGATTTGAGTTGGGGGAAAGATTTTTTTTAACAGTTTGTGTGTTTTGGCCTGGGGCAGCTAACAGCCATAGCTTACACATCATCTGTCTCGCCGCTGTGCTGGAGGAGAGGATGGCTGTGGCTCCATTCATTTAAGAGGCTATCAAGAAGCAGTGATGTTTTGAGTCACTGGATGATGACCTGCTGAGGCTGGAGGGGCTACAGCTTAAGCAGAGAGGAGTGGAGAGGCAGGGTGGAGATTGGACTGGCACTCAGTGCTGTTTAGAGAGGCTGACAGAGCGAGGTGCAAGGCAGAACCGGGTGAACGAGCGAGCCAGAGAACGGACGGAAAGCGTCTGGAAAGCGACAGGACGAATGAATGAAAGCGAGCAGTTCTCGGTTAAGGCTTTTCTTCGGCCCCCAAAATACCATTTATCTCGCCTGAAGCCTACATTTGTCTTTGAGAAGCAATACAAACTCTATTTCCCCTGTAGAGCAATCAGCATTGGGAGCTATCGATTTCTCGCCCAGCTGCTCCATGGAAAATTGCTTTGGAGTGGAACGGCAGGAGGGTCCCTGTGGCTTCAGCCCCAACTGCCTCAGGCCTCACCAACACCTAGGCCGATGGGCCGAGGGGGGCCTATCTGCTCATAAATATACACTAGGGCTGAATGATGTGGACAGAATACTAGTAATGTGTAGGAATTATATTACTACATATTGCGATTGCGATACACTTTGCAATAAATTCAAACTATAACTGTGAATCAGTCATATTTGATAATAAGGTTTAAAGACTGGCCAACATTATTTTCACCAAAATCAGTTACTTTTGTTGGGTTACATGAATACTTTGATTCATCAAAACACCCATAGAAACACTCATATAGAACTGAGATTGGTCAAAATGCTCACAAAAAAACGCTGCTGTGATGTAGTAATATATACACCGACTAGCCACTTCAGTAAAACTGTCTCCTTGTTTCTACACTCATTGTCCATTTTATCAGCTCCACCTACCATATGGGAGCACTTTGTAGTTCTACAATTACAAACTGTAGTCCCCATGTGTCAAACACAAGGCACACACAATCCTATTCAGCCCAAATTAGCTTAATATTATATTATTATTAGCCCGTTTCATGCTGAGATGCACTACAGTTCCCAGCATGTATTGCAACATAATGTGCACTCCGACCCCCTTTCCCCAACAACAATCTATGGGCCAGCAGTTACACAGAAAGAAAAGATGCCTGGTATCTGGTTCAAGCAAACAGGCAGTTTTAAAAAAACAATTTATTCTTATTTAGAATTATTAATTATTATAGTCTATTTTGCTGTTGCAGTTTTGGCATATTTTGAATAAGCGATGGCTGTTCAGGTCCCGGCAAAATGTTAAGTAAAAATGCAATTTTTCGGCCCACGGATTTGCAACAAATTTCAATATGGCCCTTTTAGTGGTTGAGTTTGACACCCCTGCTTTAGTCCATCTGTTTCTCTGCATACTTTGTTAGCCGTGATGTAATAACGACCACTTATGATGTAACATATACAACAGCATACAACTCTACTTATGATCTTATAACTACTTCAAAGTCAAGAAATTCTAGTAGTGCAACCCAAAATACAGCTCCTATAAGAGTTCACTGCTGCTGTTATGGGTGTAGCTGCAGGCTGCTGTATCCATGCTTGTATTGTTCTATTAGTATCTTTCTTGTCCTGTTTTACTACAAGGGTTTCAGCCAGTGTGTGTGTGTGTGTGTTTGGGGGGGGTGGGGGTCTGTATTCGCCAATGGGCTTTTCCTGATGGAATGTACAGCTAATGCCTTAGAGCAAATGGAGATTTTTATGAGGATGTTTTGCGCCAGTTGGTCTGCGCAACAGAGCTCCGATAATATACAGGGTTTTAATTAAAACCTTTTGTGCACTGTAGATGCAGAATTACAGAGAGAATGGAGATATATCTCAAGCTGAAGCCTCGCTCGCTGGATAAATTGAAATGTTTTCCAGCTTTCCACTGGCTGTGTCCACGCATGTGTACTTAAGGCTCTAAATCATCCGTAGCATTGTTTTCAACCCCACTAAATCCATTAATAAAAAGGCAACACGGGCGTTTGTGGCAGGCAATGATTGTGGCATCGTTCAGTGTCAAAATGTTGAACACAATATCGCAATAAATCATGTTCGAATGTGCCACGCACCAATGCGCTGCTGTCTCAGTAAAGCCTGGTAAAGGCCTGTCTGCTCAATTCCCCTTAACGCAGGCTAGTTAGAATCAGAATTATGTTCGAGACATCTACCCTTGTGGTTTTCAGCCGTGAATATCCGTGTGCACACACAGGGTGGGATAAAAATCAGATGTCCTGCTCCATACAGCGTCTGGCGACGTGATTTTACTGCTGCAACAGAGACATCTGGTCTGTCATGCTAGCACTTTGCACCTGCAGCACGTCTGGGAGAAGCGCACCGTAATGAATAGCACGTCTGCCACTTTGGGTCACCCCAGAAACGTGCTCATGTCTTCCAGTGCAGGCCAAATGTGATTTTACAAAGCTAGTTTACATTCCAGAAGGGCGCCATTGTTTGAACAGGTGGCCCGAGGCCTTGCTCCTCCCAGCTAAATGCTAACAACGCATTCAGAATTAGCTTAATTACAGGTTTGTGAGTTGTAAAAACTCTTTTACTTGAGTGAAAACATGAGACTAAAGTAATCGTATTAAAAGTAAGTTGCTTTTGCTCTTATGTGTCACAAAACACAGTGTCATCTAATTTGCGATTAGCATTTTTGACACCTTTGCACCGCCAAGCAAGAAGCATTATTGTTTGATTGTTAAGAATCTAAAAGCTAAGACAAACAAGACTCATGGAAATACTCATAGAGAGGAATTCAAAGGTTTTACTAGGCAGTTAATTTCTGTGACTGTAATTTAAGTGACCCACCTCTCAGAAAACCAGGTTAAAGAAGTTAGCTAGCAGCACTAACCACTTCATAAATGCACTACATCTTCCAAACTTAGCATTCCCAATTTTGATCCTTGCAGAAAAGCATTGAGGTTTTGATTCTTCAACCCACCTTGGAAAAATGGTCATTTTTTAACTTCTTTGTTACATCAGTGAAGTAGACCTGTGCATGTGCTTGCAAAACTATGTCAAATCTAAGGAAAAAAACCCATCTCTATGATGCTAATTTGTGCTAATTTGTGCTAATTTCCACTAGCTATGGATTCTGGGTACTATGTCAGCGCTAAGATATCGTATAAACATTTTGTGACCATTCTAGATTAAACACAGGCATTTGACATGCTGTATTTGAATATATTTGAAAATATAACATATAATAACATATAATTTACCTCGTAAAGTTGTACAGTGACTCTATTAGTAGAGAGAGCTGCTGCTATTTCTAATAACTTCCCACTTCTAACAACTGACTGAAACAGGGTTAGGCTATGGCTCATAATCAGTGACATTATCTTCCAGAAGGCCTAGAGTGACAAATATTCTCATGAAATTGGTCTCATACACTGGAAATTAAAATTCAATTGGTTAATTCCACTGTCATTTCCTAATTATGTTGATGGTTAACCTAATATGTATATCGTCGCTGTCCAAATAAAAACAGGTATCTCAAAAATAGTAACTTTACAGGAGAGGGCAAAAACTTTCTTTACTTTCAATATAAGTTAATGGAAAGAGATTTTATTCTAAGCAATTTTGGAGCATTTCTATTGGTCCAAACATCATGAAATTTTACACAATGTAAAGGACAGCTGAGCTCAAATGATGCAGGAAAGTAAAAATCGCAAAAAAATGGAGATACATGTTTTTCATTGAACGGCGGTGATATGTAAGGCCTTCAGTTCAGCTTCTAAAGGCCTAACCAATAGGAGAGCTGGCTTGGCTGGATCTACCTGCATAACACAGGGAAAAATCCTGAATATCCCGACATTTTTCTGTAGGGCGTTACAAGAATTTAGCCCCTTTATTTTCAACCGAAACTCAACAATAAAATGAGTATTACTAAAACACTCACCACAAGCATGAGTCAGCACCTCTGGAGTGTGTTGCTAGTTTCCAATTTGAATAATACTTATACCTGATTTGTATACTTATTGCCATAGCAACTAATAGCCAATAGCAGGTGTTTGAACAAGGTAGCAGGTTCATGATAGGTTTACTTTCTGTCAATCAAAGATAGGTGGTGGACTTTTTAATGCATTTATTAACTTAATGCATTATCGTGGATGCCGCTTTAGTGTTAGGAATGCACAAACTAACATTGACACAAAGGTGACATGAATAACCATATGGAGCTGTCATGATATATTTCAGGGGGTTTCAACCACCTCCCCAAACCCCCACCCCCCACAACCAACTACACCTCTGTGCTGACCTTGTCAATCTCCACATGTTCATTCACTTCTCCAGGAACTCCAGAGCTTATGAAAACCAGCAGGCACTCAGAAACGAAAAGGTCAAACAAAGTTTCCTGCCCTTCTGCCGCCCCGCCGCTGCAAATAGGAGCTATTTTTTATGAATAGGGATGTAATAAATTTACAAATCATGGGCACGCGGTGTAATTGGTAAAAGTAACACCAGGCATTTCGTTTCATGCTTCGTTCAGTTCCCTTGCTCATGGGTGCATAATCGCACTCGCTCTTTGTCAGTTTCTCATTACACCAAGATCAATCTTGCTCAATAAGCATCAAAGGATGTCCTCCCGAAGATGAATAGCCTCATCTATGATCTAAGGGAACTCATTACGCAATTCCCCCAGCTCATCCTTTCGAAGTGCGACCGAGCGATTATTCAGTTCAAAATGAAATTCTGGAGGAAAACTAGGAAAGCAGTGAAAAAGAAAATCGGCGCATGAACACTGTTTTGGTTTTTCACTTCAACCAAAAAATACTACAATTGCTTATAATTACTAAACGCTAGGGGGGGGTCTCATGCATGTATTGAAGAAAAAAAAACAGCATAAGGAGATTTATTATGGTTGATGCTGGTTTAGTGGTGGTCTGGTGCTGGTTTAGCTGGTCAAACAGCATGGTCATACTGGTTGATCAGCATACCACCATCCAAAACACAACATATGCTGGTTTTGCTGGTGACCAGCCATGCTGGTCAATGCTAGTTTTCCTAGCAGAGAAGTATTTGAAAGGTTAGCACAATGCAAAAGAGATCATGCTAAGTGGCGCCTCTTAGCCATCACTAATTGTTAGCTATGCTAGCATTTTTAGACAAATAATTCTTTTTTTCAACAATTGCTTATTATGCCTAAACGCTAGAGGGGAGCCTCATGCATGTGAGCTAAGTAATTGAAAAATTAGCACAGTGATAGAGAGATAATGCTAACTGGTGCCTCTTAGTCATCACTAATTCTTAGCCTTGATAGAATTTTTAGACAAACAATTCCTTTCTTTTCACCAATTGTTGACGTCTAAAAGCTAATGCGGAGTCTCATATGTGTGCCAGATAAATGAAAAAGTTAGCATAATGCAAATGAAATGATGCTAACAGGTCAACTTTCATTAGTTTGTTAGCCATGTTAGCATCACTGGGTGAAGAATTGCCCTTTTAAAGCTCCATACTAGCCTTTTTGCATAAAGAATTGTCCTTTTAAAGCTCCATGCTAGCATTACTGGGTGAGCTATCACTAAGAAAAGCTGTTTGCAGTTTGCATTTAACAGCAGCTCCGCTGTGGCCGTTCTTCTGGCCTGCGTGGGAGGCTGCAATCGGATTAGCGATTATAAAGTGCATGAGTTCAGTGAAAGCTCACTCACAGAGACGATGAGCGGGTGTGGGGTGGCGAGGGGGGGGGTTTGATTTGTGTAGCATGGGTGGATACCCATGAAGATGTTCACCCTGCACTAATGGATGTAAAGTGTAATTCTACTTTAGATTGCATTGATCTGAAGATGGCAACTGCATTGATTTTTAAATGTTAGAATTGATATATTCAATATATTAATATTGAGCCATCATTTCTAAATGTTATACATATATATATATATATATATATATATATGTGTGTGTGTGTGTGTGTGTGTGTGTGTATGTGTGTGTTCTACTACTTTGTAAATAGTTCCTAAAGTCATACTTGTGTTTTAAGTGTATTTGCAAAGCTAATCATTTGTGAGGTCAGAGATTTGGAACCCTAAATGTGTATGTAATTGAAACCATGGACCATTAAAGTCATGTTGTCATGCTGTAGTCAGCGTCATACCCATATTGGTAACTCCAGGTAGAGCTGTTTTGTTATATAATAAAATGGATGGGATTTCCAAACATTGCTCCTATCATGTTCTGTGGCAAGCTAAGATGTTTTGAAGCTTGTACATTTTCTCCTTCATACATTTTTTTGAATGTCACTGGATCTTTTGAATTACTTCCAATGAGTTAAAGGTCATTACAAAGTCAAAGTATCAATTTTGCTCCATAGCTAGCTGCTGCGCACTGACCGTCAAAAGACTTGCTGAAATGCTCGACACAGACCTGCAAATGTTTAAAGGCTTGTAGTTTGATATTAGACTGATTTTCATGGAACATCATTTCAGTGTGCAAGAGTGTTAGCTTGCGATTAGCATTGAACATGTAGAAGTCTTCATATTTCGGTTCCTTAACAACCTCATTCAGAGGATCCAGTGACATTTGGTGGAAACATGTATAGAGCGTGAAACGTATCAGGTTCTGGACCATTTTTGTTTACCACAGGATGCAATAGCGCCGATTTTTGAAAATCCTACTCATCTTTATCATAGAGAAATCCAGCTTAGACCCAGAGTTCCTAATATGAGCATAATGGCAATAGCACTTCAGAGGTCTGTTGCACACTGAACACAATGCACACATTGTTTAAACAACACAAAAATACAAAATATTCTTTTTTTATTATTATTTTTACAAAGCTATACTTTGCGGTCCAAAAAGTTTACTAAGGCTACTTTCCTTCTTATAAAGGCCTCTTTCAGGAGCTGAAACTCTGAAAGATGGCATTTGTCTAAATGTGAATTTTTTTTTTTCTAAATGTGAATGTTTTGTGTTGGTTACTTTGGTTTTGTTTTTTCAGGCGCCCATGAATTTTGCCTTAAGGCTTTATCGCCCCCTGTGGCGCAAATGGAAACTCCTACATATGCCGAAAATATAGTTGCACGCAAAAGTTTGAACATCCCTGGTCAAATCTATGTTTTGTTGTTTTTTTTAAGTGAAAATAAGTTAACACATTCTCTACAGGGGTAAATTTGTTCTGCAAATTTTATTGCACAAAAAGATGTATTTGCTGAGTTTAACATGTAAAAAAAAGCTAAATATCAAAAAGTTTTGCACAGGCCTCATTTTGTGTTTTTGTCAATTTCCACAAATAAACAGTAACGGTACCACTTTAAAATAAGACGACCTTTATAAAGGGTAAATGTGTTTATTAATGGTTATTAATTAGGTTATAAAGACCTTAAAATCATTAATAAGCATTTACAACACATAAATAAAAATGGCCACCTGTTGTTTGAATAATAGTGAACGCTCATTCACCTCAGATTTTGATGTTTACTGATTATATTTCTTATTCATCAGTTAGTATTAAACCTGTCAGCTTAATCACATTTTCATATCCATTAGATACAACAGCTCACAACAGCTCACCTTTTTATTAATGTGTTATAACTGCTTATGAAACTAACAACTATGAATAAACTCCTTTTAAACCCTTTGTAAGGGTCTTATTTTAAAGTGGTACCACAGTAATTATGCATTAAAATGTGCAGAAATGTGTGTCATTTGACCAAGGCTTTTGCATATGGTTGCATCTATAACATATGCAAGGATTTCACTAACTAAAATATTAATATTTCCTTAAATGTTCGATGTGTGAGCTGCTTATGAAGATATGTGGTAAAGCGGACGACAAAATAATCCTTTTGATGTTTGTCAAAACATTCTAGTTGCTGGGATACAACCAATCGCTTGTCCCCATGCCGACAACAGTGACTGATGGCATAACCTCATGTCGCCTGTGCCCTATTCAAACAGATGGCGAATAAAATAATGTCGCACTTTGGCTGTCTGGAAAATTGTGCAATGCATCAGCAGTTCTACAGGTTTGAATTTATTCATTGACGTTCAGTAAATCCTGCTTGCTGCGTAAAGACCTTTAGAAATGTCTTTTAAATGCATTGTTGTATAAATATAATGTGCTACAATGAAGCAGGTTTTTTCGCTGGGTGAGGTCATGACCTAACGCATTAGCACTGCACGTATTAGACAGACGATTCAGAGAATCAAAGGCTTGTTGATTAGCTGCCCAGTGGAATCAGCTGAGTTAAGTGTTTAAATGGCCTTTTGTGGTCCCTTCGGCCTGGATCGGGAAGCACTTCAGATCAGCTGCAATTACTGTATGCATTCAGGGCTGGTTCAGAATGCAGCCTAGAGATGATATAGCCCTTGGCCGGGATGGACATTAGCAGGGCCAGCTTTAGCTCGAAGCAGTAGCAGGGGAAAGCTTTCAGTGAGGTCAGTAACCTTCATATCACACTTACGTAGAGAGTACATGTACACAGAGAGGACAGGAATAAAGACAGAAAGAGAGATACAGTACAGTGTGAAGGTCAGAGACCACCCTTTATTTATTTTAACTTCCAGTCAAAATGGCCATTAAGCAGAAGTTATGCAATTTTCATATTTAACAGAAAATTATACAGAAGCCTCAACATATGAGTACAATATCACATTTTCAGTTTTTACTGTGTCACTCTTTACCTTTGTTACAGCTTCTGTTCTTTTCAGGAGACTCACTTTCAGTTTCTTAAAGAGATCTGCAGCCACATCTCCAAAGTTCAGTCTTAGAAGTTGGTTGCATTTATTGTTCTCAGAACACCAGCATTGGACTCGAGAATAAAGCTGTATGTTTTTAGAATAAAATCATAATATTTCGAGAAGTCATAGAATTATGACATTAAAGTGGCATTAATACCAGGAATAGTCGCAATATTGTGGCCAAAAGGTTTGCAAAAGGAAGGTAGCAACTTCCTCGTGTTAAAATGAGAGACGTTGAGGAGTTGGTGGAGTTATACGTTCATATTGAATTCACCCATAAAGAAATACTCAGTCTCCCTGTCTCTTCTGGCACATCAGCAGCAGATTGTTATTAGTACAAAAACACTGAACTGACTGTGCAAGAAACTTTGTTTATTTAGAATAAAGACTCAGACGGACTTGGAGGAAACTGTCTGTTTTGTTGAAGGAGAACTAGCAGGCAGTGTTCGTTTACAAGGCTGTCGGTGGTTACACCTCCCTGCCAATATCTTCAGATTAGTGCAAGTTTATTCTTGTAACATTACGACTTTATTATTGAAATATATGGACTTTTTTCTTGAGATATCCTGATTTTACTCGAAAAAATACGACTTTATTCTCAAAATATTACAATTTTAATCTAAAAAATAAGACTTTATTCTTGAAATATTATGACTTTTTTCTCAAAATATTACCATTTTGCTCTAAAATATGCGACTATTCTCAAAATATGATTACTTTTTTCTCTAAATATTACAATTTTATTCTAAAACATTCGACTTTATTTTTGAAATGTTATGACTTTTTTCTCGACATTACGATTTTACTCTGAAAAATACAACTTTATTCTAGAAATATTACAACTTTTTCTTCAGATATTAGTTTTACTCTAAAAATCTAAATATTATTAAAATATTTAATTAAAATATTAATTCTCAAAATATTATGACGTTTTCTCTCAAAATATTACAATTATGCTAAAATTATGACTTTATTCTTGAAATATTATGACTTTTTTTCTAAATATTATGATTTTACCTTAAAAAATACAACTTTTTTCTAGAAATATTACAATTTTATTCTAAAACATCCTGCTTTTTTTCTCGAAATATTACGATTTTACTCTAGAAATCAGAATTTTTTTCTCTAAATATTATGATTTTATTCTAAAAAAACAACTTTATTCTTGAAATATTACAACTTTTCTTGAAGTTTTTTTATTTGTTTATTTTTTTTAACAGTGGCCCTAAAACGCTGTCATACTAGCAGGTTCTTTTTGCAGTTGTTCTTTTTCCTTGTCTAAATAAGAGCTTCTCAAAAAAGGATGGATGTGGATTGTTTCAGATCTGAAGCAGCTTGATTTTCTCCTCCCTCTCACAGATGAAACTTGAAGTGCTGTTTATCTGATAGGGCAGTTTTGGTGTCTACTAGGTCTTCTAGGAGGTTGTTAGGAGCCCCATTAGGAGCCTGATTTTAGTTTATACAGAGAAAGAGAGAAAGAGAAAGAGAGAGAGAGAGAGAGAGAGAGAGAGAAAGAGATGCAGAAAGGGGACTAGACTGAGAGACGAAGGGGGGTTCAGAGAAAACAACTATGAGAGAAAAGGATGGAAAAAACGAGTGGAAATGTGTGTGTGTCTATCCTAAGTGTAATGAGAGAGGTTGTTGGGGCAGTGGCACAGCATGTGGTATCTGGGCCTTTCAGATGGGCCCTTTTGTATGTGTGTGGCAGGAAGGAGCCTGAGGATCTCAATAGATGCACCGCTGAGACGCCCATTTACCCATCAGCTCCGGGTCTCTCAGTGGGCACTCTTTCCGTTACAGAGAGGGAAAGTATTCAGCTTGCCCCGCAGCTTACAACAATCATTCTCTCTACAAATACCTTGTGTTTTATACCTTAAAGACTTGCAATCATACATCTCATATTTTATATATATAGATAGATAGACAGATAGATAGATATAAGTACATATATGTATAAGTACATATATATGTATATAATACTAGAGAGAGTGATTGAAAACTGAACAGTAAACTTTATATAGCTCGGTATCCATGGCCCTTATCAAACTATCTACAGCCCAGTATTAAATGATTCATTATAGAACAATCTACAGCACAGTATCAAACAATCCACAGTCCAATATCAAACTGGTATCAAATGGTCCATGGCCTATTATCAAGCAATCCATACCCTGGTATTAAACTATCCATTGCCCAGTATCAAACTATCTATGGCCCGGTATCAAATGATCTACAGTCTGGTATTAAACAGTCCACGGCCAAGAATTAAAGTGATCCACGGCCCAGAATTAAAACAATCCGCAGCTTGGTATCAAACAATCTATGACCTGGTATCATATAGTCCATGGTATCAAACAATGTACAGCCCAGTGTCAAACAATACACGGCCCAGTATGAAACTACACATGGCCCAGTATCAAATGATCTACAGCCTGGTATCAAACAGTCCACGGCCTCCAATTACGGCTTGTTATCAAGCATTCCATGCTTAGTATAAAACAATCTATGGCCCAGTATCACACAGTCCATGGCCTGGTATGAAACAATTTCATGGCTTGGTATCAAACAGTCCATGGCCTGGTATCAAACTATCCCTGGCCCAATATTAAACTATACATGGCCCGGTTTTACACAATCTATAGCCTCGTATCAAAAATTCACGGCTTGTTATCAAACATTTCATGGCCTGGTATAAAACAATCTATGGCCCAATATTAAACTATACAAAAGCCTAGTTTTAAATTATCTACAGCCTGGTATCAAACAATCCACAACCCAAAATTAAAACAATCCATGACCAAGTATCAAATAATTCATGGCCCAGTATCAAACGATCCACAGCGTAGTATCAAATGATCCATGGCTCAATGTCAACCTATTAACAGCTCAGTATCAAACGATCCACAGCTCTGTATCAAACGATCCATGGCTCAGTACCGCTCCACAGCTCTGTGTTCGGGAACCTCTACTCTAAAGTAATGGCCTATTTACAATGTGGCACTGCTGCTTTGCTGATGTCTCTTGTCCGTTCCAACTTCAAAACCACAAAATATTATGATACATATCGTATATCATGACAGTGTTTTCAAGTATCATGATATCTTGCCATATCGTCAACCCTTACTACCCCCTCCTCTCTCTCACACATACTCATAAGCACAAATGCCACATCTATTCTTTACTAATAGTCTTCAGATTTGTGAGGTAATGGCTGTAATCTGTAACCATCCGGGATGGACCCAATCTTACACTGCCAAACAGCTAGGTTTACCTGCAGCGACTCTGTGTGGGTGTACGGAATAACATTCCGCATTGTTTGATCAACACTTGCATGCACTAGCGCTGTTCATCATGCCGGCCTTGCGGGACCTCTCGTGTTAATCTGAATTGTAAATTTTCAGCAGTTAAAATCAATAGCCGCACTGATTCCGTCTCACGCGTGTGGGCCACGTAATTGGACAAAACATAGGGGCCGGTATTACTTTTGACAGGTCATTTATCCCACTTTAGTTAATAGTGAGTGTGCTTGGTGTTGGCCACCGCTGGATTCGCATTTCAGGGGGTTGCGGGCAGCACTTATTATGCACCTCCCCCTTTCCCCACAGGTTTACACAGGTGGATCATCATGTCCTGGGGAACTGTTCATAAAACTAACTTCATAAAAGATGTTTTATGGCCTTTTAACTATAGCAATCTGAGCTTTTCATTAGAAACGTTAGAGTATTCACACTTCATTTCCTTTCTCACGTCTCGCATAGCTTATACATAATGTTGCCATTTAAAGGAGTTTTTTAATAGTAGTTTTATTTACTGTAATTCCCGAGCTTATGAATGAAGAATAAACCTGCAGTCTAATGAAGAATTACATCGAGTTTTGCATAATTTAGGTCGCTGAGATGTAAACAAAGTCATTCAGGGTGGATTGATGTGAAATGGTTCACTGTAGAGAAACTTACTGAGTTTTTTACAGTGGTGGTGAAAGGAACCAGACGTCACAATGTCTACAACACATATATAGTTGTTTTATTTACTATTCGACACCACCAGTGAACCTACACGTGGGGAAAAAGTGGTAAAAAATCTGAAAAAATAACTTTTCTTTGAAGACTATTTTGCCTTATAATGCCTTACACATACCTCTCCACCTTGAATGGATTAAAAAAAGAATTTTCGGCAAAATCTTTTGGTAAAACTATCATAAAACAATGTTACAGGCACCTTTCACACATATAACTTCATAACTATGTACATGTGAGGGAGCGTTTGGAGGCTTTAATCTCCTCAGACGTCTGGTTCCTATCACTACCACTGTGAGCAATCCTGTCTCGGTACGTTTCTCTAGAAAAGAGCATTTTGCACCAAACCGCTCTGAATGACTTTGTTTACATGATAGCAGTGTGATTATGCTGATATTATTAAAAATTGGCAGAGTTTTTCTTTAAGGCGTTGAACTAAATTAAATGGTGTGGAGTTAAATCATGTCAGTCTGGTATTTATTCTACTGTAGCAATCTCAGTTCTCGAATGGGACACGTCCTGATGAATGGTTTAATAGCAGTTTTGGCATGTGGTTATTACGCCTGCTCTGCTCATAGTCACTCCTGTCAGTTTCCTGTCCATTTTCTGTCCTCCCTCCTCGCTCGCAGGACGGCTGCTGAACTTTCTGACCGCTGAGGCACTGCTGCCTGTCAGTTCCCATCCTCCGACTCGCGGGACATTCTCCGCTGTCTCAGGGCGGCACCCCTCTGACAGGCCGAGTATCAAGTTGCACCCCCACAGAGTGATGATGTGAAGCCCCGGGCTGGGTAGGAAAAGGCCTGTTTTGGCAGACGTTAACTCTTTCAAATAAATGGGTTAGCATTAGCTACCTTTCCAGCTGTGTTAGCTAGTTGGCTAGCTAGCTAGCTAGCTAGCTAACACAAACCAAAAGAGAATTGGGCAATTTTATGTCATTTTAAACATAATTCTGTAAATACAGAGTACCTTTTCTGAAAGGTACCTCTTCATCTAAGGTCAATGCTGGCCACATTTTAGCAGTTCTGACTGGTTACCAAACTGGAGAATGGAGCGCAAAACGCTAGAGCAGGAACTGAAAATACTATTCCTGTTCAGAGCCAACAAAAATGAACATTTTTTTGTAGTCTTCACTCTATGAGCAATAGCCACAGCAAAATACCAACTATGAATAATTTGGCAACAATTATAAACTAGGCTACCTAAGTATTCACGTGGCTTTTTTCCTTGATTCAATTATGGGTAGCTAGGCTACACTTTAGCAGTTCTAACTGGTTATGAAACTGGAGAACTGAGTGTGGAACACTGGAACAGGAACAGAAAATGCCATTTCTCTTCAGAATGAACCAAAATAATAATTATTTTGCTTCTAGTCCTCAGTCCATGAAAATAAACCAGACAGAGTTATTGTTAATGGCCTGTTAAACACATTTTAAAGTAAGCTAGCTACATTCTTACTCAACTTTGTTCCTGCTTTTTGATTATTTTGTTCATTTTGCATCTTTAGTTTATTGTACCATTCCTAATCTCATCTGATCACTGCTGAAAAAACAGCATAACAGGTTTATGCTGGTCTAGTGCTGGTTTAGTTGGTCATCCAGCATCCAAAACTGTTGACCAGCTATGCTGGTCTATGCTGTTTCCTCTAGCAGTTATAAGTAGTAGAGGGAAGCAGGCTCGGCGGGGTGGCCTAGATGGTAGATGGACATTGTGACGCTAAAATGCTCCCAAACCATGCTAGCTAGCTAACATATACTGAAAAGAGACTTTGTTATTTTAAACTCAATTCTGTAAATATAGTAATGATTCTTGGTTGATGATGCTACAGCACCACCAAATTCTTTAGAGCCAGTGTTTGGTTTGTCCGTTCTGGGCTACTGTAGAAACATGGCAGCCTCTGTTAGAAGAGGACCTCGTCCCTATGTGGATACGAAGAGCTCATTCTAAGCTAATGAAAACACAAAGATTCACATTTACAGGTGATAATACACTGAATAAAACATAGCTTTGTATAGTAGATTTCATTTCTGCTAATAGATCCTCCTAAATCTTACACATTGTGCCTTTAAGGTTAATACTAGCTACACTGGTTACTAAACTTTGCTGCTTTTTGTTATATACTGTTTGTGTTTAGTTAATTGTACCATTTCTAATCCTTTTTTATAAGTAGTAGAGGGTAACTGGCTCTGCAGAGTGGCCCATAGATGGACATCATTATTATAAAGCATGGCAGCTAGCTAACTAACCCATACCAAAAAGAGAGTAATCCAACTTATGTTATTTTTAACACAGCATGCTGTATTTTCTGAAACTCTAAGTAGTCGAAGGAAGCTCGCTCTGTTGGGCGGCCCATAGATGGACACCATGACTTGGCAAATCTTGACATGCTTGCATTCCGACTTTTCAGACAGCCAGTGGAGATGGTGCAGGAGGATGTGACAGGGACCTGGGGGGTGGAGAGCATCACATTAGTCATGAACGTAACTCCCGACATTTCCGTTCAAGCAGGACACAGTTGTCCTGCTGAGACATCAGCATCAAAAAGTTCTGCCTGGTGTTTTGATGCCCCAGCAGGGTGGATGTGTAAAACACGGGGCAGTTTAAGCTTCACTTTGAAGTGCCACTGAACGCAGTTAAGGAAGGGAAATTCGGAAAAAGTGCGGCATCTTGTTACTCTCAGGCTTCTAGCTCAAGTGTACGGGCCTAAGCAAAAACATGCCTGTTTGAGAGCAATTTAATGGGGTGTGAGCTAAAAAATAGCCTGTCCTGTCACTGTTTATGAGCTGCATTGATCCAGCTATGTAAAAAAAGAATTTTCATAAGTATGTAACAGGCAACTGATCCTAGAACACTCACAAACCTGAACTATATGCACAAATGTGCTGAGATGCACTGAGAATGAATGTAGAAGATGTGTTTGCTTCTTTTCTTTTGTACTGGAATGATGAGGCTTATGCTAACAAATAATAGAAGTTTATAGCCATGCAATTATCATAGTGCAAACTACAGGCCTAAATTATCGCACAGTTGCCTCAAACCGCAGTAAGTAGTTAAGTAATTTTAAACAGGCTTGCTTATGTGGTTTCGGACACTGTAAGATGGGCTGTTATCCCTGCTGAAAAAAAAAGCACAGACCTCCATGAAGTTGGTTTATGCTAGCCTTGTGTTGGTCTGGTGCGGGTTTAGCTGGTTGACCATCATTCTAGCATCCAAAACACTGCATATGTGCTGATCTATGCTGTTTTTTGAAGCAGGAATTTAAAAAAATGGACAAAAGTGTGGAGAAAATTCAGATTGTTACAAGCTTGTTGCTACAACTACTTTTGTCATGCACTTTGCACAATGCTAACTGGTGGCATATAAGCTGCCATTAACTTCCATCATTGTCAATCAGCCAAGAAATTTTGTGTCCACAGTTTGCTCTTTTAGCTGTGTACTGGAGCTACAAGGCTAATAGCTAACGAGTAATGGAAGTTTACAGTCATACGGTTAGCATTCCCTGCTGGGAAAAAGTAGCATAGACCAGCATGCCTGGTAGCCAGCAAAACCACCATATGTTCTGTTTTGGACGCTGGTTTGCTGGTCAACCAGCAATGGAAGCTGATATGCTGATCACCATCAAAAACAGCATATGTTGTGTTTTGGATGTTGGTACGCTGGTCAACCAGCATGACCACACTGGGTGAACAGCTAAACCTGCATCAGAGTAGCATAAACCAGCACAGACCAGCTTAGATCAGCATTATTTTAATAAGATTGTACCTAAATTCTCACACAGTTGCCTGAAATAATCTCAGATAGACTTTCTGGCTTTTCAGGCCTTAAGATTGCTGCTACTATAAGCTTTAGCGTCATGCTTTTTTCTTCTTTAGTTTAGCAGTGGAGCTACAAGGCTAATGTAGCTAATGTAGCTAGTAATGGCTACTGCTGCTGGATGGCTACTGCTGTTTTTAGCTTTGTGACAGACTTCTGTCTATTTGTATAGAAAACAGTGTGTCATACAGTGTCATAACCACTATAAGCACGTCTATCTGAGATTACTTAATGACTCAAACAAGTGTGCTTTTTGTATAATGCTAATTGGTGACGTACTTATCCATTACTTGTTAGCTACATTAGCTTAATAGCTTCATTACAAATCTAAAGAAGCATTGGAAATAAGGGAGGGTGCAACTGTGTAAATTTTTTTTTGCCGAAGTATTTCCTTTAGGCTCGTGTGGACAGGCCACAGGCCTGTTTGTTTTCCCGCACTGAATGGGCAGCGATTCCAGGGAGAAACAGCACGGCCGCATTTAACAGCAGGTCACACTCCCACTCCCCCTCACAGATGTTCTCTCTCTCATTCTCTCTCTCTCTCTCTTTCTCTATACCTCTCCAACTTCATCCATCTCTCCCTCCTGAGATTACCCCGAGTTTCCCAGAATCCTCGTAGCCTGTTAAACTTCCACACACTCCTCTGTGGCATTACGTATCCTCCCCCCTCTTTTGAAGCTGTGCAGAAGATTTATGCACCCATTATATTATGTAGCTTTTTTTTAGACTCTGTATCCAGAGAGAGCTCATTTCAGAGATCCATATGGTTCTAATACGACCTGCTTTTAGAATGGATTTGATGCTACACCCTAACTTATTGAAATTGATTAGTCAATTTTTTTAGCTCCGATGATAGCAAGTCACACGTTTTTCACTCCATCTCGCTACCTCCCCTGAAAGCGATGCCGAAATCACCCGAGTGTTACCAACGTATCCCGTTTCATGCACAGCTGGGTGAAGCTGAGGAATTGTTAATGGAGGGTGATTTTCTGCTTGTGTAACGTCGTTGACTCGGCCCGCAGATAAACATGTATTCAGCAGCAAATGGCTGATCAAATGACTGATGTCAGATCAGCCTACAGTACAAGCCTGGGGTGCTCTGGTTATGTGCAAGTTCATGATTGAGTTTGCACGTAAAGTTTTCATGAAGGCTTAAGGTACTACCAGTTAGTTTCGATCTAGTGTTTTACTAAATTCGGGTCCACCAGCAATCTGTAAGTGAAGCTGTAGCTAGAGAAACTAACTGGTTGTGAATTTGGACGAACCTCTTTAACTTGTAAAGCTATGACGTTCTGAATTTACAACAAGCAAGTCTCACGTAAACAGTGGTAAAGTTGGTGATGTTCATGTGATGATGTCATGATGTTCAAAATGACTCTCAGGTTTAATTTGAGTGTATTTGTAACCAAATTGGGTAAATGATGTAAGAATTTCAACCATTTTAATACATCTATCCCCAGTTTTAGGGGCTCGAAAGTAATTAGACAAACTAGCATAATCATAAATCTATTAAACCTTTTGTTTTTTTTATACTTGGTTGCAGATCCTTTGCACTCAATGACTGGATGAAGTCTGGAACCCATAGACATCACTAGATGCTGGGTTTCTTCCCTTTTGATGCTCTGCCAGGCCTTTAGTGCAGCTGTCTTTAGTTCCGGCTTGTTTTAGGGGGCGTTTAACCTTAAGTTTTGCCTTCAGTAAGTGACTTGGTTGAACTAAGATTAGTTGATTGACTTGGCCATTGCAGAACGTTCTACATTTTTGCTGTAAAAATAAGTCTTTGCAGTATGCTTTCGGGTCATTGTCCATCTGCACTGTAAAGCACTGTCCAGTGAATTTCATCATGTGTATAAATTCATCTTGCTACTTTTTGTCAGCAGTCACATCATCAGTAAACACAAGGGAACCAGTTCCTTTGGCAGCCATACGTACCTAGGCTATAACACTACCTCCACCATGCTTCACAGATGAAGCAGCATGCTTTGAATCATGAGCAGTTCAATCCTTTCTCCACAGTCTTCTCTTTTCCTCATTCAGATACAAGTTGGACGAACTCTAATCTTCCTGTTTTTTAAAGGCTTACCAATGATTTATGTCTTGTGGTGTACCCTCTGTATTTTGTTTTCTGTGATTTTCTGGAGCTTTTGGTGTTTCAGAGCTGACCAGTGCATTCTTTCCTTTTAAGAATGTACTAAATAGAATTGTTTTGATCTTTTAGTTGATGGCTTGGACATCTTGAGATTTGATATTGAGAGTTAATAGCAACAGAATCCAAATGCAAATGCCACAGTTGAAAACTCCAGACCTTTTATCTGGTTACTTGTGTGTGAGATAATGAGGGAATAACACACAACTGGCCATGGAATGTTAACATTCTAACATAAGCTAATTAACTTTTTTTGCAACTGTGAGCGACTGGCCATGGACCAGCTGAGCAGCCAACTGTCCATTTACTTTTAAGCCCCTAAAAATGGTATGAAAATGCTTGTAATTCCTACACTTTTGAACTGATTGGAATGTAAGTACCCTCAAATTAAAGCTGACTAAGTCTGCATTTTAATGTAAACTCCAATATGCTGTGTTAGACAACTAAAATAACAATAACAATGCCAGCCTCCAAATATTCATGGACCTGACTGTATGTAGTTGCTAATAAGTGCAATGTTAAAACTAGTTTGTGTGGTGCAACCCAAACCACCAACGGGCCATTTTTGAACATTTGGGCACCCTAATTGTGCTTGGAGATCCCTATTCACTTATCATTATCCCCATTCAATTCATAATCATACTATGAATTAATATTTTAGTTTCGTAAGTTTAATAAATGATAAGGAAACATAATAAAACAGGGAAACAGAATTTTTAAACAGCAAAATAATCTCTGTAAACAAATAGCAAATAAAATCAATTATAATTTGTGTTTAAGCGATGAGTGCATCATTTCTGCGTTTTTGATTTTTCGGGGGATCTTTTTTTGGATATCTTTCTGAATGATTTTTTCTGACAGTATTGACAGAAATACATACTCAAGGGGCCCATTGGGGGCCACTGCTTACACAGCTTATAGCATAAAACAGCCCTGTAGCTCGTGCCTCCAGCTCCAGTTATCCATGTGAAGAGAAAAAGAGACAGACACATGGACAGGCTTCCTTTCCCTGAATATGTCCGACAAGGCTGAAGAGTCAGAGCGCTGTTACAGGCCCAGGGAATGAGCAGGTCATAGAGTGAATGAGAAGTGAGCAATGGTGTGGGCAATGAGCGAGTGCATCGCTCTCATTTCGTCTCACTTGGTGGAAGTTTATCACTGTAAACAGGCAGCTGCAGCACATTTCAGTTTTCCATTAAAGCTGAACAGCTCTCGCTGAGTGCGCAGGTGCATATTCATTCTGGATGAGGTATGATAGCAAATAAATGTACAGTACTTACGCATTGGAATATGGCTGTTTCAGTCTAAAGACGCAACCTGTTTGTGTTGTTTTTATGCATACACAAAACGCCTATGCATACACTACATCCACCAGCTAGCTACTTTAGACTTAGAACTGATGTACAAAATCTTTCTATTTTGGATTTGTTGGATCTTATTGCAGATTTTGAAACTGTTGACTTCTTATCCACCATTCTGAATACTGGTTAGGCCTCTTAAGCAACGTTTTGGAATGGTTTAAATCATATTAAATAAATAGACAGTTCTTGATTTCACTGGAAAGTCATTCAGCAAAAAACTATAATAAAATAAAATTTCTTGTGGAGTCCCATAAGATTCAGTTTTAGGGCCCCTGCTCTTCACTTTTTACGTTACCTGTCATGTACTGTCATTAGGTAACATGATATTCATTTTCATAGCTATGCTGATGACACACAATTATACACCTCTGTTCCTTCTGATAATCAAGACTCTGTTGACAGGCTGACCAGCTGTGTGTCAGGTGTTTCTCAGTGGATGTCACAAAATTTCCAACAACTAAATCATGCAAAAATGGAAATACTGAATCTTGGTACCAAAACTCAGAGAAAGCTGCTTTATGGAAAGCTCTGCTCTTTTGCTTCATATTGACGAAGATTTTGAATAAATATTCCCTTAATCAGTAATCAAAAAGATTAGATATTGTAATCAATAACCAAATAGGTAGTATTGGCTAACAGAGAATATGAATTCTCTCACAAAGGGTCGGCCTTAGTCTGTCTGCATAGAAGATTCTAGACACTGGAACGCCCTTGGGTTCATTGAGAGTCCTGTGTGTACCTACTGACCCAGTGAAGAGAGGGACAAGTTGACCTTGAAAGGTAGAGCAGGCTGGTAAAAACCTGTTGAAGCCAGTTTTGAGGAGTGAGCTCATCATGCGATGGCCAAATTGATGGACGAAGAGATGCACCTATTAGAGAATGAGCTAATATCAAAATTTGAGATGTAAGGTGGGGGGATATTGTCACGCCTTCTGTAGCAGAGACCGACATCCCTCACTCCAACTCCAGCACTCCAACTCCCAGAATTCACTGGGAGGTCACATGATCAGAAACTCTCAGCCATCCACCTACCAACGTTTGTGCTCACCTGAGTATTGATTGTTTACACCTGTTTCAAGGACTATAAATGTTTGTCTACTAGTGCTTTGTCTTTGTGAAGTATTGTTACGTCCCTGTGCATTACCGAGCCTATAAAAAAAAAACTTTTTACTATAGCCTGCTCTGCGCTTGTCTGAACATTCATCAGCCGTTACAGATATCAAATTACCCCAGATAAACGGTATATAAACTGCTGTTTGGAACACTATATTTGCGCAGTTGGGTCTCTCGAGACCACTTGATGAAATAAAGACGAAGCCTTTTTCCCTTTTCCACAAACTCAGCATCTGAAGACTTTTTCCTTTTTGACATCTTTTGAGAACTTAGACTTAAAACAGTTATTAGTGAAAGTGTTTAGCTGGTATTAAAACTTTTCTTTCCAGACCTAAAGTACAAAACGTGGGTATGGTCTTAGATTCTGAGCTCTGCTTTATCCTGTGTGTAAACACAATCAGTAAAGTAGGTTTTTATCATTTGAGAAATATTGCCAAAGTTCAGCCTTTTCTATCTCAGAGCCACGCAGAGAAACTTGTTGATGCATTTGTTATGAGCAGAGCTGATGACTGTAATGCTCCATCTACTGTAATCCCCTACAACTCATACAAAATGCAGCAGCACGGATTCTAACCAAAACAGAGAGCTCTTCTCACCCACATTTAGAAAGGAATGCACTGACTGCCTGTATGTTTTGGGTTGTGTAGGTGTTTCTAATAAAGTGGCCAGTGTAGTTCAATTGAATTGATTCAAAAATAGTTCAGTTGATGTTCATTGTTGCGTTTTGATGATGCTCAGTAATGACAATGTGACCAGTTTTTTCCGCCATGATCTGCTCATCCTTGATCCACTCGTACCAGCACAACACACACTAATATGCTACCACCACATCAGTGTCACTGCAGTGCTGAGAATGATTTACCACCCAAATAATACCTGCTCTGTGGGGGTCCTGACCATTAAAGAACAGAGTAAAAGGGGGCTAACAAAGTACTCAGACAAACAGATGGACTACAGTCTGTAATTGTAGAACTACAAAGTGCTCCTCTATGGTCAGTGGAGCTGATAAAATGGACGAGTGTTGATACGAGGAGCTGAGCTTAATGAAGAGTGCATATGATGTAGTATGATTTGTATACTGTGTACTAGTGCTCACGTGTGCACCTGCAGTCTGAATAGACTTTTTCCAAGGAGTATAATTTTGATTTGGGTTCACCATGACAACCACAGCAAGGCGGCGATCCTTTCGCACACTGCACCACGGTGATTGCGGGGTATGTGTGAAAAGGACGGCTGCGTTATGGACCCGTAATTCTCTCCAGACCCTGCACCGCAACCTGGGCACCTCTGTTTTTTTCAGGAAGGCCTCGAGCTCCGTTTTATCTCTCTGTTGGAAGACTATCTGCTGCTGTGATGTTAATTAGACTGCCCCCTCTTTCTCTCCTCTCTCTCTCTCTCTAATTCTCTCTCTTTTCTTCTTGCCTCTCTCTCCCTCCTGCAGATGGACCCGGTTCAGAAAGCTGTTCTACATCACACGTTTGGCGTCACCGCTTCCGCTAAAAAGAAACATGCCTCCTGCAACGTGTGCCAACTGCGATTTAATTCACAGGTGAGAAACAGAGAGATTGATTGCGTCTCATGCTTCGGCACAAATGACCCACACCTGTCTTTATATTGCTGCTGTAGGAACACCTTGCATATATGAAATGGTAACTTTTTAGAAGGAGAATAAGGAATGTCACATCTGCCACATCTGCATCTGCCCATTGGTTTCTATTAGAAGTGGCTTTTTGGTTCATTTCTAATGTGTCAAAATGACAGTCTGCGGTAACTGATCGTGCAATACTGTAGCAGCAGATTGAGATTAGGTTGAAAAACACTGGTGTATTCCTTTAACATCTGGTCAGTTTTGTTTATTTGGCAACAAAAGCAACGTTACAGCTCAGGTTGTCATTCACTGAGATGTAAACTAAGTCTTTCAGAGTGATTTGATGCAGAACGGCTTGTTGCAGAGAAACATACTGAAGTTATAAATTGTCTTTACAGTGGTGGTGATAGGAACCAGAAGTCACCTGGTTATATAGCCATTTTATTTGCTATCCAAAACAACAAGTGAACCTTCATGTGTCCTCTCATTTTTTTGTGTAATAGTTGTAACAGTACAATAGTGTTTTTTCTTTGGTAATATTTTGCCTAACAACGGCGTATGTGTTCCTCTCCACCATTAACATATAAAAAATATTGGTGAGAGTACAAGGTCATTGTTTCTAATAAAGTGGCAAGAGAATAGAAGTACAAGGTAGGTGTTTCTAATAAAGGGGGCAGAGACTGGAAGTACAAGGTAGGTGTGTCTAATAAAGTGACCAGTTAGTGGAAGTGCAAGGTAGGTGTTTCTAATAAAGTGGCCTGTTAGTGGAAGTGCAAAGTAGGTGTTTCTAATAAAGTGGCCAGCTAGTGGAAGTACAAGGTAGGTGTTTCTAAAAAAGTGGCCAGTTATTGGAAATGCAAGGTATGTGTTTCTAATAAAGTGGCAGATTACTGGAAGTACAAGGTAGGTGTTTCTAATATAGTGGCCAGTAGGTGGAAGTGCAAGGTAGGCATGTCTAATAAAGTGGCAAATTAGTGGAAGTACAAGGTAGGTGTTTCTAATAAAGTGGCCAGTTAGTGGAAGTGCAAGGGACGTGTTTCTAATAAAGTGGCCAGTGAGTGGAAGTACAAGGTTGGTGTTTCTAATAAAGTGGCCAATTAGTGGAAGTACAAGGTTGGTGTTTCTAATAAAGTGGCCAGTTAGTGGAAGTGCAAGGTAGGTGTTTCTAATAAATTGGCCAGTTAGTGGAAGTACAAGGTCGGCGTTTCTAATAAAGTGGTCAGTGAATGGAAGGGCAAAGGGGTGTTTCTAATAAAGTGGCCAGTGAGTGGAAGTACAAGGAGGTGTTTCTAATAAAGTAGCCAGTGAGTGAAGCTACACGAGAGACTGGAAGTACAAGGTGTGTCGAATAAAGTGGCCAGTGCAGCTGAGTTAAATTACTGGCTTAATCCAGATTTTTTCCACTGTGCTCTTTTCTTACTTACCGTAAAACTAATTAACCTGTGCTCTTTTAAAGAAGGTTTTTGACCAAATAAGGCTTTGTCTGCTGAAAATAATTCCACGCTATGGCAGGAATTCAAAACTTTACACAGTCAAAGCCCATTCACTGACATTTTTAATTCATGAGAACTTCCTTCTCTGCAATATTGTTTTACCTGAGGTCTTTAATCCACAGAACATCATATTAAAATCACCATTTTCTCTGCGTCCCTCCATTAGGACGGATATCTATTCTGACGCACTGTCAGAGTTATTACATCGTGGGCATTGCACTCTATCGGGGGATAATCAGCGATTGTCAGAGTCATCCGTCAGGACCGCCGCTGTTGTCCTATCGCGTCCTCCACAGCGCTGTGTGTGAGCAGAGAGCCCTGGGGGAGATTTTACATTCAGATCACAGCGGCACTGCGAGGAACTCTGTCCTCCTTCTCTCTGTGCCCAGCACGCTCCCGGCTCAGAATGGGACGGGAACTTTTTATGTGTCACGTTTTTCAAAAATTAAACGGGCCTTTGAGCACTTCGCTTCGGGGACAGGCCGGGCCGCCAACTCTGGAAATGAAATTTGGTTTTCGTGACATTTCAGGATTCAAAATTTTATGAGAGAGATGCAGTGCGTCCTGTTCCTCCTTGGGAAATATTAGACGTGAGAAGAGAATATGAAGTAACACAGTGTCTGACAGCACAAGGAGATAACAGAGGCATAAATCTCTCAACGATTACATTTAGTCAGAAAACTCTCCTTTAGGAATCTCGAGTGACTTGGTTTGATTCAGTTACAACAGAAATGCACCGTGGAATGTCAGACTTAACTACGTTGATTAGATTCGATTTGATTACGGTTCTTTAGCAAGTGATTCATTGCATTGTGAAATTCCTAATTTCACCACAATTCAGTTCAATTATATTATGATTCTTCAGTGATCAGTGCTTCATTAAATCTCCAATAATTTGATGACTTGATTCAATTTGATTATGATTCTTTAGGAAGCAACTCCACATGTATTCTCAGACTTCACCACAATTTCATTAGATTCAATTTGATTATAATTCTTCAGCAAATGATTCAGTGCATCATGAAACTTTCACATTTTACAGTGATTTGATTTAATTTGATTATGATTCTTTAGCAAGCGATTCATTGCATTGTGAAATTTCTAATTTCACCACAATTCAACTTAATTAGATTTTGATTCTTCAGTGAACAGTGCTTCATCAGATCTCAAATAATTTGATGATTTGATTCAGTTTGATTATGATTCTTTAGGAGGCAATTCCTTATGTAATCTCAGATTTTACCACAATTTGATTAGATTCAATTTGATTACAATTCTTTAGCAAATGATTCAGCGCATCGTGAAATTTCGAATTTCACAATGATTTGATTTAATTTGATTATGATTCTTTAGGAAACAATTCATCATGTAATCCCAGACCTCACCTCTGTTACTTGATTATAGTTGTAATAAATGATTTAGTACATCACAAATTCTCGAAATTCACTACAATTTGATTCAAATTGATTATGATTCCTTAGGAAACAGTGCCAGATAAGATTCAATTTGAATGTGATTCTTTTAGCTAAATGATTCAGTGCATTGTGAGTTCTCAGATTTTCACTGCAATTTGACACAATCACATTTTGATTCTTTAATACATTTTTCGTTGCATTGTGAAATCTCAAATTTCTCCACAATTCTGTCCAATACAATTATGTTTCTTTAGAACATTATTCAGTGCATTATGAAATTCCAGATTTTACCACAATTTTATTTGCTTTGATTGATTCAGTGCATGTAAAATTTCAGTTTCACCACATTTCAAGTTAATTCAGTCAGAATTTTTTAAGAAGAATGCCTCAAGAAGTCTCAAATTTCACCATGATTTGATTTGATTATGATTCTTTAATCAATGCATATGAAGTTTCAGATTTCACTACATTTAAATCGAAATTGATCCTTTCAGAAACAATGCATAATAAATCTCAAATTTTATTAAGATTTATGATTCTTTATTATGATTCTTTAGGAAATGATTCAGTGCATCATGAAATCCCAACTTTTAAAATGATTTGATGTGATTCGGTTACGATTCTTTAGTAAACGATACAGAATCATGAAATCTCACCACAATTAGATTCTATTTGAATGTGGAACACCTACGATAAAAAAAAACAACACAAATTTGAGTGGATGAGCTATTAAACTAACATAGATAATAAAAGTACTTTTTTTACCCCATCTACAAGCTAATGAGCCCACACTTTATTATTATAGTCGATTATAATCAACATTCGTAAATCAATGCAGCTGAAAGGCGATATCGATGCTTCTTTTCCCCACCAAAAGACTCCCTTTAACGGTTAAAGCGTTTCGCCTCTTATCTGCTAAACACACTGCTTCAGGGACTGCAGCGCTAATTTGCTTGTCTGATTGACTGATAGCGTTATTTAACGGAGTCCCGTCGCAGGTGCCCGTCTTAGTTAAAGACTTTCCGAAGAGGAATCTCTCCATCCCCCCGGCTTCAATCACAGCACTGTCACACTGAGAGCGTCGCTAAGGACAATTCTTCCATATCGGCCCTTTAATGAAAGATTGATTGCGGTGGAGATTACACAAAACATCCATCCGCATCACACCTCTCTCTATCACCCTCTCTCTCTCTCTCTCTCTCTCTGGCTCTGTCTTTGCAGTGGAGCGCTATGAATGCTACAAGGATGGCATATGACATCACATTTATCTTGCCAGTAGCACCATTTTCATGACAATATGCTCCTCTAATGATGCTGTACATACAAACCCAAACCATATAAATCTGTTTCATTACTGTCTCTTGCGTCTGTCTCTATAAATACAATTTTTCAAAGTGTTTTCCATAGCAGTGTGAGATTATTGCTTTCACAAAGAGATTCATTTCACACTTATGGTTTTTGCATTCTTATTTTGCTCCATATGGCTGGTGGAAAGAAATATGATATTAAAGGTGCAGTATGCAATTTAGAGAATTGATTTAGAGATGTGTTTTAGTTGCTGTGCCTTTTTTTGAAACTTTAAAGTAACAAAATGTACTTTTTTTCCCAGCATAAAACAACCATGAAAACAACTATTACATGTGCTAATGTTTTGGGTAAATTTGGCTTTCAGCTTTAGCATTTTCTACTACTGCACAAAGCACATACTGAAAGTCGTTTGGCTCAAAGGTAGTTGGGTTTAAAGGCACAACAAAGGGATAAAATGTGTGGCCTTTGGTGTTATTTTCAAGGTTTGACTTCAACTTTAACTTTTAAGTTTTCTGTTTATTGTTATTTATTATGTTATACAGTATTCTGTAGCACAGCATTGTATCCCTCCACCTTATCTGTTTGACAGAATGTATTTTAAACCATTTTTATATTTTTGATGTGCTTTCACTACAATATCCAGCATGCATTATGCAAATACATCACACAACCACTGGAAATCCCTGTGGTGTCATCCAGTCATGATTGCTAGCCATTAATCTATGGGCTAATAAATACAACTAAGCAAGAGTAGGCATGTTAACAGATGGTTACATTTTCCATTTAGGCCTGCGTGTCCCTTTAAAGGTGCAGTGTGTAAGATTTAGGGTGATCTATTAGCATAAATGGAATATACCATACAAATGGTACTAATCACCTGTAACTGAATTGTTGTGTTTTTGTTAGCTTAGAATGAGCCCTTCACATGTACATAAGGAGTGGGTCTTCTTCCAAAAGAGGCCACCATGTTGTGGTGCCATGTTTCTACAGTAGCCTGGAATGGACAAACCAAACGCTGGCTCTAGAGGGTGCATTTTGCATTTTTTTCATTGAAGCAGCAGCTTGAATTTGGCGCTGTAGCACCAGTTGGACGCCAGAAAAAAGAATCAGTGTTTGCTGCCGGTGCTGGCTAACTATTTGTGTTATGAGAAGTTTTAAGAACAAGAAACTTTGACAAATGGAGGACCACACTTATTATCTAGCACAAGAAAAAACAATGGAGGGTGAATCCTCATCATCAAAGATGCGAAAACAAAGAAGCAAAACAAAATCGGGACAAGGGACGGCCGCCATAGGCTCTACTGCACACTTAGAAAGGGAGGGTGAGGGCAGGGGGATTCAGATGGTTGCAATCTGCAACCTCACCACTAGATGCAAGTACATCTTTACACACTGCACCTTTAAGGAAATGCTAACGTATGAAGAAAATGGTTCATATATGAAGGGGTTTGTTCCAAAACACATTTTAGACCATTTTCATTAATTTTCTTATTCACAGATAAGAAATATCAATAATACTTCATGATTAATACTATCTTAAGACGAGAAATTAATATTTATTTCCCATTATACGTCAGCCTTTATTCTTTTCAAAAACTTGTTATGTCCAAACTTGTTACAAACAGATATACAACACTTTATGTCAAACATTTTGAAAATCTTGGTGTCCCCAAGCTTTTGATGGGCAGCATACAGTGTATCCTGACCTCAGACAGGAGTTTTAAACAGTGATCGTCAGTGTTTCCTGTGACTACAGTCGTGGAAGGCTGCAGTTTCATGTTCTCCCTGATCCTTTCCACTCGATTCAGCTCGTCAGTCGCATGGCAAGGTTGAATCAGGTGTGCTGGAGCGGGGAAAACGCTTAATTCAGGGTTTAAGTTTCAGAACGCGGCTTACGCTGCTATCATCCGTAAACAGTAGGCTCAAAGACCCCGGCGTGCCGGCTGCAGACGATGTGCGAACCTGTGAAATCTAAGAGAATACATGTATGAAAGCTGCTGTAAGAAGATTTAAAAGCGTGAGCGTGGGCTTAACGGGGGATGTCAGGAGGGAAATGAGCAGAGCAGGCGAAATATTTGTGTGTGCACATCACTCCCTGTGTCACTCAGCGAGGTGGCGTGCCGTTCACATGCCTGCCTCTGCTTGTCAGCAAGCTGACGGCTGCCTTATGTATTCCGAAAGGCATTCTGCTGCCTCCCGACTGTCTCCTTTGCCGCTGCAGGCAATGTCAGACCGTCGGCCAGGGGAGCGCGCCGAGGTAAACAAGGACAACTGAAAGTCCCTGCATATGGCCCCGTCCGAGTGAGTCATAATAAACCCGCTTTGAAGGTGAATTCGGGTGTCGCCCGGCGTTAGGCGCCTTTGACAATGCCCCTGCATTATTAATAGGCCTGGGTTTTTTTTGCCATGTAGGCAGGCAGCAAACCGGCATATTTATGCCAAGGTTTCTGTCATAAAAAACGGTAATATCCCACAGCAATAAGGATGGGATCTCTCTCCCCTGACAAGTTCCCTTTTCGTTTCCAACGTTTGCTCAAAGCAAAGCCGTCAATTACCTGTAAATCACTCAGACAATTCGGGGAGATATTTACGAGCTTCAGCTTGCTCTAAAGCTGGTGAAACTGCTCTGCAGATGGACTTGGCCAGACTTAAAATGACACGCAAGATCTGAGAGGCCTTCTTGTAGTCCTCGCTCTCCCCTGCAGCAGATGGGCACTGCTTGTTCGGTTTGAGTCCCGCGAGGCACAATCGGGCCGAGCGTTCAACCATGACTCCAATGGGGTGTGCTTGCAGTTCACAGCTTCTGTACCCCACCTGATGTTCTGTTCATATCAGTTTCATTTGGTGTAGAGTTGTTTGACAACAGACTCTGTCCTAAAACAGCTTGCCCAGAAATGCAGGTCCAGCCCCCTAATGAGTGTCGCAGAGGGAGACAGGCACAGAAAAGAGGTGGATATAAATTTGAGAGCAGAGTTGCCTATGTCTGTCATATGAGCTCTGAAATTGACATTGGAGTTTTGGGCCTGACTGATATGAAAATTTTGTGGCCAATACCAATTTTAGGGGGGCTAAAAATTCAGATAACTGATGATAATAATATTATTTAATTTTATACTCCAATTGTTTAGGTTAAGCAGCATTTTGATGACGGGTATGATTGTCAGTTGTCATTCATCGCACTTCTTAAACTCAGAAACTCATTCCTTTCAATATATTGTAGCCCTGGGTGCAAAGAATGCTTTGTGCACTTGGTTTATGGTTATCACCTCTTTATTTTCATTAGCTCTCTTCATAAAGAAGTTCTTGTGTGTGTTTTATCATGTTATTATCATGCTAAAATGTGCTAAGGTGTAGATTTGGATGTGTTTGCACTACCACAGTGATGGTTACCATGAAGTTCAGCCTGTATTGGGAGATTGTGAGTTTGGATGCTGCCGGTAACTCATGCTGAAATGGTGCTGATAATAGGCACAGTATTGTTGGCCAACTGATATATCAATCGAGGGATTTACTAAGGTAGAAAATTGCAAACTGCATGTAGCTCCATCTACCAACTGTGCTCAGAAGTGAGGTGAAATAGTGAAGCTGCCAACACGCTCGAGAACAAAAGAGAAAATGAAAGTTTAGTCATAGCAGTCTTTCCCCACCAAAACAGGGGTGTACTTCTACTCAGGAATAGAATTTGCAAATCATACAGCCTGCAATCCCATACTATGGCCGCACCTGATCCCGAGAGTTTAAACAGTTATTCTAATGGTAAATAATCTTTCCAGAGCATGTTCAAGGCTTGTTCTTCTGTCTAGCCACTGTATCTGCTGCTACTATTAAAGGAAGTCTCCTGATACCAGAATTTTTAGACCTAAATTTGTGGTTCGTTTTAAAAGGTGGAGAAAATTACATGCTAAACTGGACTAGTTGCCCAAACTTTAGTAAATTGCCCAGAATATGTTATCAGCCACAGTTTTTATATATCCACCTATTTTGTGCCTGATCTTCCCACATTTTGCACAATAATCCTTCATGAAATGCTTAGGCACGATGTGTCCAATTTGTGCCTGAAAGTGATGCAAAAGGCTTATTACAATAGAACCTGAGAGAAACCAAGACTCAGAAGGGGAACCTATCCTCCTCAGCACTGGACAGTGCTGCATACATGTATGTGAGGTTAGCAGATTAAACAGAGGAATGACCTATGAGCCAGTGATTGATGTTAAAAGTCAGCAGTTGGGAAAAAGATCTGGTGGACCACTAACTTGATGCTGGGGATGAGAACATGCTAGCTGTTAGTTTGCTGGTGGTTGCTTCCAACCCATCCCTCTCTCACTCTGTGGCTTGGCCCCACTGTTTCTTTCTTCCATAGAGCCAAGCGCTGGCCCACTACAAAGGCACCAAGCATGCCAAGAGGCTCAAATCCCTGGATGCCCCCAAATGCAAGCAGAAAAGCTCGGTGGTGACCAGGGAGAGTGCCAACAAGGAACCTTCCAAGAGCCTCTCTCCTCCTGCGCCACTGCAGAATGGCACGGACTGGAAAGGTAAGCGTCACCATTGGCTGTTTGTATGGGTTGTTGCCTTTGTTTCGTTGCTGGATGTAAATTATCTTGTGGACTCTATACTTTTTCCATAAGGTAGACATCAAATGTGATAGCAGACTAGTTGTCTAGTGCAGTGCTTCTCAAACTGGTCCAGATTTTGGCTCCAACCTAATTTGCAACACACAAGAATAAAGGGACCGAGTCCTAGAGGACCAGTTTGAGAACCACTGGTCTGATACTTCTGTCAGTCAGTGCTGTGGACAGTCACATTGCTTGATATTAGCAGTGAAACATGGCGATGGCAGGAGCAACAGTCAGCATTCAGGAGGAGAGTCTAGAAAACAGGTTTTCTGCTAAACATAGAGCCAAATGTTCTTTGTTAGCCTAGTAGTACTTCACAGGAGATTAAACCAATTCCACTGTCAACTTCTGTAAGACTACCCTGAAATACACCAAAATATTTCTTTACCACCTCAGAATGAAGCCTACACTACTAGCCACTTGTAGGTACTATTGTAGAATACTTTTCTTCGATATCTGAAACTCTCCTGTTGTTTTTTCTTTAGCTATGCTAAGGGCCAACTAGTAAACCAAGCATTCGACTCCCTTTTTATTACTAGTTGACAAAAAAGTCAATAAGAATAATAATCATTCAGTCTTTACTGCAAGGGTGCACTATTAGTACATCATTGAGAGGGAGGAAACTGGCATGAACCCACACCAGCAGGATCTTATTATGTATGTTTCTGGCTAAAATTTGGCATGTATGTGAAGTAAAACACACCGTATATAAGTATGTATACACTGTAGGGCTGTTTTCTGATATCAGAAACATTCACTATGTTGTACTAGCGATACTGTAGTTAGGTTGGGAAAGCAGAAAAGTTTCAGGGGTGCTATGGAAGGGTGGTGTTTCACATCAGTGATGCAATGTGACCTTACTAGGTAAGTGCCATTCTGGGGTATTGCTTTCGCCTTGCACAAAGAACGTGAGATGCACTGCATCTCAAAGTGCATTTGAAGGCTGAAAGTGACCTACTAATATCTAGCAAGTGGCTGCTGGCAGGAAAACCAAGCTGAACCAAACTCTTTGTCATACATTTGGGGGTCGACTGAGACCACTAGTCCCAACCCCTCCTTTATTCCAGCTGTCAGTAGCCACATTCACATGCAGCCTAATAATCCATTAATAATCCGACTAATAGCTAAATCGGAAAAGAACACATCCATGTAAACACCACCACGTAAACACCATTCAGAATACAATTCCTACCTGACTGAACAAAGTGGGTAATCCTGTAATAATCTGTTAAATAGAAGAATAATAATGTCTACACTAAGTGGTTCTCCACACATACGCATCATTTTCGATCGCATTACTTGTACTGAGCATGTAAACAGAGATTTTCCAGATTGTTGAGTAGAGTGAACATATAAACACCTCAGTTTTAATCTATCTAATCTTAATCAGAATGTATTTATTCGGCTTGGCAAAAATCTTTGCTTGTAAACATATTCACTGAAGGCCTGCTTTGCTTTTGATCTAATTGGTCGGCACAGAAAAGCACTCATGATGAAGGCTCCTTGACCGCTTTGTGTTGAGAATTTATCAACCGCACCTGTTTACCTCTGAAAATGAAAAAAGGCTCCTTGGCCCTCAAAACATTCGTACTGATTAAATCCCCCTCAGTGTGCACTGAGTTACTCCAACTGTGAGGGTTTTTCCTCTTTCTTCTCGTACCAGAAGAATTTCTCTCAGTTTTGGAAACAGGAAACGCTCTTAAATTCAGCATCACAGGCATAATTTGTATGACAGGCCGAGCTGCTTCTTGCATTAATGCTGCTGATGTTCATTACAGTAAAGGTCACTGTGAAAAACTCGCTCTTGAAGCACTGCCTGACCCGTCTCTTTTGGCCTAATACAGAGCAACATGGTACCCATATGAGGGAGAGGGATTGTACTGACCTCACCTAACTTAGATACCAGTCGTAAACAAGAACCCTCAGGGCAAGCACGTTATAGATCCTTGTCTCCGATACCCGGGAATCTCTAGTGCCGCTTTTAAATGAAGCGACCCAAACAGTCTTTCCATGTCGAGGTTTATTAGTGATTCAGAAGATGGAGTCTTGCCCCAGTGGATCATGCTAAGCTCCCTGGCCCAAGAGTGCGTGCGTAAGCACTTTCTGGAATTAGCTACACCCAACACATGTTTGGAACGCATCGTGGAATCATAATTTACCTCGCTTTTTTCTTTCTTCTTTTCTTTTCTTTTTTTTCTTTTTTGATATGCCCTCTCAGGCTTAGCAGGGCTCATCTCGTCCTCAGAGAACATCTATTTCTACTTGGACACCTGCAACAATTTGATGGCTTTTTTATGGGACAGGTGTTACCCTGAAGTTTCTGGAAGAGATCCATTCACAGACCCCAGACTCCGGCGTCTTAAATTACCCCTAAATTTCAGTAACAACATCCTGCTTGTCAGCTGGAGGCCAGGCTGAGAGATTTTAGCCTTTCAGCCTCAGATGGAGTCTGAAAAAAGATAAATGCAAAAATGTGGAGCAGCAGGCGCCTCAGGTTCCTCTACATGTGTGGGCAATCCAGCGTGCAAGCTCTGCTCTTCCCTATCATTTCTTCTCTTTCTCCTCTCTTCTGTTCTCTTCTCTTCTCCTTTCTTCCACCTTCTCTTCTCCGTCCTTTTTTCTCTTCTCTTTCTCCTCTCTTCTCCTTTCTTCCACCTTCTCTTCTCTTCTCTTCTCCATTCTTCCACCTTCTCTTCTCTTCTCCATCCTTTTTTCTCTTCTCTTTCTCCTCTTGTCTCCTTTCTTCTACCTTCTCTTCTCTTCTCCATCCTTTTTTCTCTTCTTTCTCCTCTCTTCTTCTTTCTTCAACCTTCTCTTCTCTTCTCCTCTCCATCCTCTCTCTTCTCTTTCTCTTCTCTTCTCCTTTCTTCCACATTCTCTTCTCTTCTCTTTCTTCTCTTCTCTTCTCTGTCCTTTCTGTATGTCTATTGTTCTCTTTTTCCTTTTTTTCTGTTTACCCTTTTTTTCTTCTCTAGCTTCATATTCTGTTCTCCATCCTTTTTTCTTTCTTCTCATTCTCTTCTCTTCTCTTTTCTTCTCTTCTCTCTTGTGTGTCTACTGTTCTCTACCTTTTCTTTTTTTATTCATCTCTCCTTCTTCTCTAGTTTCCTATTCCTCTCTTCTCTATCCTTTCTTCTGTCTTATTGTTTTCTCTTCTCTTCTCTTCTCTTCTCGTCTATTGTTCTCTCTTTTTCTTTTTATTCTGTTCAACATCCGTTTTCTCTTCCCTTTCTTCTCATTTTCTATTTCCTCTCTCGTCTGTCCTTTTTCACTTCTGTTCTCTCCTCTTTCCTTTCTTTTCCTCTGGTCCTTCTTATTTTCTCTTCTTGTGTCTTTTTCTATTGTCTTCTTTTCTTCTGTTCAACTTCCTTTTTGTCCTCTTCATTCGTCTGTCCTCCATCCTTTTCTGACGTCTATTCTGTTCTCTTCTATCTGCTTTCTTTTCCTCTGGTCTACATCCTTTCCTTTTTCTTCTTGTTTTGTATTCTTTCTCTTCTCTTCACTTCTCTTCACTTCTCTTCGGTACGTCTCCATCCCTTCTTCACTGCTGTTCACTTATCTTCCATTTGTTTTCTTCTGCTGTACATGCTTTCTTCTCGTTTCCTATTTTTTCTCTTCTCATCCTTTAATTTCTGCTGTCTCTCCTCTTTTCTTCTCTTCTCTTCTCTTTTCTTCTTTTCAGTATTGCCTTTACTTTCTTTTCTTCTCCATCCTTTTTCTCTTCTCTTTTCTTCTCTTCTGTTCTTTTCTCTATTCTTTCGTCATCTCTGTTTTCTATTTTCTTGTCTTTTTTGTTATCTCTTCTTTCTTTCTCTCTTATTCTGTGTTGTCTTTAATTTCTTCTCTTCTCCATCCTTTCACCACTCTGCTCTGTCTGCTTTTCTTTACTTGCCTGTCTTCTTCATCCTCTCTCCTCTTTTCCCTTTCTCTCTCTTCTTTGTCCTTTCCTCTTTTCTCATCATGTCTTATTTCCACTTCTCCATCTTTTCTTCTTTTTTCTCCATTTTCTCTTCTTTCCTCTTCTCTCTTCTCTGTATAAACTCTCCGTTCTTCTCTGTTCTATGCACAGTCAGATGCTCTCTCTCTCTCACTCTCTCTCTCTCTCTCTCTCTCTCTCTCTCCCTCTCTCTCTCTCTCTCTCTCTCTCTCTCTCTCTCTCTCTCGCGCTCTTGTCTCTGAGTTTATCTCTGGCAGAAATCAGGCCTGGGCTCGTTCCTGTTATTAGGGGCTCTGAACAAAAAGGGTCACTGCAGTGGCAGCGTCAGGTACCTGCTGCTGAGGGGCTGGCGGTCAGAGCGGATGGGGCTTGCGCTCAGATGACCCTCACTCCGCTCTCCTCTCTCAGCCCAGCGTTCGCGGCACAGCGGCGCGTGTGAGTGTTTGTTTGTCAAAATGCCACTCGCTAATGAATATTAATGCGCGGAGATGTCAGGGAGATGAATAGCGGAGGCGGCGGAAAGGCGCATTAGCTGGAGTTTATTTGGCACCGTATCAGGAGCTGCAATGAAAAGCAGGGGGCACAGAGAGTAACAGGCCAGCGACAGAGAGGGGGGTGGGGGGGTGGCCTTCTGGAGTGTCTGCTTAACGTGTTTATTTCAGTGCTTTTCTTTTTGTTTTCAGTGAAATAACAGGGGGAGTGAGTCTATAACATTTATATGTAATCGATGAATAAAAGCAAAAGCTAAGCTTTAACCATGAAGCCCACAAAGACAGTTAGAAGCATGAAACATGTAAATTAGTTTTTATGCATGAAGCCTATAAATTTAACATTAATAATACATTCATTTTTTTCCTACTAAACCACTGAGATTTGTAACATGAAGGTCAGCATTAGATTCCCAATGTCCTTAAATATTGAGGAAACAGTCCTATCATTCAATTACCTAGTTTATGTAGAACAGTGGGATTATTTTGGAGATTTTAAGGCTAAATTTAGGTCTTATTTGGTACAGAACAATGAAATTATTTTGGAGTTTATAAAGCTAAATTAGGTCTTGTTTGGTATAGAACAATGAGATTATTTTGGAGATTATAAACCTGTGTTCAGGTCTGGTGTGGTGTAGAAGTGTGGGATTATTTTGAAGATTATAAGGCTCTGTTTAAGTCTTGTTTTGTATAGAACTGTGGGATTATTTTGGAGATTATAAAACTGAGTTTAGGTCTGGTGTGGTATATATCTATGGGATTTTTAAAGCTGTGTTTAGGTCTGGTTTAGTAAAGAACTATGGGATTGTTTCAGAGATTGTAAGGCTGTGTGTAGGTCTGGTGTGGTATAGAACTATAAGATTATTTTGGAGATTATAAGGCTGTGTTTAGCTCTAGTATGGTATGGAAATTTGACATTTTTTAGAGGATTATAAGGTTTTGTTTAGCTGTTGTTTGATATAGAACTGTGGGACTATGGGATTATTTTAGAGATTATAAAGATGTGTTTAGGCCTTGTTTGGTGTAGAGCAATAAGGTTATTTTGGGGATTATAAACATATGTTTAGGTCTAGTGTGATAGAGAAGTATGGGATTATTTTTTGGAGATTAGAATGTTGTGTTCAGATCTGATTTATTATAGTACTGTGGGATTATTTTGGAGATTATATGGCTCAGTTTAGGTCTGGTGTGGTACTAAACTAGAGGATTATTTTGGAGAATAACAAGTCTATGTTCAGGTCTTGTTTGGTATAGAACTATGGGATTATTTCAGAAATTATAAAGCTTTGCTTAGATCTGGAGAAATATGGGTTTATTTTTGGAGATTAACATATCCATGTGTAGGTCTGATTTGGTATAGAACTATAGGAATATTTTGGAGATAAACAAGGCTATGTTTAGGCTTGGTTTGATATAGAACTATGGGATTATTTTGGAGATTATAAGGTTGTGTTTTTGTATAGAAGTATAGTTCGGTATAAAATTATCGGATTTTTGGCAATTATAAAGTTTTATTTAGGTGTGGTTTGGTATAAAGATACGGGATTATTTTTGAGATTATAAGGATGAGTTTAGATCTGATTTGGTATAGAACTATGGGATTATTTTAGGATTAACAAAACTATGTTGAGGTCTAGTATGGGATTATATTTCAGATTAGCTGTGTTTCGGTCTGGTTAATGGGAAGGACAGAGATCAGACTACCAGAGACAAAGACTGCTGAGCATTTTGTGGTCTTTTGTGTCACTTATAGGCCTAAAAAAGCAAGTAGTTGCCAGTTGTTTCAAATAGATGAAAACTTTCCTACGGTTAGCAAAACAAATAGAACATTTCCTCTTATGTGTTTGCATTATTTGCTCGTTCCCAGTAATGTATTTGCATTCGGTTACTTCCGTAAATTATACATAAGCCAATAACCCACGGAGACAGAAATACAAACTTTGTGAGTGTAGAATGTGTATGCAGAATGCAGATGTGTATGTGCGGTAGATGTTTACAAATAGAGAAAGTGTGTGTGCACGTCCACGCCTTGCTGTTCCACCAAGATGGACAGAGGACAGAGAGATTGTTGCTTTAGATTAGAAGATGACTCAGCAGCCGTCTGTCAGTGGGCTCTGTGTGTGTGTGTGCGTGTGTGTGTGTGAAAGAGATGCCTATAGCCCAGCCACCATCTCTCAGTTCCAGTCCAGTGCCGCAGGAAATGTACCCTGATATTAGCTATTAAAGAGCAGATTGTCAGGGGAGGCATGCCAGCTCCTGACAGCTGTACAATGGAGCCGAAGAGGGGGGTTGGGGGGTGGGGGGGCGAGAGAGCGAGAGTAAGAGTGAGAGGAGAAATAGTGAGAGAGAAAGGAGGAAAAAGAGGGAAGGCATGCCGACTTTCAGCTTGTTCAGTCATCAGCGGCAGCCAAACTGACATCTCTCCCCAGCCTGGGCCGCCACACAGCCATTCACCAAGCACCGGACTGGAAAAAACCCTTACACACACATACACACACACATTACAGCCTGGCAAAGCTGATGACGCTGCTGCAAATGAAATCCACTTTTCACCCAGATAGGAGAAGAACTTTCCCCAGACGCCCCTCTTAGAACAGGGGCTCGGACTGCGTCTCAAATCCAATACTCCGTAGTGCACTAGTGCCGCTTGTACTGCAAAGATACAGGGTGTAGTGTGCCGTTAACGTCTGGATGATGTTGTAGAAGTGCCAACAAAATTAAGTGGAACACTGCATGCTCGCAGTGTCTGAATTTCTAGCAGCCCTCAGGGCCTTCAGAGAAAGAAAAAGTTTTGTTTTTATTTGTTTTCATTTAAGATTATTTTGCTTGTTTTAGTTAAATTCTATAAGTATTGTAGTAATCCTCTTATTTCATTCTTTTGTTTGGAAATAGAAGAGTTAAATACTTGAAATACCCAATGGAAAATGATCCAGACAGTTTCTTTTTTTTTTGTGGTATCTAGGAAAATACAGCCAAGCCCTTTCCTATTAGGCCAGGGGTCAGCAACATGCAGCTCCGGAGCCACATGCGGCTCTTTTACTGTCCTGTTGCGGCTCCACAGCAGAACTAGATTTTATGTAAAACTTAAATAATCCTACTTTGCAGTAAAATAAAGCTCTGCTGATCATTTTAACACAGTTATTAAGAATAAATGGTCTTGAATGCTGGACTTAGTGTATAACTGCTAATTCACCCTTTAACCCCGAAAGTTGGTGCGCAGACTGCTGGTCACCATAGCAATGCAGACAACAGTCTCACCTAGCTAGTAGCTAACGAAACGGCAAAGAGAAAGATTTAAGATAAACATTGATAATTTGGAGACAAATTAACTTATTTGTGTTTCTAATCACTCCAGCTGGTTTTGTGATATAATTGATCTGCAATGAGTAACTGTTAAACATTAAAAATTCACAAGTCAGCTTCTTGTTCAGATTTTCCTGTTCTACCTTGAATGATGCAACAGCTACATTCTGGCGCCTCAGGCACCATTTAAGGTGAAACGGGAAAATTCGAATAAGAAACTGGCGATTGAGAAGCGACGTCAGCCTTGTACAAAGTCGAACGTTAAGAGACATTTTACAAGAAACTATTCTACTTTTGTGGAAAAGTTTCCTGCCGGAGATGCGAGAAAAACGGCTATAGCTGAGCTAAAGCTTAAAGCAGAGCAAAGAAAGTCTGCGTTTTTGTTTATATTATATTTTTTAGCCTATACTAGGTCATTAGCTAGCACATATTAAGAGAGAATTTTGTTGAAAGGACAAAATGGCTCTTCTTAACATTTGGGTTGCTGACCCCTGAGATAGAAGCTGAACTGAAGGCCTTACACATTAGATTAACTACTGACATAATTAGGAACTGACAGAGCAATCAACCAATTACATTTTGATATATGCAGTGGGCAGAACTGAGAAAAAGCATCGCTCTAGGCCTCTGGATACATCACTGATGAGCCGTAGCCTAAGCAGGTTTCGGCCAGTTGTTGTCAATGTAATACAATGTGAAATGTATGTTAATGCCCGTTACAAGATTTAAAAAAACATAAAGAATGTATTTTATAGGCCTCAAATTGATGTGTTTAATCTAGAAAAACCAAAAAAAGTTGCCAAAGCTCTTGAATAAAAACACTATTAAGCTGGAGTTGGCTTCTTATTCACCAGTGTAACATCCTGTGTTGTCTTGTCCTTGTCTTTCTCTGTTTTAGCCTTTGTTTTCTTGTTCTATGTGCTTTTGTTTACGTCAGCCATGTTCTTTTGTTGTTGTTTTGGTCTTTGTCTCCTCCCTGGTCCTGCCTTCTTGTCATCTGTCTCACCTGTCTGTTGTCTGTAGTAACAGGTGTTTCTGGTTTGTTCCATGTGTATTTATACCCCTGGTTGTGTGTTCAGGTCCTATTTTGTTTACCTTTTGTTTTCTAGTTTTCATCATGTCCCTCTGTCTTTGTTTTTTTCTTTTTCTTTCAGTATTTTTGGTCTGTCTTTGTTTGTCATCTTTGTGGATGCCTTTGTGTCATGGATTTTTAATAATAACCAAAGCCTTGCACTTGCATCCTGCCTCTGTGTCTCTCCTAACGTTCCTGCTTCATATTCAAATTTTCCAACTTAAATGCAGCAGTTACTTGTAGGTGCCTAATACATAGAACAAATTGAAAAAAAAAAAGAAACTGGCAAACAAGAAGCCAGCAAAAAAGCAGTAGACATCCAATTTACCTCAATTAATGCATCTTTAATCAGGAAACCCTTAAAGGAGTTAATTGTCCTTCAACTTTTGCTTAGAAATGTTAATGAGCAGCTAATGAGTGGCACAGCAAAGCAATAATCAGTCACTGGAGCTGCTTAGATCTTAAACCACACACTTCTGTACTTTACCTGCTACACTAAAGAGTTCACTTCTAATAGTACTGCACTGTTTTTTTGCATACTATTTACTGTGCTGCCATGCAGTTTGGCATGCAGCGTTTGTAACGGAGCGGGAAGTCTCAGCTGTTTAGATGTTAACATGCTTTAAAAGTTAGTTATTAAGAAAAATGTGTTTTACTGACTTTGCAGGCTTTGTTATCTTAAAAGGTTACCACTGTGCTGCTGAATGAACTTCAAATTGCCTACCAAAATGGTGGCAGTTCAATTGTGTGATGTCCTCAGAATACCATGAATGCCCCCTAAGATGGACTAGTGCCAGCTTGGTCTGCTGTGTTGCCATGGTATCAGACTGTCTGGTGTACTTGCGGGTGATGTCACGACTCACAAACTCAGTTAACACAGAATCAGAGTTTACCATGTACACATATGTCCTTGTCAGCCATTTAAGGGCAACCTGCTTATGTTCAAATCAGAAATTCAGTTTATGGGGATCATTCTGAAGCATTATTAGCGTTCAGTTTGAGACAATACTACCCTACAAAAATCTAGACTTATTTAATGATATAAACCGATCAGGCATAACATTATGACCACCTCCTTGTTTCTACACTTATTGTCCATTTTATCAGCTCCACTTACTATATAGCTGCACTTTGTAGTTCTACAGTTACAGACTGTAGTCCATCTGTTTCTCTGCATACTTTGTTAGCCCCCTTTTACCCTGTTCTTCAGTGGTCAGGACCCTCATGGACCCTCACAGAGCAGGTACTATTTGGGTGGTGGATCATTCTCAGCACTGCAGTAACACTGACGTGGTGGTTGTATGTTAGCGTGTGTTGCGCTGGTCTGAGTGGATCAGACACAGCAGTGCTGCTGGAGTTTTTAAACACCTCAGTGTCACTGCTGGACTGAGAATAGTCCACCAACCAAAAATATCCAGCCAACAGCGTCCTGTGGGCAGCGTCCTGTGACCACTGATGAAGGACTAGAGGATGACCAACACAAACTGTGCAGCAGCAGATGAGCCATCGTCTCTGACTTTACATCTACAAGGTGGACTGACAAGGTAGGCGTGTCGAATAAAGTGGACAGTGAGTGGACACAGTGTTTAAAAACTCCAGCAGCACTGCTGTGTCTGATCCACTCGTACCAGCACCTCACACACTAACACACCACCACCACATCAGTGTCACTGCTGTGAATGATCCACCACCCAAATAGTACCTGCTCTGTGAGGGTCCATGGGGGTCCTGACCACTGAAGAACAGGGTAAAAGGGGGCTAACAAAGTATGCAGAGAAACAGATGGACTACAGTCTGTAATTGTAGAACTACAAAGTGCACCTATATAGTAAGTGGAGCTGATAAAATGGACAATGAGCGTAGAAACAAGGAGGTGGTCACAATGTTATGCCTGATCAGTGTATAGTGCATAGTGTATAAATATAGCGCATAGTTTTTGAAATGAGAGGCAGGGTTAGTGGGTGACCCAGCTCGGTTCTGGCCCCTGCTGAAACCTTCTCAACTTTGGCCTCCATTTGTGCAGTGCTGCTTTTGTCCGGGATATTTGTGGACTGTGTGGAAATGAGGAAATCGGCACGATTAGCAGTGAAAGCGAAAGTGTGAAAGGGGAACAGGGCCTCCAGGGACTGATTTCTCAAGTCACAGAGGCATATAATGGGCCCTAATCATTTTAATTAAAACTCTTAATCCAGCATCATGGAGAAAATGTAATCAGAACTCGTGGGAATGGTCTGATTACTCCGCAGCCTAACGAGGGTGGAAGGATTTCTGAGATGGTTTTTAATGCTGCCCACTGTAATTAAAGAGAGGAGATTGGCAGGAAGTTTGGTTCAAAGAAGAAGTGGACAGAGGGAGGACAAGGAGACAGAGGGAGAGAATATGGCTTAAAGGGAAAAGGTCAGAGGGCCTGGCACTGTCTCAATCCAGGCACTGTGCACTGTATTCTTACACTATACACTGTGTACCTTACTGGCCTATTTGCCACTGCAGGGCCGAACGGTTCGGAGCACAGAGGGAACCATTCCAGTGGCTTCTCCACATGGACACGATTTAACATGGAACGCTTAAAACCAGGCTTAGCAAGTTTTTTTCAGCATGGTTAACTGTACTCGGGGCCACAGAACCATTCCCTTTGGATGATGTAACAACATAGCTCTTCGCTGACTGGTTCTGTGTTTATGTCGGCATTGTGCCACCACATCCTGTTGCGCTATTTCAAACATGAAAACAATGAAATAAGTTCAGTTCGCTCATATGGACGCCAAATAAATAAAAGCAGTGCACAATTTTAAATCCACCGTTTAATAAATGTCAAAGCTTCAATCTAGCACCAGTTTGTAAATGTTAAACAGCGCTGATAAGCAGGAAAATATAGCTGGTTAGCATTAGCTAGCATGCTGCCAGCTCTGCTCACTACAGAACAGGTACAATTCTGACTAACAGTAAAAGACTCATATCTAAAGTGTTAAAGTGATAAGAAGATAAAAAATAGATTTGCTCTGTGGCTGTTTGAGCTGCACCCTGCCAGGCGACGCTAATGCTAGTGTAGTTAGCTGGCTACAGATGAAACACACTACAGTACAGGCTGTTTCAGTAACTGATGTCCAAATAACATCGTTTAGAAGATAAAGAATCTGAGAGCACGCTGTGAATGAACTTTGTGTGACAGACAGAACCAAACGTATTTTGTGGTAGATGGTGTGTTTGTAGCTATTAGCCTGTTAGCAGTTAGCCGCTCGTTTGCGTAGTTTTCTTCAATAATTCCTGGTTCTGATTTAGTGGTACAACAGATGTTAAAAGAAACCATAACCAGTCTCAGGATTCCGGACCAGCGCGGAACGACCCAGTACGGCCCTGAGAACCATTTGGCTCGACAGCGGAAAAGTGGCCACTATCTAGTGCCTGGATTTTGGTAGGATAGCATTGTCTGAAACAGAACATTAACATTTTGCACTTGATGGAAATTAATGTAAAACATAATAATAAGAAAGATAATAACAGTAACTGTGTTTTTAGAGCACTTTTTATTACATGAACAGCTCAAAGCACTTTACAATGGAAAAGTAAGTTAAAAACATAAAAGCAGAAACGTAAGTAGTAATGAAGTAATGAAATGAAATAAAATGAAGTTTAAATATCTTTGGTCAAATTACATGTCGATGTTAAATTGTCCTTCAAATCGTCAGATTCTTCCGCTCTGGGAAGGGGTCTGAAACACAACCAATGTTCCAAAATGTTCTTCCACACGTTGCACGCAATTACACATTTCCACCAGAGAGGTCTCCAATTCCCCAACACTTACGTAGTGCAGCTTTAAGTAAACAAATACAACAATAAAGGGACATTATACCGGTAACATATTTAGCTGGACCTTGAGAACTTTTATGGTGGTTTCTTCTCTCTTAGTGTAAGTTTTGCTCTTTGCCTTTTGTAGGGCAATATGGAAGTCTCACTCTCTTTCTCAGCTCTGTCATTCGCCCTCGCGAGTGGATACTGTAGATGACCAGGAGATTGATCACAGTCATTACTGACATTAATGAGGGGGGACTGAGTTTGTTCTCCCTCGCTCTCTTTCTCTCTCTCTCGCTCTCTCTCTGCTGTTTCAGGTCACTGTACCTGAGGGTATGGATTAGCGGCTGACAGAGAATCAAAGCGGCCCACGAGCCTCAGAAAGCAGCTTTTAATGACTTGTTTTCAAATGTAAAAAGGAGCTCTAATTGATTTATGGAGGGAGCTGTCACACACACATACCCCAACACAGATACACTCACACACACACACACACACACACACACATCTGTAATTGCATGTTTTTTTTGCTCTAGTTTGGTCAGTTAATGGACTGTTGTTGTTGTTTTCTCTCTAAAACCATTAGGAATGTGTTGATTTGCTGGCTGGACAGGGTTTGCTCTAGGAAGGTGATAATTGGGACGCTGCTCCACATTTATATAATGCTGTCTTCAGGCAGCCGTCTAGGTTATTCTACCAATGACCAGTATGCTTTCTGACACATGTATGCGAATAATTAAATGAGTACCTGTTTTGTTTTGTGGAACATACTTATGTCGATATGTGGGCTAGAAGAGTAGAGAAACTGTATGTAAGTGAAAGTTTGGGGGCAGTTTGGGTGTGAAAATCTGTGAAAAAGCGTGGATCGTTTTCACAGCAGGAATTTGTCACCCCGACCTTTTCAATTCTCAACGCTTGCTAGCAGCTCAACACAAGTCACAACATTTCACACACAAGAGGCAACAGTGTTTTACTTCATCTGATAGGGTTATGGGTGATTTTTAAAATATGATCATACTAAATAAAAAATGTACAAGTTAGTTTCAAGTTCACCATCGAAATGGCCACTAGGGGGCCTGCTTTTTTCCACGAAGATTCATTTTTCTACCAAAAAGATGAATTAACATAGTTGTGGGCAGTGAAATTTTACACCAATATGAAGTTGATTGAATCTGACTGTAATGAGTACTCAGAAGGTCTAAATGAAAATGTAATCTTTCAAAGTTATCAAACTTATCAAAGTTATTGATGCCAGCAGCAGAAAAAGAAGGTACGTTGGTGAGAAGAATCAAAATGCTCTTCTTTCCATGGTTAAGTATGTGCTGAATGAATATGGAATCAGCTGAGAGTTATCTGGAACATCCAGTTATCCTTGAAGCTGCAAAACAGTCCCTACTTTATACTGTTTGCATATCTCACCTTCCAGAACTAGTTGTACTAGAACTCAGAGTACTATCAATGATGGACAAATACATCCCTGTTTCCAAAAAAGTTGGGACGTTGTGCAAAATGTAGATAAACACAAACTCCTTCTCTGGGCCCAAGCTCATTTAAGATGTACTGTGAAGTGCAAAAATGTCCTGTGAGGAATCAAAATTTGAAATTCTTTTTGGGAATCATGGACACTGCGTCCTCTGGGATGAAGACCATCCGGTTTGTTATTAGCACACAGTTCAAAATCAGCATCTGTACAAAAACATCCGGGTACATTAGTGCACATGGTATGGGCGACTTGCACATCTGTGAAGGCACCATTAATGCTAAACAATATATACTGGTTTGGCAACATATGCTGCCATCCAGACGACATTTTTTTCAGGGAAGGCCTTGATTATTTCAGCAAGACAATGCCAAACCACATTCTGCTTGTATCACAACAGCATGGCTTCATAGTAAAAGGGTCCGGGTGCTAAACTGGCCCACCTGCATTCTAGACCTGTCGCCCACTGAAAGCTTTATGAAACAAACAATAAGACAAAGGAGACCCCCGAACTGTTAAGCAGCTGAAATCCCATATCAAACAAGAATGGGAAAACATTTCACCTTCAGAACTACAGCAATTGGTCTCCTTAGAAACGATTACAGAGAGTTGTTAAAAGAAGAAGTGATGAAACACAGTGGTAAACATGCCCCTGTCCCAACTTTTTTGGAATGTGTTGCTAGCATCAAATTCAAAAGGTGCATATATTTCTTGAAAAACAATAAAATTTCTCGCTTTTAACATTTGATTTGAACTTTGTGCTATTCCCAATCAAATAAAGAATATACATGATTTACACATCATTGCATTCTATTACATTTACATTTCGCACAGCGTCCCAACTTTTTTGGAAACAGAGTTGTTGAAAAGTTGTTGTTGAGCCTTCTGAACATAGATAGTATTAATTCTCCAGTTACTAAGTTCCCCAAAAAGCTGAAGGAGTCATCTATAGAAATGGATTGACCTAAACCTGAGGTTGAGCTTAAAATCTATAATAGTGTCCACAGTCTAAGATGTATTAAGCTGTAGGTCAGTGCCAGTATTCCAGGTAGCCAATGCATGTCGATAACAGACTTAATTATTATCCTTAATGAGGCCTATAATATGATCAAGTAAATTGGAAATTTTAATTGACTTGCTCTGAGAAATAAGTGTAATATGAAGAGAGCCCAGCATATAGCCCTGAGGCACCCCTATATAAAGTGTCAAAACGTACAATTTAAAAGTATGCCCCTAGCACATGTCTGTCAACAGTAAGCATAATAATGGAGCTGTACTCTCTCCCTGCTGAGACTGCAGTGCTGGTACGTGTGTTTGCTCGTTTTGAGTGGCGTTTCCCCTGACGTTAGTGAAAGAGCTCTGTCAGCTCTTCTGACTAAGGGCTCTCAATCTGAACCCACTGAGGAGAACTGGGCCTTTACTGAACCTCCTGCAACCCAGACCTCGGATATGGTTTAAGACATCTAACTTTTCAAAAAACGTTTTTAACAAATGAGCATGTTTTGTCCGTTTGCAACAACCTTTTTAAAGACTAAGCAGGCCATCCAACCTCAATATCACATGTGAATATTAGTGACAGTATTAGTGACAGTGCTACTTTGAGAATGAATGCATTTTATCCCGTTGTTGTGATGTCAGCACTCAAATCTTTGTTTAAAAAGTGTTTAAACCACCTTTTGGGACAAAAGAGTTTCAACGTGTGCTTTGAAAAAAGAAAACTGTCAAAACATTATTAGAAAAACCTGCTCTGAAAACCTGGATGAACATCAAGCTAAATGTACCCAAAAAATCAGCACATTCCAACCCAAAACTGCAGTTTAATGTTATTTATTGTGTTATGCTGAATTCTTCAGCACAGCATCGCATCCCTCAGCCTCGTTGGTTTGACAGAATTCACAATTTTATTTTGCTTTCATGTTGTTGTTCATCAGTGTTCTTTCTCTACAATACCCAGTATGCATTATGCAAACATATCAGCCATTGGGGCTCCCTGTGTCAACCAATCCTAACTGCTAGCCTGAGGCTAATAAATACAAACAGGCTAGTGTTAGTGTAACTCTTAGCTTAGCCATCAAACAAAATTGTAAAGAAACAGTGATTCTGTCTTTATTCTGTGCAAAATGGACCCTTTCAGTCAGAGAAAGAAGGCCAAACCACACCAAAACTTGCTCATTTTAGCTTTGTCCTTCTCATTTTAAGACTAAGTTACTACAGTTATATGGCTGCAATAAGATATTTGGCTTCCTAGCAGTGACATTAGCTATCTGGTTTCTTCCTGCATTTCCCAGCTAATATTAAGAAAAAAATCAGCAAATCCACAGCAGTTGTAGTTTTTCAAAAGTTGGTGTTGTGGGAGTTCACTGACAGGTGTGGATTGGTAGAGTAAAGCCAGGAAAAACATCAGGAAAAACATAGCATGATAGCGACTAAGCAATTGACTAAGACACACCACAAAACACATAGATTTGGGCACCAATTACTTGACTTTGTGCTGTCAGATATCCTCTAAATAAGTGTCATCTTAGCTTCGGGCACCTTAGATTTGGGCACCAATTACTTGACTTTGTGCTGTCAGATATCCTCTAAATAAGTGTCATCTTAGCTTCAGTTAGCTGAAACCAAGCCTTTGCTGTGGTGTTTGTAGCATGTTTGGCCTGCTAACTAAGCTATCTTTAGCTTAGCCCAAACACTACAGTCCCAAACACCACAAAACAAGCTAGATTTCAGCTTTCTGTCACTCTAACGCCACTCACTTAACCTTTGCTCTCTCAGACATTAGTTTTCATCATCTAAACTCATCTCAGCAGAATAACAGTTAGTCAGAATCAAGCCTGTGCTGTGGTGTGTAGCACCGTTTGGGTATGCAGCCTGCTCGCTAAGCTAACGTTAAGTTAGCAGATCCAAACACCACAGAACAGGTATAATGTTGCCTTTCTGTCTTTTCAGCACGTGTCTCAATTTTACCCCCTCAGATTTGAATCATTATCATCTAAACTTGTGTCAGTGCTTTAGTTACCCAGAATCAAACATGTTCTATGGTGAGCAGAGCTGTTATCATTCAAGCTAAGCTAATGCTAACCAGCCTCCCTCTCTTAGTTAACCCTTAGAAATCTAAACATTTTTTTGGTATTTTTTGGGTCAATTACAATTGCAATTATAAAGTATTTACGTGTGACAGTCACACATGCCATATGTTGTTATTTTCAGGAGACCCTGGTCTACTCAAAAATGTCATTGTTTGACATGTAAATGCTAACAGAAATTTGATATCTTTATGAATTTGGGTCATTTCTGATCAAATATTTACCTAGCGCCTGCTAAATTTTGTGTTTTTTTTAATTATAGAGATCTTGAAAACAAGTGGAATTGTAGTTATCTTTTCAGGAATTGTTAGTCTGGAGTGTCTGTGAGCTGAAAGTGCAATAATTTTGATGGTGAATCATTCCATTGATTATTTTGAGTAAAAATAAACAATTAGCATAAGGTGGACATCTTTTTTATTGATTTTCTGTCCTCTTGGATTCATGCTCAGTGCTAAAACTCTGATATACAGCAAGAAAGTCTTTATTTTTAATTACAAATTGATTTGCATATTTAATATCAGATTTTTTTAATACTCACAATCAATGTAAACTGAAAGCCCTTTGTTTATAATATGAAGGCTAAAAGCAGAGATGTAATATGACAGTAGCAAGTGGGGTTTGGGTGATTTTGGAGCTGGATTGCTGGCTGATGGATGGTCACAGGTGGATGAAGTCACTCTGGATTGTGAGGGCAGAGTCTGATGAGTGATCTGATGTGTGACTCATGTCGCTGTTTTAACCGTTCTGAAGTTATGAAGGTTAAAACCGTTTTGCCTGCGAATAAATTGCTAAGCAGATGGTTTGACATTTATTGTGTAAGCATTGCATTCACTTATTTGGTGACCATGTAAATGAAGTAAGGCAGGACAAGATGGCACGAAAGCGACATGCTTTGAGGTCACTTGTGGTGCTTTTATGTTTTATCCACTCCCCCAGCCTATCCCCCTTAACACGTATACCATGGTAAAATTTGGAGATGGTTTGAAGTTGTGAAATAAGTGGATACTGCCCAAACCTAGGAGTGTCCTTTTGACAAACGCTTTGCAGAACCTAACTGAAAACAACAAAAGAAACAAAAGTGTCAGCAGACTGTTGACTGGCAGTGTAGTGACTCTTGGCCACTGTTCTGTGACCCTTTGTGCCAGTCTGGAATGGCCATGTGGCAGCCGCAAGTTGTGCTCTGCAGTGCGTGGGCCACTTAGAGTCAATGATGTGATGTGTAGCGGGAGAGTAATAGCACTATTTACTGCTCCAGTTCCCTCCTCAGCCCACCGTGCAATGGGCTAATCACCTATGGCCAGCTCCATGGCCATCCGCTTGGGACACTGGCTCACTTCAAAACTTCTTTCCATATGCAGGCCATTTAACTGGTTTGATACATGGTGGCGTCAGCTATACTTCGCTTATTGTCCCCAAAGATCATCCCCGCAGTACTAGCGGGAGAACTGAGAGATAAATAAGAGAGCCACTTCAGAGCTCACCAAAATAGAAGGACATAATTCAATATCGATTGAATCCCTGGAGCTGAGATGAAGAGAGTGGATGCTGCCTCTGTGTTATGTCTGCACAAAGAGCCCAGGCCCTCATGAGACATTGATCACCGCGCGCCGCCAAGCCTGCACCTCATTTTGGGCAACGAAACCAAAGGCAGTTTATCTTATTCGCTGTAATTAATTTTGCTGTCAGCTGCATTAGGTTATACTGAAGGCTGATGGCACAGTCTCGATATTTGACAATATTATATTCAGCTAAAGTTCTGAGCGGTAGTGGGTAATAACTTACTCGGTTACGTGCAGGGCTGTAATAAGGATCTTATGGGCCTTGGTGCAAAAATATTTCAAATCAGATTTAAACACTTCTTTTGACTTTGAAATCTGAATAAACAAGTATGTATTCGTGATTATAAACAAAGATATGTTTCAAAAACAAACTAGATAGGGAAAAAGTATTTACCTTGGTACTTTTTTTGCAATGCTGTTGTTGACAGTTACAACTCTGAGACATCTACATTAAGAACTAATCAGGTTTTTGCAGCATTGTGGTTAAATTTTAGCCCCTTTCATCTTGACAAACCATCTTCAACACCTCAAGGTTGCAAAGGTCACTCTGTTGGACAATCCTCCATAACTTACCAATAGGATTGAAGTTAGGAGAGGGGCTACTTTGAATGTATGTTTGGGGTCATTGTCTTCTCCCTAGACTCGTTTTCTTGTCCAGTGAGATTAATATGTCCCAGTGTATCACTCTATTCATGTTTTCTTTGAGGGTGTGTAATGTTCCAGTACAGTGTGTGAAGTACTCCCTGGTATTGCAGGGGTCCTGTGCTGACTGGTTACTCCAGTGTTGGCAATTCACTACAGTGCCACCCTGAGGTAAACCGGTGCTGCCTCACTGGTTGATTAACAATATCAAAGTCAGAAGCTTCCCATTTTTTAGGTAAAGCAGGCTAAACAATGACCTTTCCCTGAATTTGTATTGTTTCCTAAAGACAGCATAAGGTCATAACAACACCACCCCCCTGAATTTTGATTTTGAAACATTCAGTGGGCTCAAGAGGTTAACTTGAGGGTCACGGACCCCCAGGACCCCCTGTATTTCGCACCTTGCCCCAGTCCCGTCTGCAGAGAGGCAGGCCTATATCATGATGCTCCCACCTTCATGCTTCACTGTGGGTTGTTTATACATACAACCTTTCTTTCTACAAATACAATAAGCCAAATTTTTGCCAATAAGTTCTATTTTTGTTTCGTCTGACCAGAGTACATTGTTCCAAAAGAATGATTTTTTTCTTTTTTAGAGTTTTGGAATTAATATGATTGCAGTTCATTTTTTATTGTCCCTTGTTGCTGTGAATAACACAATGACAATGTAATGGCATAAACAAATTGCATAAGATAGCAATACAAAGATTCCAACAAAGATGTTAGGGGGCCATAGTGCCAGTGCCTTTACCCCATCTGCACTTGGGACCTGCCACCTGACCCAAAGGGTCCTGACCAAATATTGGGTTTTGGTTGTACAACACTGGGCTAAGGATAGGTTTGTTTTATAAGAAGGTTTTTTATTGTAGTATGTTTTTATTTACTCATGTAATTGTTTTTGTTTACTTATGTGTTTCTAAATGTATTTAATATGCCTACATATATTTTGCAAACTGTTATGCATTTTCTCTCTTGCATTCTCTCTCTCGCTGATTACATCATTAAAAAAACACCCTACCGCCATTGTGATAAGAAAGCAGTAACTCTGACCTCTATGCTGCGCTGCCAGTAATTATATCATCTGTTACATGTATTTAAAGCTGCACTATGTAGATTTAGGGGTTTGGAGACCTCTTTTGTGGAAATGTGTAATTGCATGCTATGTACAAAAGACCGTTTTGTGTCATGGGTTATACTTGGGACCCCTTCCCTGAGCAGATGAATCTAATCATTGCGAGCTTGGTGTAGGTCGTATCTTCCAAGGATGTGAGTGAATGATTGTCATCATATCTTCATCAGTGTGATGTTGATTTACATTTGAGACCTAAACATTGAGCCGTGCCTCCTTTTTGAGCTTGTGCGTGTGACGTTAATATGTAAAGACGTTAGAAAGTCTTAGGGTGATTTGCAGTAGTGCATGGACACCATATTCAAGCGTATTTAATTTTAGCAAAATTGGATAAAGTAGCATTACTGAGTCAAAAAAATTGCACATAATGCTTTTTAAATTTAAATCAAATCATTGATGGATCTGGCTAATACTTTCACATCTCCTCAAGTGCAGTGTGTTTATCCTTTGTAATCCTTTGACTCAGTTCAGCTGTAGTTATTCATATTCACTTACTGCTTCTCTTCTGGGGTTTAATTTCATTCTTTTGTGTTGGTTCAGCTCCTGGACGGCTTTGCTGTTGCTCACAGCTCTCACTTTAGAGCTTCAGCATTTTATTTTAGACTAAAAAGAAAAAGAATAGTGCCTAAACTTCAGCCCCTATTCTGATAGATGCTGAGTGCTGAAGAAGTTTCTATAGGCAACATATTCTGTGGGGAATCGAAGTTTTTTACTTTATTATTTTTTTCACTCAGGTTGGTTTTTGCTGAGCTATTTTTTATTCAACTTGAGTCATTATTTCATTGAAGTGAGAGTGGGTTTAGGCTGTTCTACCCACCACAGGCTCTGTGACAGAATATATTCTCATATACTACCATAAGAATGCCATACAAGCTAAATAGAAAACCCGTTGGTGGAATTGTGGGCTTGACTGAGGGGGACTGGAATAAAACAGACTTAGCTAGCATGTCTCACATGTCCGACTACAGTCTAAGCCCAGCTACATGTCTAAATGTTGGCCGTCTGTTAGTTAAATTGGCATTATGATGCTTTCAAGCTGTCAGTATGAATGTCAGAGCTGTCAGAGTGCTGTGTGAGAACAGGGTGCTGCAGTCTAGTCAGTCTTTTTCTTGTTTTAATGAGAAAAATAGGCTGCACTCAGTAGTCTATAAGATACATACAGTCTATATGCTGATCTATACTCCTTATATGCAATGGGCCCCTGACATTAAGACTTAATATCATGGCAGTACCACGTCTGCTTGTTTATAAATGAGGATTGCTGGTGTGATGTGACGATGTGAGACGCGGTCACACGTTTAGCTCATGTAAATATGGCGGTAGCAATTTTAAATACACCACAGTCCCACACTGTCTCTGACAGTAATTTTCCCAGTAAGAAGCTGATGTGGATCAAATTACATTTTCTACAATGTTTCCACATGTTTGGTCACACATGCAACAAATCACACACTCAGCTGATTACTTAATATATTCAAATGACATGTTTTGGTCTGTTGGGATGGAACAGCATGACAAACCTTCTAACTTCTGCTGTAGCAGGACAGAAGAGAAAAAAAGACTGAAGCAGACTTCAGATCAGCAGGTTTAATTGGCACTGAATTTAAAACGGCCTCTTCTTCCTGCATGAAATTCAGGAGTTCAGGAATCCACCTCCTGAGTGTGGAAAGCATGTTCAGCTTGTTATCCAAATCAGTGGAGAGGAGAATTTGACATGTTCAGATTCTAATTACATTTTAAATTGATTTTATTGTAGTAGCTTTTAGCACTATTTTCAATTCAATTTACATATGTGAATATGACTTATTTACTTGTAAAAATTCATGTTTTGCAAGTAAAACTGCATTTTTACTAGTTGGTATTTAATATTTCATTTTCACATGTGCACATGAAGTTCCTGATATCAAAAATTTCATATAACTAGGTGGATTTTAGTTTTCACATGTGTAAACTGAATTCCTGAGATCAAGAAAAAAGGAAACAAAAGCTGAAACAGCTGCCAATTAGAATTGACTTTAAGATGTTATAATTTGACTTAATAATTCGACTATGAGGTTTATGTATGTATATATATATATATATATATATATATATATATATATATATATATATATATAAACCTCATAGTCACTGCCACAGTGGGAATATCTTTTATTTGCTGTGCTGCACTTTTCAAAATGTGAAAAACAGGTTTAAAATGACGAAATTTAATTTTAACTGCTCATCTTAAAGGGCTCATATCATGGAAAACCGAATTTTCCTTACTTTTTTTTAAATTAAAGTGGATTTCAATTCTCATATGCTGCACATTTTGCATAGTACTGTGTGAAGTGGTGTAGTCTCACAGTCCATATACGGAAACTTAACTACAAGGACAGCCTGTTTTGATTTTACACTTTGTGTGATGTCACAAAAGCCAATGCATTTGTATGTATGAATATAAAGAATATATATATATATTGCATATATAAATGTAAATAATATGTACATTGTATATTACTTCTCCATATAGTCTTCATGTTGCTTGTATACTGTGTATACTGTGCATGTTGTATATTGTCTGTTGTATTATTGTTACATTGTTGTATTATTTGTACATTGTTTACAATAAATCTGATTCTAAATTTTGATTCTGATATATCCGCCTATTCAGCCTACAGCAGTTTAGCTTACCCAATTACGCTGAAGTTATAGTTAAAGTTGTGTTTCAGCTTGGACTGCTTTTTGAATGAGGCACAATACAGAGCAGCCAATCAGAACAGGGCTCATTTACAATGCAGAAAAACAACCAGTTCTTAATGGCCATTTTAACTGGAAATTAACTGGAAAACACATGAAGGGTGGTCACTGACTTTTTCACTGTACAGAAATGTGTTTTATATCATTAAAAAAACATTTTGAATGGTAGTAAGTTATTAAATAAGCGACTGATTAAGTGACCCTTGTTAGTCCCACTGTCAGGGGGCAGTGAGCACACTTGCCCAGAGCAGCGGGTAGCCCTATCCACAGCGCCCGGGGAGCAGTTGGGATTTAGGTGCCTTTATTAAAGCTTTCAGAAATTTATGTGTGTTAATTCAGACCTTTCTCTCTAACTCCCTCTAGAAGGCAGTCCAGTGCCTCTATCCCCAGTCCAGTCTGGCTCAAGCTCTGGCCCGGCCGAGGCCCAGTCTACCTCAGCAGCGCCTGCAGCAGGTGGGGAGGAGAGTCCCTGCCTGACGCCGGGAGCCCCCCAGTCCACAGAGCAGGAGGCGGAGCCTGAGCCTGAAACGGAAAAGGGAGAGACGGAGGAGGAGAAAGCCCTGCGCCTCCTCTACTGCTCCCTCTGCAAGGTGGCCGTCAACTCACCATCCCAGCTGGAAGCACACAACAGCGGTGAGAGCTCATACACTTCACTCAGTGGACACTGCTGAAGGCCGTTGTGTTAAGACAGTGGTCACCAACACTTTTCTTATCTCCAAGCAGAGTTTAACAAAAATCCAGAGTTCTCCAAAACCCAGAAAATCTTGGTCAGCTGTTAAAACACTCTGAAAAAAACCTCAGATTAGATGGAGCAAGTGTGGCTAATCTGCAGGGATCTAACGTAAAATGTGATTCAATATCTCTTTTTGATTTTGTTGACTCTGACTCTTCCTCAGTTGACTCGCAGTTTATCTCTGACTCGCCATTGACTGACTGTCGACTCGACTCGGATTCTCCCTTAAGTAACTAATGACTCAACTCATGACTCATCCTTAACTGACAAATACCTCTGCTCAGTTTCTCCCTTAAGTAACTAGTGACTTGACTCAGACTAGCCCTTATCTGACTGACAACCCTACTCTGATTTTATCTTAAGTGACTAGTGACTCAACTCAGACTCGTCCTTAACTGACTAACAACTCTACTCAGTTTCTCCCTTAAGTGACTTGGTGACTTGACTCAGGCTTGCCCTTTACTGATTAGCCACTCTACTTGGACTCTACCTTAAGTGACTAGTGACTCAGCTCAGACTCGCCCTTAACTGACAAGCGACTCGACTTAGACTAACCCTTAACTAACTAACAACTCTACATGGATTCTCCTTTACGTGACTAATGACTTGACTCAGGCTTGCCCTTAAATGTCTAGCCACTCGAATAAGACTCTTCTTTATCTGACTCTCAACTCCACTCGGACTCGCCCCTAACTGACTAGCGATTCGATACAGACTCTCCCTTAACTGACTCGCTTTTCTACTTGGACTTGTCCCTTAACTGACTAGCAACTCTACTCAGATTCTCCCTTAACTGACTAGCGACTCGATGTGGACTCTCCCTTAACTAACTCGTGTTTTACTTGGACTCTCCCTTAACTGAATCTGTGTCTATTTTCACTGATGCTGTAAATAATAATAGCGTATTAAGCACTGAATGTCATACTCAATTTAGCCAAAACTGTCTTGAGTTCTAGAATTAAGAATCAAGAAAATGTAATGTGTGGAATCTTTGGAATCAGTTCCATAAATTCTCATGGCTTGAATTTGGAAACAGTGTCGACGCCTAAGCTTTTGGAATCAAACAGCCCTACTTTCATCCATGTCTCCTCCGTTCTACGCTCTGTACATTCGGCTGGATTTCTGGGTTGTTGGAGAGGTTTATATCTGGTTTGTGTGATTGGACAGGTGCACTATAGAGGCAGCGTGTCTAAGCCATTCACGGTGTCATTTGGTCTCCCCCTGGTCCTCTATCACTGTCTCCCTTTCTCTCCCACTCTGTTTCCAAATCAACAGCACAGCCTACAGATAAAGGGCCCTGCTGGGAATTCCCACAGTTGTTCTGATAGCCATGATGGCCCTGTTGACACTGAAACAACATTATTTCTTTTTCCATCAAATTGTGGTCCTCAAATTGTAGTTTTTCATTTTCATTCAAAATTTTGCACCCTTGCTTATTAAGACTGGAAATGAACTTTGAATGAAAGTAGATATCCAGGAGGCAGATTGGTGACTGCTGTGTTCGGTCATGACTAAGGGAACAACTGATGAACTGCAATGAAGAAAATTGCCATTTTGGAAGAGATGGAATTTTATTTACTTTAGAGCAGGGGGTCTCAAACTACCGGCCTGCCAAACACAACACATCCAGGCTCATATGGCCTATCACATATAGACTCACATATGGTCCACAAACCATTTTTTATTTTTCTGCATCTAAATATTCCAATCTAACAGGTTGATTTGCTTCACTTACCCAACATAAGTTATACAAAATCAGCTTGGGCTGATGATAATAATGTTAAAAGCGAAAATACAGCGTTGCCTTCAAGTGGAACTATTCCAACAAAAACCTGGCAGCATAAACACTGTAAACTGAGCAGGCATGACTGTAATTTAGCTATAACTAACTTAGCTATTATTTAACTTAGACTGATAGTTAGTTACATCTGCCTTTGTGGATTCATTCATGATATAGCAGTGGTAGCATGAATTAAGAAATGAATGGACTTATCAAACGATTTTACTGAGAACGCAGATTTAGCACTTCACTTGCAATAACTTCACTCGCATTTAGCAGGAATGCCAGTGTCTTCACAGTAAGAGTCCTATAGTTCCACTGTTAAATGTGAGTTAACTTGTTTTACCTGAAAAACGAATGTTGTCGTGACAGAAGAATTGCTAATAAACACGTTTATGTGCACTCAATAATCTGATCATAATCGGATTTCTGCAGTTATCTGATTATTCAAATGGTTATGTAAACAGCACACTCTGATTTCTTAGAGTAACGTCTAAAAATCCGATTAAGAAATCCAAAAAACCTAAAAGGAGAGCTGGATTTTAGCTCAGTAATCAGATTTGTCATTTATACTCTTACTCTGATTTCTTTCGGATTTCCCAGTCTGCACATGTGCGAAACAGACCACGGTACTGGAAATAAGCGAGCAGTGTTGCCGTGAGATGCAGCAAAACACTTTTCTAGCGACGCTGAAACCGACCACATTGTTGACGAAATAAAAGATTTAAATATTCTTCATCTTCTAGATGATGTATGTTCATATTTTTAAGTAAAGTGGCGCAATGTTTTTTTTAAAAAAAGCTTGAAGTTTGAGTTTTACAATACGTTTACGTCACATCTTCTTCTGTGAGTTTATTGGCTGAAATCTGATTACTGCCTGACTCATGTAGACTTGGAGTTTTCCAATTATCTGATTATTTAAGTGCATGTAAATGCATTGATCGAATTACTGACAAAATCTGATTTTCTGCAGTTATCGGATTATTAAGTGCATGCAAATGCACTTAAATAAGTGTATATGTTACATAGTAAAAAATAATACCTGGAAAAACAAATATAGCACTTTTTTCCCTGTATTTTTTTTTTAGACCGTCCCCATTGGTAAAGTCAACTTGGCTAGTGGCCACCAGACAATTTGAATATGAGACCCTGCTTTAAAGACATGAAAAGACAGGTTAACTAGGACTAAACTATTTTTTCCTCAAACCTGTGCTGCTTTATAGCTTGAAATCCTGTCATAATGTGTAGTTTAGGCCTCTGTACAAAGCAATGCTGTCTAAAACCACTGACTTACATTTCCTCAGAGTATTCTGCCGCAAAGACAGCACAGTAATTTAAAAAGCCCAGCATAAATCGTATTCAGTGTCAGTACTCTTCAACCTACTTCAGACAGAATTGCTAGAGCAATAAGCTTGATACTCTGTTAAAATAAACAGCTATAATTTGTGCTGAAATAGACGTCATCAGCAGAAGTATTTGACCATAACAAGAACACACAACAGCTGTCTTTGCACATCTTTGCAGTATGAGTCACCAGTGAGATTTCACTCAAAATCACTGCCAAACAGTTGCAGCCGAGCAAAACAACCCTACTGTACGACCTTAAACAACAAAACAGTTGTTGTCCCTATAAGCAAGAATTATTATTCCCAAAACAGAGTGAGGAATGTGATGCAATATCCAACTCTGAATATGCTTCACCACTAATTGTTGGTTATTCAAAAAAGTGGTCAACCAGTCATCATTTACAAATAGTTAAAGATAAAAATAAAACAACAAACGTGTTCTGCACACTGGTGTTTACTATTAGGCCATTAGTATTTGATCATTATCATTATTTTCATTTATATTGTGCCTTTCTCATACTCACGGATGCTTTAAAACACAGACCACGTTAAAAAGGAAGCTATGCAAGACTAGAAAGCCAATAGCATATGCAGCAAAAACACATCAATATGTAATATTGAATGCTGACCAACACGGCAGTCAAAAATCTCCCAATTGAGGTTGAGATCTGGTGAATGATTTACATCATTTTCATGCAAATCAAACCATTCAGGGATCTCTCAGGCCCTGTGGATCCTGGAAGAGGCCACTCCCATCAGGATGGAAATGTTTTATCATGAAAAGTCATTTATCAGAATAACTTTGTATTTATTTGTTCTCTCTAAGGGGACCCAAACCATGCCAGCGAAATGCCCCCACAGCATAACAGAGCCCACGAACCTCTCACTGTAGGGGTCAAACATTCAGGCCTGCACTGTTCACTCAGACATGCACTCTCCCACTTGTGGAAAATATGGAGAAACATGATTCGTCAGACCAGATCAATTCTTCCAAACCTTTGTAGAGCAGTGGTGATGGTTTTTACTCCAGTGACCTCTCAAATGGTCATTTGTCTTTGTAATGGGGGTTTATGCTCTGTAGCCCAGCTATAATATGCCTATCTATGTCATTTTCATTAGCATGTATGTATCTATTGTGTACTAACCCTCTAATAATGCTGTGTGCCCGATGCTTCATTGTGAGGTACAGATGACTGTCAAACTAAAGGAAAAATGAATGAGTGGTGAAAAGTAACAAGTGCAATCAAGAGCGATTTTCCAACTGTTGCTCAGAGACTTCTTGGGCTGGCTCTTTCGGTAACGCTGCATCTCAGCTATGATGCGGCCTGGACTGCGCACTTGAGAGACGCTGTATTGCGGCTACGAGGCTCTCTGGACTGTGGACCTAAACGTCATGACATCGACAGGCCAGGTGTTTGGCTGCATGAGCAGCGCTACATTGCAGCTATGAAGCCTCCAAGGCTGGCTGCCTAAACGTCGTTACATCACAGCTACGTGGATGCCTGGGCCGGCCACTTGGGTGACGCTGCATTGCAGCTACGAGGCTGCCTGAACTGGTGGTGTTCAGCTGCAGGAAAATGCTACCCCTTCGTGGCTAAGGACATTTTCAGCCTTCAAGGCTTCCTGGGCTGGCCTCCTGTGTGATGCACTTTTCCCCGTTCTCTCCTCTTTCCAGGCTGACTAAGTGACTTTGTACCGTGAAATTACCGAAATTCCCTTGCTGGCTGTCGGAACTGTGGAGTTGTGTGTGTCAATGCAGGAGGTGATCAGACTGTCAGCGAGAACAGTCCATCCACAACTACATGGAGAGGGATATTATAGTTGGGCTGCAGAGCATAAACCCTCATTACAAAGACAAATGACCATTTGAGAGGTCACTGGAGTAAAAACCATCAGCACTGCTCTACAGAGATGTGGAAAACAGTGATCTGATCAGATGACTCATCCTTCTCCATATTCTCAACAAGTGGGAGAGTGCATGTGCAGCGTACACCAAGAGAAGAGTGTAGGCCTGAATGCTTGACCCCTACAGTGAGGGGGTCTGGTAGCTCTGTTATGCTGTGGGGGCATTTTGCTGGCATGGTTTGTGTCCATTTATAGTGAACAAATCATACGTAAGTTATTCTGACTGATGACCTTCTATGATGAAGCATCTCTGTCCAGGTGGGAGTGGCCACTTCCAGGATGCACAGGGCATTTGGTCTGTTTAGCTTAGTGTTTGGCAGTGAAACTGCCTTCTGAAACCCTTGACCTGTTTGTGCCACTGCCATATTCATTATTACAATCAGACACTGTCCACAGCGAGTTTAATGTATGTTATTATGACAAGATTTCATCGCAAGTCATTTTGGATCATTTGTATTGGTCTGTTCGTCAAGAAATGAGGGTTTGATGAGACAGCGATGATATATTGGATGACTAGTCTGTGCAAACTTCAACTTCCAACTTACAGAAGCACAGAAGTAGAGACGTGTTTCACTGGTAGCACATTTGTCTTGTCATGTTCCTCAGGCACCAAGCACAAGACCATGCTGGAGGCACGCAGTGGCAACGGTTCCATCAAATCCTTCCCCAGGCCAGGAGTGAAGAATAAGCTGACAATGCCCACAGGCTCAACCACAGGCCTCCAGAACAAAACGTTCCACTGTGAGACATGTGACGTGCACGTGAACTCAGAGACGCAGCTCAAACAGGTCAGAAGCTAAATGGATGCTGGAAAGCAGTCTTGCACCTAGGACTGCTGGATATGTGAAAATTTGAGACATTTGTCAACAGAAAAAAGAGGCTTCATTTATTGTTTTTTTATGAAGCTTTAAGATGGCCCAATAATTCTGTTTAATTTCCCACTCTGCATTTCCTTTCAGCATATCAGCAGCCGGCGTCATAAGGATAGAGCAGCTGGAAAACCCGCCAAACCCAAATACAGCCCCTACACCAAGACTCAAAGAGGACAGACCAAACAGCAAACGGTGGGTACTTGAAAACACAAAACAGCATCATAACTTAGCATGCATGAAGTGAAGGGAAAGGACATGGAAGGGCAAATGTTCTTTACCTCACCAGCGAGATGTCAATTTTGCATACTTTTGTATATTTTTGTAATGATCTGTGTCATTCGTTGCTGAGTGTTTTCCATTTTTGGCGATACAGTACAGTATACCTCTAGAACTTCAAAAACGTATATATTTCTGTAACACACAACAGTTCTGATTTAGCAGATCAAACATATTTGATTATTCCAAGAGGTTGCAACATTAGTAACTAGTATTTCATACAAAGTACATTGTGAGCTTAGCCTATTATGTAACTAAGGCCCAATCCCATTTCTTATTTTTACCCCTACCCCTTGTTTTTGAGTGACACCTTCCCTCTTGGAACTGAGTTACAAGGTATAGTGGTTGAAATCTTTTTCTACAAACGCCTGGGAATGCTGGTGGATCGGTTTGTGGTATGTAGGATAGACTGCAATCAAGTTTTGTTGTAGTTAGCCTAGCAACACAACATACTAGCTAGCATGTACGACGCTAGTGACTTTGGATTCTGTTAAAGTTTGAGGAACCCTTTTGTGGTACACACATAATGTATTTATTGATTTGTGTGTTGATTTCTTATAACCCTCTGTTTGGAGTTTGTCTCTGAAAAACCTCCGTTTGGAGGGCCATGTAGCCCTAACACTTCGCCCTACCCCTCTATCCCAACAAGAATTGGGACACCCTACCCCTACACCAAAACAGAAGGTTAGGGCTAAGTGGCAGAGGGACTAATTCACTCAAATACTCACTCATTCACCTTTAGCAGTCTAATAATGCTCCAGAAGGGGGCACTAACAGCACTCAAGTAGCTTTTGCTACTTCAAAAAGGCTGTTACACACCGAACGTGACGCCAAAAAATTACAGGAAAAAGGTTCATTTTGCCAAATTGTCCGCACCATGAAATAAAGATGGGCAGAACATCTGTGACAATGTCCTTTACTTCTCACAAAATGGGCGAACTGCTTTCCACTTTGGAAAAGCGAAAGAAGAGCAGGGCATTTCTCCATCTCACTTCAGGAGCTAAAACTTCATGAACTCTTTCGCACAGAGCGCATACCTGCGTAAGTCTTGCATAGTTCTTCAAGTGCAAATAAGATCTCATTTGCTCCTCACAGAATGGGCAAACTGTGACAGTGTGCAGGATGCTTTCCACTTTGGAAAAAAGAAAAGAGAGTTTCTCCATTTCATTTTAGGCGCTAAAGCGTTCACTCAAAGATCGGATCTCCATAACTCAGTCTGCGCTGATTTTGGAGATGCAGACGAAGCACAAACGGGCAGAATGACTTTAAGTGCAATGAGATCTCCTTCATTCCTCACAGATCAAGTAAACAATGACACTGGGCTGCTGTCCATTATGGAAAGGTGAATGTAGCATGAATATCTTCATCGCTTCATTCCGAAGCTGCTTCCACACAGGCTATAATTTAGTTCGTAGTACAGTTTGTAGCTCAGTTTGAGCTGCTTTTGGAGCATCTGATCCCTTTAGCCTTTGTGTACAAGTTGTATTTGCTAGACCACAGCTGCTCCGTCAGCTTGGCTACCGGGATTGGTCAGGGTGTTTTTGTCGCTGGCAAAAGTTTGCAAAAATCTAACAAATGGCGAATTAATTAATGCCACATTTTTGCCATCTGAAAAATCATGTTTGGTGTGGAAGATGTGTGCTTGAATTAATTTACTGTAGTCAGATTAAATCAAATGAATAAATCGCATTAATAAATCACATTGTGTGTGACAGCCTTAACAGTGGTGCTTTGCATCAACACATCGTTGTTTAGATATTCTAGAACTCTGTTATATAACAAAGCAGAAAAAAACAGTGGCAGAACAGCTGTCATGTTGACATTAGCTGGCCAAGTAAGCTAACTGGTCACAGTAAATAGCCCAAGAAACATTATTCACTGACCTTAGCGAAACTTCTAAAAGTAAAACCAACCTTCTCAAAAAGTAAATCAGGTTAATCTCTCTCACCATAGTCATTATCCTGTTTTATTTGGCTATGATGTGTCAAATGATATCAGTCAGTTTAAATAATATCATCTTTACCTGGTACACTATTGCCATCTTCATTTGCTGTTTCCAGTAAGTTTCTAGCAGTTAAATTTGCATGGAGGTTTTACTATGTAAAGCCAGGAGTATGTTAAAGTGTGGAAAAACAATATATAATGTTGGTGTGCCCCAGGGCTCAGTCCTGGGATCTTTTTTGTTTTCTCTTTTCTGTTTGTTTATCCCCATTGGTTTTTGCTCACATATGAAGCCAAAGCAAAAAAGCAAGCTTTAGACTGAGTTACTGTATGTCATCTCTCAGCAGGTGAAACTTCCTCTGGGTAAGGACCTGTGCCAGCCGCTGACAGCTACGATAGTGCCCTCCCACCTGGCAGCTGTCGCAGCAGCAGCCGCTGCTGTAGGCCCTGCTTTCCCGCTGCGTGCCAGCCATAATCCCTCTGTCTTTCAGACTCAGTCCCTCCCTGCGGCCCTTCTGCGTCCCGCCCCCGGGCCTATTAGGACCTCCCATGCACCGGTACTGTTTGCTCCCTACTGACCTCTGACCTGTGACCTCCGATAAGTCTGATGCACCGTCTCAGCCTTTGCGGTAATGTGGTCCAGTCGTAACATGGATCACTGCCTTTTTCTCCATCCCCACCCAGTGTCACACAAGACTGGACATGATGTATGATACTGTACCGCAATAATTAAAGAGACAAACCAGGTAACTATGCATTGTCATCACCACGTGACACACTGACTCTATAAATGTATTTAGGGATATATTGTTTTTTCTGTTTATTTTTTTGATATAGTGTCTTGTTGCTTCTATGAAAAAGGGATTTTTTTCTGTATGAAAATAAAGAGGCTGAAAATAGTCTGGGGTAAAATAAGTTCTACTGCTCTGCTGGTTGCACTTTAAGCCTCTCCTTCTGTGGATGTCTTCAGTGCTTTAGATGGCTAGAACGTGTCTTATTCCTTCCTGTATATGGTCTTTGTTTTTATATGTGTGCGTGTGCGTGTTGATGTAGTGTGAATGGAAAATGAGAATAAAAAAGTGGGTCTTCTCCAAAGTGAAATACTGCTGATATATTTCAAAGCTAGGTGCAAAAGAACAGCAGGATACCTTGGATACATGCTAAGCAGATACATGTGTGTGTGTGTGTGTGTGTGTGTGTGTGTGTGTGTGTGTGTGTGTGTTTGTGTGCAAAAAAGTGATGCATTTTACTTGACTCATGAGAGTACAGTGTTTCACATGAAAAAACAGTGGCAAACTGTGAGTATCAGAGCTAGACCTTCATTTTGGGCCATAAATAGCAAAACACTGTTTCTGCTAGTTCATTTAGGGGAATTTGAATGTTATGTTAATGATTTTTTTGGGCCATTCTAGATTCATTTGAAGCTTGTGAAAGATATTCGATTTGCTTTTTTGAAGCCTGTAACAGATATTAACATTTACCTTGAAACAGTTTTACAGAGACTTTTTCAGAAAACAGTCCTAGCATAAAGCTGCTGCCACTGTTTTCCATTTCTAAAAACTGAAATCTGGTTAAGCTACAACTTGTATTTGCAGTCAGTGATGTATCTAGAACTTCCAGAAGGCCTAGGTTGACATTTTTTCTCACAGAATTGGTCATATTGTAAATCAAAACATGATTGGTTGATTCAATAAATCCTTTGTTTCATCTAATCCTTCAGTTAATCTAATGTTTATGCGCAGTTGACATCACCTCATGAAACTGAGGCTGGTCCAGACGATTAGTGAGAAAAAAAAAAAAAAATCTCAATATTTGGTGCAGTTAGCAAGCTAGTAACCCAGTAAAACACAAAAGTGAACACAATGATATCAGATCACTATACACTATATACTATACTGCAGCACACTGATCCGTAACAAAAAACTGATAGCTTGTGTGGTTGTGACTTGTGTGCAGCAGTGATTAGCCAAAAAGTTAACATTGCAGTTGCAAGCTGGCAAACTCATCTACAAAGAGTAAAACCACAAAAGTTAAGATAATAATACTGTCTCGTGTCTATCTGTGTATCATACAGTGTTTCATGTGTTTATTTGTAGCAAGTGGAGAAAAAATTTTAAAAGATTTGAGCTTAAACTCTGGTTAAATTAGCATTTAATGTATTTTGGATCTTCAGTGCTGCTATATGAAGCCCTGCCCCAGCCATGGTCAACACAGCCAAAGTGCTAACTTTGTCAAAGTTCATAAAAGTTGATCTTGATGCAAATTTCACACGTGAAATTTATTCGCTCCAAAGATCTGATCTAAGATCTTCTGTTAGATCAAAACAGTTTTGTGCATAGACATTGAAATTAATCTAATTTCGCCTGCAAAATGTGACTGATAGATACAATCCTGATTGGACCATTTTTTCATTAGCTATTTCAACATTTCAACCCTTTTGTTTGAAATAAGAGTATTACTGCAGTACAGAACCTGTAGAAATTAAATACAACAGGCATTACAGTTCTATTAAATATGAATGAACTGACCTGTTCTGACGGCCCTGAGGGTTCCCCACCAAGGGAAGTGTATATTACATCAACACAGTTAATGCTAAATTTTAGTTAAATGAAAGACAGAACAGTGCTGATGTCATATATTTTATTAATGTGGAAACACATTTGAACTGAGTAAATTCAAAACATCACTTTGTCGGTGTGTGTGTGTGTGTGTGTGTGTGGGTATGCGTATGTCCTCCGTTCCCCCTAAAGCTACCCCTGCAAAAGTCTACATGAGTCACGAGGTTGGCGAAGCTTGTCTATCTAGCAATGTGAAAAAAAGGATGAACAATTATGAATAAAGTCTTACTTTACTTTTGTCTAACCTGTTCTTGCCAAAATTATTGCTTTCACTCATTCACTCGCACTTACACTCACGCTATATATGGTTGTTTTGATTATTTCCATGACTGGTGATGGATTGCTAGAAAATAGCCCCATCCATCTTGGTTCATTGTTGGAAGCGTTTCTATTTATTCTGGTGCTTGAAATGTTGCTAGTGAAAAATCAGTCACGAGTAATTAATAAATCTATTCGAACTCTTTTCACCCTACGCTGATAGGTCCAGAGAGAACAATAAACAGGCCAAATCACGTACTGTGGCCTCCATCACCCCGACAACTTTGGTTCAAAACACGGCCCAACTCCGTGTGTCCTCTAAGCACTGCTGTTGCTAACCACTTTCTCTTTCTGAGCCTTCAGTGAGTCATATTTGACAAAAAAGCTAAGTCTCCAGGTGCTGGACAAACTCAGCTGTTCCCTCTGCGGACCTATACTTGAACTCGCTCTCTGCATTGCGTAAAAGCTCCCACTATGACTTATCTGTGCCTGAAAGAGATGGGAAAAATCCCCCTAGAACGCACTCCCTGTTCCGCCACTGTCCAAACCCAACAGAGTCGCTAGTCTGGCTAGCAGATATCAGGAGCTGCTGAATGGTATTGCTAGTGCCGTCCCGCTTCCAGCACTTTATTTCTGCACTAATGGTGGCCAGCGACTGTACGTGGGACGTGCTCGTCTCGACTTGCTGTTCCAGAAAGCTGTCAGCGTGCGCACACACACGTATAAACGCAGACACACAAAGACACACGTTGCTGGTTGCGTCCTAGCCAGTGGAGGAAGCAACGCTGCAGTTAAAGCAAATCGAGTATGACGCTCTAACCTCAGGCTTTTGAAAATACACTTTAAAGTAATGGTTCAGTCATCAATGCTAATGTTGCTAACGCTGTATAAAAAGGGAACAGTCACAGATTAGCATTATTCAGTTCAATTATGCTAATCGGTGCTACTAGCTTCCATGCATTGTTGGTAACATTAGCATGTATGCTGGAGCTATTGCTTAAAAAGGGCCCATATTCTATATTTCTCCTATTTTTTCTTCTTCCCCCTGAGGTCCACTTATGACATTTGCATAGATTTATGCTCCAAAACCGTCTTAATTCATTTTTACATGACCACTTTCCAACTTCATCCCTTAAATAGGCTGTTTTTGCTATTGTGCCTTTTAGACGTATATGTAAATAAGCTCTGTCCTGATTGGCTGCCCAGTATTGTGCCTCATGCAAAAAGCAGCATGCATGCTGTATAGCGTGGGTGGAGCTAAACTGCTGTAGGCCGAATAGGCGGATATATTTCAAAGTAAAACTGCATTGAGCATGAAGCTACCAAACTGCTTTGTATGTGGTTACAACAGTGTATAACTATTTGACTTGATCTATGCCTACTTTCATAAAAGCACTGACTTTTTCACATTTTTGTCCAATAAAATAGTTTGATGTAGTATGTAAACACTGTTAAAGTTAACATTCACTTCACAGGCACAATACAGGGCAGCTAATCAGAAGTGAGGTCACTCTTAAAGGCACGGTAACAAAAACATCCTGCTTAATTCTAAGGGACGAGAGAAGTTGGAAAAAGGTCATGTAAAAATAATTGTTTACACATAATGTATAATGTATGTACATTCATGTGACATTCTATGTTGAGACGTTTGTTCCCGACTTTCCACTTATTTTACTGGTAACGTGGCAAGTTTTTTTGTACACCAAATGAAGATTGTAAAAACTTCTTTCAACATTCAATTAATAAAATATCTCCTAATGTTAGAGAGAAAAAAATCTGAATAGTTAAATGTTTGAGATGTAAACAAAGTCATTCAGAGTGGTTCAATGCAAAATGCTCCATTCTAGAGAAGCAGAGCCAGAATTGTTCACAGTGGTTGTGATAGAAACCAGACGTCTGAAGAGTTTAATGCCTCTAAAAGCTCCCTCACAGAAAGTTATCACATAAAAAGATTATGAATACACCACCTGATGCTGAGACATTGTTTTGTGATAGACGTTCAGTGTGTTTACATGCACTCAATAATCTGATTATTCAATCGTAGTCTGCTTATCCAGATGTTCATGTAAACAACATATTCTGATTTCTTAGATCAGAGCAAGGTCTAGAAATCTGATTAAGAAATCTGACAAAGCTGGATTTTAGCTCAGTAATCAGATTTCTCAGTGCATGTAAACTCTTACTCTGATTTCTTTCGGATTTCTCAGTCTGCACATGTGCGAAAGCAGACTGTGATACCGGAAATAAGCGAGCAGCATTGCCACAAGATGACAACAAAACACTTTTGGAGCGACGCTGAAAGCGACAACATGCTTGGCGAAATGAAGGATTTAAATATTCTTCATCTTCTAGATGATGTATGTTCATATTTTCAGGTAAAGCAGCACAATGTTTTTAGAAAAAAGCTGCAACAAGAAGTTTGAGTTTTACAATACGTCACGTCTTCTTCTGTGAGTTTATTGGCTGGTAGCGAAGCAGAAATCAGAAATTTTTGCTTGGCTTATGTAGACCCGGAGTTTCCCATTATCTGATTACTCAAGTGCATGTAAACACGTTGATCAGATTACTTAAAAATCTGATTTTCTGCAGTTATCATGTTAGCATGTAAACGCACTCATTGGTTTAAGATGATGATTGAAAATGTATTTTTTAATTTTTTTGTATTTATGGTGGAGAGGTACATGGATGGTGCTGTCAGTATAGTCCTCAAAGACAACTTTTCTGATTTATTTGTTTGTTTTACCATTAACAACATTATATATAAAACATATCGATTTACTGGTCAATTTGGATTGTAATTAAAATGATTATATTTGTGTTGTAGACATCATGGTTCCTATCACCACAACTGTAAAGAAATCTCAAAGTTGAAAGTCAGTAAGTTTCTCCACACTGAACCATTTCACATCAAACCACTCTGAATGACTGTTTACATCAAATTTGGTGGAATTCCCCTTTAAACACAAAAGTCACATTAGAAATATAGTAGTGTGTCGTATGAAAGTTTAGAATCAGAATTTCTCCACTTGTGTCAACAACCTACGAATGAGAAATAGGGAATATCAAATGGCCTCTAAGGCTTGATGGGTTTCCACTCATGTCTCCACTCAGTGGCTATTTCAGCTCACTGTCTTTCAAAGTGTGTTCCCGGTATGTATTTTTCTCCTTCTTCCTCCCCGAACACAGCACATTCGCACCACTTGAAACTCTGCCCTTCTCTTCAAGTGCCTCAGGGAGGATGTGAAGAAAACTAATGGATCTAGAGGGCCGCCCAAATCCCCCAGAGACGGATGGGCAAATTCAAACGCTTCAGTTGCCGGAGTGCTGCTTTGATTCCCGATCAAGACAAATGTAGCAATTAGCATTCCAGTCCAGGAGGATTTAGATCTCTTTATTCCGGCAGATTCTGTACTGTACCGAGTGTCTCGCAGCAGCGATACCCTCACCATGCATCATGCTAATCCCCCGCAGCACGGCAGAGGAATTCCATGGATCATGTTGACAGAGTTTTCATCAGGGGTCTAAGATTTTAATCAGGATTTGAAATATCGGCCCGCTCTTAATGACTGTCGTTATCCATTAAAGTGCCATACCTGACATGCCCAAAGACAATTATGAGGCCTAATACATGCACCGAAGTTTACTTTTAAGAAAGAAAAATAGAGATGATCTAGGCCGCCGACTCGGAGGGGCCGTTTACGTCTGACAGGAATTGACTGCATGCTCGGTGGAAGGTAATTAAATATCTGCGTGAAAAGATTTCATTTCAGGTTGACTTGGAGGTAATGTAGCATGCATTCACCAAACTACAGAGTGGTTTAAATCAAGGGAGTTTTTGCTGTGAGCAGAACTCCCATATCAATTACCCATAAAAGCAAGCCTGGGTGGGAATTAATTTGAACTAGTTTGGGGTCTGCCCCTTCTGTACCGAACATTTATTCTTTTACACCTGTTGAAATTTGTTCTCATAGCAATCTGTACGAGCTGGATGTTCTGTTATCTATCACCTCTTTTACACTAAAGACAGTTCTGAGCGCGGAGGGTAACAGTTCCAGTGGCTTTTCCACACTGACATGGTTCAACACGGAGCCCTTAAAACCGGGCTCAGCACAGTTTTTCCAGCATGGTTAGCTAACCGTACTCGGTGCCACAGAACCATTATGTGGGACTGTCAATGTTTATGTCGATATTGTGCCACTTGTATTATTTAAAAGCCAAAAGCAATATAATAAGTTCAGTTCACTCACACAGATGCCAAATAAATGAAAGCAGTGCATGATTTTAAATCCACCACTCAATAAATATAAAAATTTTAGTCTAACTAACACACCATCTAAACCGCTTATCCTTCTGGGTCGCGGTGGGGTGCTGGAGCCTATCCCAGCTGTCATTGGGCAGAAGGCAGGATACACCCTGGACAGGTCGCCAGTCCATCGCAGTCCAGTCCATCGCAGAGCAGACAGACAGACAGACAGACATACACATTCACACACACACACACACACACACAACTGCATGTCTTTGGACTGTGGGAGGAAACCGGAGTACCTGGAGGAAACCCACGCAGACACGGGGAGAACAGGCCAACTCCACACAGAAAGGGCCCCGGTCGCCTGGCCGGGAATCGAACCCAGGCCATTCTTGCTATGAGGCGACAGCGCGAACCACTGCGCCACCGTGCCGCCCCTCAGTCTAACACCAGTTTCTAAATGTTAAACAGAGCTGAGAGAAAAGCTGTTAGTATTAGCTTAGCTAGCTTGCTGCCATCTCTGCTCACCACAGAGGTTCGATTCTGACTAACAAAAGCTTTACTGACACAAATTCATATAATAATGACTAAAATCTGAGGACGTAAAGTCGAGCTGTTAACATTAGAGGCACAGAAAGCCGAAACCTTTTCTCTGGTGTCTAGAGCTGGAGCCTCCTAGCTAAACTAATGCTACCCAGGTCCTCTCTCCTAGCTAACTTAGCTTAGCTGAAGAGATCCAAACACCCCAGTGCAGTATTGATTCGACTAACTGCTGCTCTGCTATCACAAGTATAGATGAAAAAACTTATACCAGTGACAGCTAAGTCAGCTGATCGGTGTTGGAGTGACAGAAAGCCAAAAATGGACCTGTTCTGAAGTGCTTTAAACTTTAGCCAGCTAGGTTAAGCTAATGCAGGGGAACGGTGCTTCCCACCGCAGTACGAGCTCAGTTTTAGCGAAGTGATGACTAAAAACACCCGTTTTTCGTTGCACGGCTATGTTTGCAGATCTACGTTTGCCAATTACCTAATTAGCAAACAAGCTAAAAGGCAATCAACTAGCAACAAAAAGACAAGTAATACAGCACAGTTTTACCAGGTTATAGTCAGAAGCAGTTGCTCACAAAACTGATGTAGTTTATATTCTTGAAAATTGTATTACAAAGTTTACATGGTTTATGGTAATTATTTAGCTAGCAAACAAGCTAAAGGCTAGCTAGCAATAACAAAAAGAAAGTCAGTCCAACGTGGTTTTGGATTACATCTTATAGCAGATGAAGAAATCATTCACAAAACTTATTTTACTTTACGTTCAGACTTCTTAAAAGCCGTTCTCCATTACAAAGTGTGCACAGCCTCAGTAAGCTAGATATGTAGCCATGCAAACTGTATTGCAGAGCACTTTTGGAGAATTCTGAATATAAATTACACACATTTTGTGAAAAACTGCTTCATGTAGATATGCTTTGGTCTAAAACTGTGTTATAATGCCTTTCTTTTTGTTGTTGCTAGCTATGTAGCCTTTAGCTTGTTCACTAATGACTTTGTGTCAGCAGAATCAGTAGAACAGATGGAGTAATTTGCTACCTAAACCTCAGTCTGAATATAGCAAATTGAATGTTATGGTTTTGGAATATTAAGCATTTTAAAAAGTGTCATTGTGGAACAGCTTTGTCCACCATTTATGAGGTATATAAAGGGAAATGCATCAGATCATGTTGATTTCTGGGGAAGTTCTGCTGCCAAAAAAAAGTCAACATTTGTGATCACTCGGTCACTCGTCCCTCCGAGGGCCAAGGACTCAACTAATAAACTTCACTTGAACCAGTAAAGTAACGGAACAGCCCTTAAAATTGTGTCAGGCCAAGTGAATGAGGGCGAGTTAAAACCGGTAGTGAAACGAGCAGTAGGACTGGACTGGGTTAAACCTACAAATCCAAAATTTTACTGGCTTGTGACAATAGTTTGATCAAGTCCAGAAGCCAAAATCTTAAAAGGCAACTTTAAAAACTGGCACTGAAATGAAATATTAGAACTTGCACAACATATGGGCCTGATGAAGGGATTGATAATAGCTTCCTGTAATATGCTTTGCACTGAAAAACACCTATAAATATATCCAGAGCATGAAGGTAGACGCTGAGTGGTCATGCTATGTGTTGGCAATATTGAGTTGCATACTAAAGACCTGGAACATCTTAAACTTAAAACAATAATTCAGCAAAAACCCCTTATTTCCACATGTATTACTGTAAAGCTATGTTGCATAGCCAAAAACGGTATTAACAGCTGTCTTGAAGCCTATATTTTGTCCATACTTTGTCCCTTTTAAAAGATAACAGTATGTCATACGGTGCCAGGAGCCAAACACGCAAGTCTGTTCGGGATTACTTAACAACTTGATGCAATTTGAGGCAAGTATGTGATGACTTTAGCAGTTTGGACAAAGCTAACTGGTGGTCAGAAGCTTTACTTCTTGTTAGCTACATTACCCTACTGAAAAAACAGCACAGACCAGCACAAAGTCCATGTTGGTCTAAGCTGGTCTATGCGGGTCTTGTGCTTGTGTGATGCTGGTTGAGCTGGTCAGCCCGCATGGTCATGCTGGTTTTGCTAGTGCTATGCTCTTTTTTCTAGCAGGGTCACATTGTAGCTCCAGTGCAAAACTAAGGTAGCAAACACAGCCATGTGTTTTCCATTCAGCTACACTGTAAGAGGAATACGGTATCAGTTTGATTTTTCTCCAAAGCACTACTCAATTCATGTGCTCTGCAGTTTGGAACTGCTGTCAGTAGGTCAGTTAGCGCTGCAACAAATGACTGATCTTGGTCCATGTAAATTACAATAGTTTTTGGCCTCCAACAGTTTTGGCCTCTGTTGCCCTCCACTTGCTCATTAAGGGAGTCTATAAAGCTGGTTTCTGAGAATGCCTGTTGTGAAGAGAGCTATGCAGTTAAGACTGAGTTGGATTCAATTAAATTAAGATTTAATTGGATTTAACTGTCTCCTCATATCAAGAGCATCCTACTCAAAATGCATAATTTAATGATTCTTGACCCTGAATTTGGAGGAATTATCCTAATGCTGTAGGTTCTTTGTGGTGGGAAGTCACATGAGTGAACCCAGTTGCTGCATATTATGTGTACAGTGTTTCTGACGGGGTCCTGACCATTGAAGAACAGGGTGAAAGGGGGCTAACAAAGTATGCAGAGAAACAGATGGAGTACAGTCTGTAATTGTAGAACTACAAAGTGCTCTTATATGGTCAGTGGAACTGATAAAATGGACAATAATAAAGTGCTTGATAAGTGCGTATGTGTATACAAATATACATATATAAATATATATATATATACATATACACACTACATAGCCAAAAGTATGTGGCTATGTCTGTGAAATTTCTGTGCTGCTAGTGTAACACCCAGGCCTCTTGCTAGGCCACTTCCAACCACTAGGAGGAGTCAGATAACCGGGAAGAGCTGATTAAGGCTGATCAGGTGCAGCTGTGTGTGCTCTACTTAAGGAGAGTTCTTCCGCAGCTCACTGCTCAGTCTTGAGTTTATGGAACCATGTACATGGCTCGCTGCAATTCCCACAGACACACTTCAAAATGTTGTGGAAAGCTTCCCAGAAGAGTGGAAGCTGTTGAAGCTGCAAAGGGGGGACCAACTCCATATTAATGCCTATGGATTTAGAATGGGATATCACAAAATCCTGTGTGTCCCAATACTTTTGTCAATATAGGGTAGTTCTGCACATTTTAATCTACTATTACTGTTTATTTACTGATTTTAACATGGTGGGGGGGTTGGGTTGGGGGGGGTTCACAACTACATATAAAACCCCATTTTCAGAATGTGATGTCCAACAAACTCATAGAAGTGTGATGTATAGGTGTCCACATACTTTTGGCCATGTTATATATACATATTTGTAGCAGGCTAGCTCTGGTTTCCTCCCACATTCCAAAGACATGCGGTCAGGTCGATTGGAGATACGAAATTGCCCCTAGGTGTGAGCGTGTATATGTATGTGAATGTATCTGCCCTGTGATGGACTGGTGACCTGTCCAGGGTGTTTTTGCCTTCCACCCAATGAGCTCTGGGATAGGCTCCAGCTACCCCTGCAACCCAGGGGGATAAACAGCTTTAATAATGAATAAATGAATGAATATAGCAGACTAAAGGCTCTCCACCTGGGGGAGCTAGTAGTACACGTAGTATTGGTTTTTGTGCACATCATTGAAAGAGAGGAAACTGCTGTGAACCCACACCAGTAATGCTAAAGGGGTTGTTGAAGAATATGTGGCTTGAATGCTTCTTAGAAGCTTCAAATGTCCATGTTTGAGGTAGCGTTGCAATACATGGAGCAGTGAGTATAAATCACTTAGCTTTACGGTAACACAAAAATGCAACTATTACATTTTTTGTGGAGATCAAAATAAGGGAATTTGAACTGTATAAAATAGACTGAAAAATGTCTTTATTTCACCATCATTCCCAAATGCTTAGCCAAGCTATCTGGCATGCAAAGAACACAGTGGCTGCTGTCTCATGAAAAAAGGCCTCATTTTCTGCTGCTACAATGTCCTCTGTATATGCTTATATGTTTCAGTAGGTGTTGGTGGTAGAACAGTGTTTACAGCTTTATCCTTTTTATTGACATCACATCATTGTATTAGGGATAAAAAAAAGGATGAGTTGTGGCCAGAGAGAACTTGTTAATGAACAGGATCTGGCCAGCAGGCCGCTATTTGATGATCCCAGTGCTAGAGGATGGCTAGCATAAGCTTCAACAGATGGGCTACAGTCTCCTACAAGGTAGGGGTCTGTAATAAAGTAGCTGGTGAGTGTATACTGGAATAAGGTCATGTATTACAGTCAGGAAAGTGGTCATACTAACTATCTTTCCACATAAATGTATTAAATATTAGCTTGCGGGTGGGGAGAAACACATAGCAGCTTGTTTAAATGGAGTCTCCCATGAGTCCAGTAAAAACTACAGCTTCAGATGGTTCTGCTGTTTCCATGCAAGATGATATTTTGGAATTTTTTATCGAGATGAGGTCAGTCATTAATGGTTTTACTTTGGGTCCAGTCCATAGCAACATCATTATTTTTCAAAGTATTAGCTTACATACCTGATTCAGTCCACAAAGGGCTTGAAAATTACCTGCTGAGTTAAAACAAATGCGTTACAGAAATGGGCACACATGATAGTGGGCCCTCAGGATAGTGCACCATTGGTAGGACTGGCCCGATACCAGTGTAGAATCACAACACTTGATGCCAAAATGATACCATGGCAATGTTAATTGGACTGTACACTGGAAAACATTCCAATTCATAAAGCTTAAAAGTACACTGGTCAAGATTAAAACTTAACCATTGCCTTGTCTTTTGTAAACGTGCCTACTTGACTACTTACAGCAGTGTCCCAGTTGTCTCTAGAGTGAGATTTTCCAGTTTAAAAAAAGGAAAAAAACCCCTCCTGATGATGTATCATAAAGGTGAAAAAACTACAACTGCTTTGGGAAGGATAGTGTGGAATGTTTTTCCCGCTAACTGGAAAGGAAAAGGAAGAAAGATAGCTAACAAAACTAGGATGCTAGGAAGCCAAATTAGCCTCTACATCTGTGGCTATGCTAGTAGTTTGGATTTCTTTATCATCAATGTGGTCATGGACTAAAGTCATGTTCACTGTGTAGTCAGCGTTTTTCCCATATTAGAAACTCTGGTCTAAGCTGTTACTTTCTATGGGAAAAATCAATTCCATTTTTTCATAAATACCCTCCGTTGCGCTCTGTGGTAAACTAAAACATCCCAAATCTAACATGTTTCGTCCTGTGTACATTTCCCTATTGAATGTCACTAGATACTTAGAATTAGGAGCTCATTTAGCAGCCAAAATATGAATGATGCTACATGTATGCTACAAGCAAGCTAACACTCCTGCGCACTGAAATGACACAGCTTGAAAGTTAACTTTAACACTATTATATGCCAACACCAGCTACTCAAACTGTAGCCTAAAACTGTCAAAGCAACTTAACTACCACATTTAGTGAAGCTAAATGATTTGTGGGGTATTTTGATCAGGTTTCCAGTTCTATGATGCTAACAATGCACAGCAGTATTAGCTTGCATGTGGCAGTAGCTGTATCTAAGCTGTGTTCGACTTGACTTGAAGGTGGGGACGTCGGAGTTTGGAATTATGTAATTTTTCCCTCTGTGGATTCAAGTTACAAAATAGGAAAATCACAAATGTCTCCATGAAAGTAGGTATTGTTAGCAACAGGCTAGCACACTAATGCTAGTGATAGGAGTGAATTTAAATGTTGGCAATGTATCAACCTTCTCTAAACAGTGAACTTTATGGTCAGTTCTACAGTTTGACCAACTGATGTGTCTGTATGTTGACTGATTTAAAGCAAATCCCATTTAAAAATAGAGGACCCTGATAGAGGATAGTGGACTAAACTGGCGGTCCACTGACGTTTTGCTCAGCATTTTCTGGGCTGCCCACCAGCAGTTAGGCAGAGTAATAGGCAAAACTGTGCTTATTATTGCTTATTTTCCAAGAGTTTTAGAGTCCAATTTACTGATTTTTCCTTCCTTCTTATCTTTAGTTACACTTTGTAAATTAGTTTAGCAAATAATTTTAATCCAGCACAGTGTCAGAAACAACATTTTCTATAAAGTCATTTTATTTTAGGCCTATTTTTGTCTATAAGTTTATTTTCTGAAATAAGTTTCTGTGCATTTAAAATCTGTTTTGAGGAGACTAAAAACTAGCTACAGCTTGTATGCAGGACAGTAATCTGGGTGGTCCGAGGGTGGACCAGCAATGGCGAACAGTACACTGAGCTCGGAACTGAGAACACTATCCCGACATTGCAAGTAGGAATTCCCAGTTGACAGGGCGACAGTTCCCAGTCATAGATGAGAAATTCAGTTATGAGCTTCAGTCGAACAGCGAGTGCTAAATTTAGGCCAGAATGCTTGTTTACCATATCTATTACATTTAATCTTTTTCTTTGGAATCAAAACAAAGCTGTCCAAATGTTAAATCAGAGTAGGCATGTGTGGATATATATTCAGTTAGAACAGAGTGCTGCAATGGCTCAGTGAACTGTACATAATGCCAGCGTTAATGTTATGTTATTTATAGCTGCAGTGTTAAGACAATTACTTACAAAAAGTAATCCATTACAAGTTACTAATTACAAAATGTAATGGGATTATGTATTACCTCCTGGAATCTCATTACTTATTGCATTACTTCTATGTTACTTGGTTTCAAATTCAAATTATCTCTTTACATTGGCAGATCATTTTGTGTGTTTCTAACAGTTTTTCTTAAAACAAGCAAAATTATTTGCTAATATAGTGACATAATTTAACAAAATTGCCTAAGTAAAAAAACTTCTAGAAAAAAGTTACATAATCTTATATTCTTGCAACTATCTCTGGAAACAATCTGGAAACAGCAGGCAGTGTTTAACAAAGCACCCGCAAAACAGCTACAAAACACATTTGGAGCAACGCTGAAACCAACTACACGCTCGACGGCATGAAGACTCTAATTTTCTTCAAAAAAGCCGCAGCATGAAGTTTGAGTTTCATGTTTTGTTTACGTCGTGTCTTCTGTGAGTTTATTGGCTCATGTAGACCTAGAGTTTCCCCATTATCTGACTACTGAAGTGCATGTAAACCCATTGAACAAATTACTAACCAAATCAAGTGTTCTGCAGTTTTCAGATTATTAAGTGCATATAAACACAAACCTATTTAAATAAAGATCTGAACGTGTCGAAAGTCAGCGTATTGAAATGTTGAGCATGTCGCAGTGTCAAAGACGTTCGATACACCGAGCGACACTGCAATCGGCCTGCTATCCAGACCTCTGCCCGGGACGGGGGACTCCATCCCCCTCAGTTTTCTCCATCCCAACTCACGAATGACAGTAATGAATGCAGCAGCAGAGTTATCATCTTAATGGGCCTGTCAGCGGCGTGTCATCTCAGGACTCCAGGTGACAGGTGGGACAAGTGAAGCGTGCTGGAGACCTGGCAGATCAGGGGAAGATAACGGCACAGAGTCTGGGGCTGTTGTTTTGGTAATAATAAAACATGCACACAAAGACAAAGACAAAATTAGCAGGGGTTACACAATATGGCTATAAAACAATACTGCAATTACAATATGCCTTGCAATTTATTAAAAACACACTGGACAACCCTTGATGTCACGGTTAAAGAGTAGCCAGCACTGGAAAGACCAATTTACTTATGTTTATTGGGTTAGTTGAAGGCCTTGATTAGTCAAAAGACCCTCAGGATGCTCAAAACGCATTAAAACATTGCAATTAGAGGGACATTTGCATATTCCCAATACAATATCAAAATTACAATATCACAGTAGCGCTTAACGAACAACATATTGTGCAGATCTAGTGTGAGATTGTTCAGTATGCTCATACTGTGATAGGCTCATTCGCATATTGTAGTCACTTACAATATCAATACTGCAAGGGTCAATACTGCAATACCATTTATTCAAATAAAATTTGGTATAACTGGTTACATAAAGAAGACATGTACTTCTATAGTCATATGCAAAGTCAAAGTACATGTCTTCTTTATTTTCAAAGTGAAAAAAGTCAACACATTCTCTACAGAGAACTTAAATATGGTGAACACCCCCAATATGTTAAATTTAGCAAACAAGTGCATTAAGTGCATTAAATCAATGGACAAAAAGTATTAGGACACCTACACATTACACCTAAATGAGCTTTTCTGACATCCCATTCTAAATCCACAGGCATTAATATGGAGTTGTTCCCCCTTTGCAGCTATAACAGCTTCCACTCCTCTGGGAAGCTTTCTACCAGATTTTGGAGAGTGTCTGTGGGACTTTTTGCCCATTCATCCAAAAGAGCATTTGTGAGGTCAGACACTGATGTTGGACGAGAGGGCCTGGCTCACAATCTCCATTCAAGTGGAAGGTATTCAATGGGGTTGAGGTCAGGGCTGAGTGAGGGCCAGTCAAGTTCTTCCACACCAAACTCACCCAGCCATGCCTTTATGGACCTTGCTATGTGCACTGGGACTCAGTCATGCTGGAACAGAAAAGGTTCTTCCCCAAACTGTTCTCACAAAGTTGGAAGCTACAATTGTCCAAAATGTCTTGGTCTGCTGAAGCATTAGGATTTCCCCTCACTGAAACCAAGGGGTCTAGACCAACCCCTGAAAAACAACCCCATAGCATTATTCCTTCTCCACCAAACTTTACCTGCCTGACTGCATGGCGCCAACTGTAATGTTCTCCTGGCATTCACCAAACCCAGACTCCTCCATCAGACTGTCAGATAGAGAAGTGTAATTCGTCACTCTACAGAATGCGTTTCCACTGCTCCAGAGTCCAGTGGCAGTGTTCACTACAGAGGACTTATTTACTCATTTTCACTCAGAAAATCAACCAAACCTTGTCATTTGATCAGGGGCACCCAAACCTTTGCAAATGAGTGTATTATGGGCTACATATTTCAGAATTTTGTGGGTCCACTCTTTGCCTTTATTACATCTTCCATTCTTTTCAGGAGGCTCACTTTTTTCAAAAGAAATCTGCAGGGATATGTTTCCACCTCCAAAGTTCAGACTTAGATGTTGATTTTGAACTTTCTGCTTCTCACCATCCAAATAATCCCAAGAAACGATCCAAAAAATTCCACTGCAGGTCTGAAAATTAGTGCTTGAGGAGTTTTTGCACCTGACGCTTTACTACAGTTGTTTTTTTACATGACTTTTGTGTTTTACTTCTGCTTGAGTCATTCACTCTATTAAGTAACAGTGGGCCTAGGCTGTTCTATCCACCTCTAGTATGATGTGAAGAAACGGCCTCTTGTAGTGGAATATGCTGCATCGACCCATGTAAATTGGGCCCCGTCCAATTTGCATGAGCATCGATTTTGATTAGGCTACCCACGAAACCTCAGAGTAATTTGCACCTCTTGTACAAAAATGTGCTGATTCAGTTTGATGGCTGTCAGATGATAAAAATTACAAGCAGTATGTAGCACCAGACAGCCTGGACCCGCTTCAGCGTCGCGCACAGCGCTGACGGAGCGTCAGAACCTTGGCAACAACTCTTCTGATTAAGGCAAAGCTTTTGGTGTAGTTAGCTGAAAAGGCCCATTTATTGAAATAATATGCACAGTTGGATTCTTTGCAAAGGTTAATCCTCATTCTTTTCATGCCATCTGTTATGTAGAACAGGTTCTTATGGAAAGCACAGTGCTGCCATCTACTGGACAACAAGCAGTTGCACAGCAAGTTATTTATTTATTTTCCTTTATTTATTTTGATGAAATGCCATTTCAGTTTGTTAACTCTGCTGGAAGGGTGATCTGACAAAATGTACAAACTGCAGAAGTCAAATTACAAGCCAGAATACAGCATAATTAGACTTTTACTGAAGCTAATTATGATTGGTTGTGCACAAGCGATGGAGCCACAACAAAAACTAAATTACCATTATATGCACTATAAATCCACTTGGGATGACCTTTGCTTGAATCTGAAGGGTTCGGCTTGTGCCCAGAGACAGATTTTTGGCAGACTCTGGTCACCGGCTGCATGGCCTTTGTCATAGTTCACACTGTCGCTAAGGAAACTGTTGCTATGGGGAGGCAAGTGAACAGCTGAACTTGGTCCAAGTGGCACTTAAGGATTTCAAGAGCAGAATGGAAATATGGTACGCACTCCAAACGGGCCTGCTGAAGTCTGAAATTATGCTTGTTTTGCTGAAGGATGTTAGCCAGCTATTTGTTTTTGCCACTGCTATTCTTGGCTGGGGTTTTTCTGCTGAAGTGTTTTTAATTAACTCCAGTTAAAAGACTCTCTCAGTCAGTTTGGAACAAGGTGGTGACTGTCACTTGATTAAGTATCCAGCTGAAGGGAAAGTGAAGTTGTCACCTTCAGATTTATACACCACGCTCCATGGAAACTACAGCCAGTAACATGACAAAGCATAGTGACTAGGGATGAATCAGCGGATAACCGCATAAAAATGATTGGCATCGGATAGATGTTTGGATTTTACAGAGCTCCTAAAGAGACAGGGTGATAACTTTTTAATAAGGCATGGTCATGAATTAATATATGAAGGCCACAAATTAATATAAATAGGTCATAAATTACTACATTGAGGCCATGGATTATTATATAAAGGTCACAAATTACTATATTGAGGCCACAAATTAACATATTGAGAACACAAGATACTATATTAAGGCCACAATTTACTATATTGAGGCCATGGATTATTACTTAAAGGCCACAATTTACTACATTGAGACCATAAGATTTTATATTGGGCCAACAAATGACCATATTGAGAACACAAGATACTATATGAAGGCCACAATTTACTATATTGAGGCTACAATTTGCTATATTGAGACCACAAGTTACTATATTGACGAAACAATTAACTTTACTACTATATTAATATGTTACTATATCAACTTGTTGCCTCAGTGTATTTATTCATGTCCAAGTCTTATTAAAAAATAATCACCATGTCACCTTAGGGGCTCTGTGAGATTTACCCGCCAGTTCAATTTGATGACGTACAGTGCTGTGCAAAAGTCAGAGACTTTAATCTAACCAGTCAAAAAACAACTGTTAATTTCACTGAGATATTTTTGAGGAGATGAGATCCACTTGCATGAGGAAAAAGAAAGTCAAAGAAAATAAGTGAAAAACCAGAAGCTTCCAAAACTTCAAAAAAGATTGAAAGATACAGAGAAAAGGGAAACTGAACTGTGGAGGTGTGGAAAAAAGCCCCTGCAGATTTCTTTGAAAAATTGAAAGTAGGTCTACTGAAAATAAAGGAAGCTGCAATAAAAGGAAAAGGATGGAAATGTGATATTACATTTATAATGTTCTGTTAAATATGTGCTGCTTTTTTTAGGGCACTAAAAATGAATAACTTGTACTTATTGGCAGTTATAACTGTAGATGAAGTAAATGAAGATTGGGCTCTGCATTAAATATGCATTTTTTATTCACCTGACTGCATTTGTAATCCTCTAGAGCTGAAATTTTATTTTTCCTCTGCAATGCTACATCAATTTTATATAAAGTTTATCTGCCAATGCCGATATATATGTACCAGGCCTACAATTCCCATGTCAGTGCATCCCTATCTGTGATTTGCTTACGCTAGAACTGTGCATATAAAGCAAAGCCCTAATATAGTGGCTTTTGATGGCAGAAATAAGTTCAATCGTGTGCAACTTACAACGATCTCAACATGATGAATATTATATATATTGAATATTTGACGATAATTTTACTTGACGATACCATTTTTGGCAGTGTACCAGTGCTTTATTGGCAGTAGAACCTTAACTGCAGCAGGTTTATAGGATATATCGATCAGGCGCTATATTATAGCAAGACATGAAGATGATGGGTTAGCAAATAGCTGCTTTATGCTAACAAACCTATTGCAGTTGCTGTTTCTTAATTTACAAGTAATAGTGAGAAAATTCTTTTTCAAAATAAGGCAACATATCACCAAATGTTTGATGGGCAGTGGATACATAATTACATACACAGAAGGAACGCTATAAGGGTCTTCAAATCAGGTGTGGTGGAGCTGGGAACTATACAGATCCTTTGAATAGGTGTGGATCCCCTTATCTGACTGTTATAATGTTAGCACGCAGAACTCATACATTTCAAATAATTGGTAGGAAAATTTAGAAAATGTTAGATGTGTTCAGAATGATGAACAGAGCTGCAGATGATTCTAAAATGAGAAACAACATTATAATAAAATGAAAACACATAATTTGACAAAAAAAAAAAAACTCTAAAAGATACTTACAGTATATTATTTAGCATTTAGTCTGCTCTTAATTTACTATCACATAAAATAATAGCAACTATTAACTGGACAAATGATACCAAAATTAAGGCAATGTGTCTGACCAGAAACCACGTAACATCCAATCTGGAAGAGCATCATCCTTCACTGGGGTGGCCACTTCAGCCTCAACAAACTGCAAGAATTGGTAGAGGGGTTATCACGGGCAAACTGAAGGCTTAGACACTTCGGGACCTTAAGCCAAAGAGGACGGTAATCCCTGTGCCCCAAATAGTGGTTTTGGACACGGAGCTAACCTTTCAGCAGCCACAATGGTCAGTACTATGCTAGTATAAATGTTGAAGCATGAGACGATAAGATAGTAAATGGTACGATCCAGAAGATCATTCAGTACGATGCTGGGCAAAGTGTCGGATCGTCAGATGACCAGGTGATGGACAGTACAATCCAGAAGATCATTCAGCACCATATTGGTCTAACTGTTGAAGCATCAGGTGATCAGGTGGTGGAAAGTACAGTCCAGATTCTCTGGCTCCATGCTGGAATAATGTTGAAGCATCAGAGGAGATAATGGAAGGTGTAATCCAGAAGATTGTCTGGCACCATGCTAGGTGTTGAAGCATTTGACAACCAGTTTCAGGTCCTGAATCTTAGAATTACTGATAGATAAATGAACTAACTGATAGGCTACTTAGTCTTAGAGCTAACAGCCACAAAAATCCAAGACCAGAAACTGAATTCAAGGTCCAAGTTTGAAAACCACTGCACTACAGGAACTCAAACATTCCAGAAAAGCTGGAGCTGGGTCAGGCCATAGCCACTGGGACGTCCCAAACAAGCTCCAACATCTGGTAAGCCACCTTTTTTTGGGAACTTGTGAAGGTAGTTCTGGTTGCCAGATGGAAGGACAATATTTTGGTCATCGTTCTTCCGTAAGGGTTGGAATTTCGATTCTGTGCAATTCTATTCCAAAGATCTCTTTCAAAACTGATCTAAATCAAATGTCCACACCATTAATCCATATACAATTCACCCCCTTTATTGGAAATAGTAACTAGTACCTGGACATAAAAAAAACAAATCAGTCCTTCAGTGATTAATGCTGTTTCATCACTGAATCCTTTTTGGCTCTGCTGATAAATCATCCTCAGCCAACTGTGGCAGCAGAAGCACACAGTGGACGATTTGAGTTTGATCCCACTCTGGAGACACCAAGCAGTCCCAAATCTCATCATAACTCATTAAAAACACAACCCAAACTTGTGCAATTAGATAGGACCTCAGAAATAATAATGACGATAAAAAAAACTTTTAGCATCTTGAGAAGAAGTACAAGACAGACCACTGGGTAAATGTCAAGTTGATTTGTTAATAACACTACATACACTGAAAAAAAACTACCATCAAACATTATTTGACCAATTTGTGAAAAGAAAGGCTTTTTTAAAGGGAACTGTACAATGTAGAAGAGTGCATACATACTGTCTGTCATGGCGAGCGGTTGGTATAGTAGCAGTTGAGATGTATCAAGATATACTGGGTTTTTCGAACAATAATATTTGATCTGGGCCTTTGTCCACAGCACATACGACAATCTTGGTTATTTCGTCTCGTCTTCTTTACTATCGAGCAGCCCTCAAAGACTGGAATATGTTCATATAGCGAATAAATAAAAAGGGCGCAGTCTTTAAAGTATCGCTTTTGATCGGCCGTTAGCCGCGAAGGCTAGACTGCATCTTAATACTGCATCAGCCATGTGTTGTGAAACAATCATGGCTGGCCCAAACATCATGAAGGATACTGCAGGCCACCAAACCCTTCACATATCTGAGAGAACAAAGAGGGCTTCTCCCCCACTGCTCTTCTCTTGCTCATTGCCCCGGACAAAGCAGTACTAGAATATGTGAAACACAAAGACAAAAACACAGTGAGAGCAGAGCTAACAGTAGTCCATACAGCAGGCAATAGATCAGTGAAAAAATCCAAATTTGCCCATTTTTGAACCTGCAGTTGATCAGCCAAGACATTTTTGGTGTTCTAAGTTTGCTTCTTAAGGCTTCCCTGGAGCCGAGAGGCTTATATAGCTAACAGCAGAAACTTAAGCTGCACCAGTTACAACAGCTTGCCTAAATTGCTAGCCTCAAACCATGCAGAGCTGTTGAGTATTCTCAAATCAGGGGCCTCTTTTATGAAGCACGCGGGTGAAGGTTCCTGCAGCTCCACTAAACCTAACAAATTCCAGCTATGGCTAACATGGCTAACGATAGTTAACAGCTTTCTCTTTTGATCCAGATTTAGATACTCATAAGACTGGTAGCAGCAAGTAATCCACCATCCTGAGAAAAAAAAAAATCCAGGGTTACATCAAACTAGATGTTAAAATAAGAGAGCTGCTTTGTGAGACAAACCGCAGCTTAGCTACATTAGCCTGATAGCTTCAGTGCAAAACTAAAGAAGCAAACTTAGCAACAAACATAACTAGCAAACATGGCTTTGCTAACCGACTACATTAAGGCTTTAGGGTAAAGGTGGACTATTTGCCTAACTATTCTTAACACTCAGACGGTTCAGCGACCACCAACCTCATTTCGGTTTCCCTCAGTAAATAACATGATGCCTCAGAGCTATTCGTCAAATTAGCAACAAGTAAGCAACAGAGCATCTCTACGACAGCAATGAATGCAGCGAAGCCACCAGGCACCGATATTCTTTTGTGCGAGGGAGGAAAGAAGTGAGGAGAAGCTGTACTTCAGGCATCAGGCACAAGGAGGAATGCTTAGTTACAATGAGGATTCCTTGCCTAATCGCTGCACCAGTACTGCACAAGCAGATACAACAGGTAGACTTGAACCAGGAGCTGGGGAAAGGTCTGGACCAAGCCCTCGCGAAACAAACGCGTTCGGCATCCATCACTTCTTTAATACCTTTCAGACTGATAAACACTAGACTGAAATCGGTGCTGCGTCCAAGTGCTAAGATAAGAGAGGTAAGCTGCTAATTTCCGATTGACACAATTCAGAATTACAAGCAGGAGATTCAGGAGACTTGGATGCTACACTAGTTTTAACAAAAAAAAATGCTTGTCCCAGATTAATGAACATCAGCTTCTCTGTATAATTTGTACAGGTGAACATACATCCATTCTTGGTCAGGCCTCCACAGGGCAACTGATTTCTGCATCTTCCCCACACTATGGCACTCACACACTCTTCGGTTGGACCACGTGACTAATACTAGCATCCGACGAGTGCTCCAAAGCAAGCATTAATATGACCCATCCCTAGCAGGGTCAGATTCCTGTGCCTCCACAGCTTTAAATCACTTCCTAACACTAAACTATATACACACACACATACACACTCACACGCACAGCACTCTTCCTCTTTTGTTCAATCTAGTTAACTTTCCTGCTGAGTTAAGTTAAAAATGTGTACTTAGGCTTTGTAGTGATACATGCATCCATTATACTGAAGTACATATATTTTCTTAAAAAATAAAAGTAAAAGATAAACAAAACAAAAACGGTATTAGAAACATAGCTATACAGAGTCTTTAGCAGTTCCAGGAGCGAGGTTTGGAAGGATGCGCCCCATGTCCAGAAGTGATGCAGAGTTAGTTGGGAGGTGAGGTGTGCGTTGGTGTGTCGGTGGTTAGTTGCTGCAGCAGGGCCCTTTGGCAGGCTGGGCAGTCTCGAGGTCCACTCCTCGGTTGCGGCCTGTGGTTGCTCCGGCAGACTGTGGCTCATTCTTGGGTAGTTTCTTTGCTGAAGAAAGAAAAATACGATGGATAAATGTTATTGAGGAGAGAAAAAAAAAACAGATTTACATAACAAATAGAAAGTTTGTGGCTAGGCCACTGCAAAGTAATTCCAAGTGGTTGCTAAGGTGTTTGCAAGGGTATCCCAGATGTATGTGTATATATGTGTGTGTGTGTGTGTGTGGGGGGGTGTATGAACGCTATACAAACACCGTACATGCGATCAGTCCCAAAAGCATAAGCACACTGTTCCCTTACAGCAGGAGTGCTAAGCACTGATCCTGGAGATCTACCACCCTGGAAAGTCGTTATCCAACACACCTGGCTCTAATGTTCAGACACCTCAAATGCCTTCATCAGTGTGTAAGATTAAGGCTGCAAGGTGGTAGAGCTCCAGGACCAGGACTGAGCACCTCTGCCGTATAGGCTCTATGATCCTGCTAAGCAGGTTCCAGCTCAAAAACTGCAACCTGTGAAAATTAAATTTAAAAAAGCACAGAGTTATAAAATGAAGAAAAGGAATTGGCTTTGTCAAGCCAACTTTGATTAACTACATTTATTATCAAGACATGTTCTTTAGTTTTAAGCAGGAGCTATGAGGCTAACCTAGCTAATGAGTATCGTATACCAGTTAGCATTATGCAAACTGCATGATTAATTCATCATCACATTGCTGGTTTCGACAGAGATTGACATACTGTTTTATATAAAAATGGGCAAAGTACAGTACGTCACAAAACCAGATGTGGGCAGCTGAGGTCCAGAAAGTTAACTGTTAAACAAAACAAAAAAAAAATGTTCTAATAGCCTGGCTTCACTAATTAGCTCAAAATAGGATCAGAGGCATCACTGTAGTTGGAACAAAACCCAGGGTTCCCATCTTTGCAGTCAGCAGCCATTTTAAAATTCAATTTGACAAATTGAAATTGAATTTTTAAATATAACAGCTTACAAAAGTCACTTATTTTCTTATAACTTTCTCCTTCCTTATGCAAGTGGATGATCATATATAGAAACTCCCCAGAAAAGAATAACTCGCTCTTAATCGCCATTTTGACCGGAAATTAAATAAATAAATAAATAAATAAATGGTCTCTGGCTCTGACACAGTCCTGCAAAATTACATGTATCTACATTAGCCTTGCAAAACGTCATTCTCAAAACTGCCTTCATTTTATTTGTTTCCAAGTTTCACTTTAACTCAAAAAGTCTAACATGGTCAATGAAAGCTTGCAGGGTCAGGGCTACTGAGGAGACCGATATAGTAAAAAGTTCTAAAGCCCCAATTAGTTTTTTAAAAAATATCAAGAAGTATCAGCATTGATTTTTATTTAACATCACTTACTGAATTATGTGCCAAGCTAAATTCAATTACAACAGAGAACTATCACAACATACTCAGAAAAGCATACCATGACATCGTTATCATGATAACGATAAATATTGTCATATTGCCCATACCTACTGGCTACCATTATAAAGCTACTGGTCCCTCTTTGCAGTCTGAATGAGGTCCTTCCATTTCTCTGGCAAATGTGCTAAAAGACACTTACCAATAGCCATAAAAATCTCGTTCACGTTCATTGACGTCTTCGCTGATGTTTCCATAAAAAGCAGACTGTTGTCGTCTGCGTAAGACTGTGCATCCTGCAAGCAAAAAGAGAGCGATTCAACAACCGTGCAATGCAAAGACACTGCAGCTATAAAAAAAAACAACTGAGCATTACAGACAAACCTGAAAGTCCAGTGCTCTCTTGTTTGCAAGGTCCGCCTTGTTTCCAGCCAAAGCTATTACAATATTGGGACTTGCTTGCCTCTGAAGTTCTTTAACCCAGTTCTTTGCACGTGCAAATGATTCCTGCCAAAGAAAGGAAGATAACAGATTACTTCCTCTGGATAATTGCTTGCATACTATTTCAAGGAAAAAGGAAATTCATGTCACATCAGTAGCTATTGTTTGTTCTCTTTTGCAGAGTAAAGTGCGAGTATGCAATTATGGAGACTGTTGCTCATGTTAAAGGGACAGGCTTGTGATATATCGCTTGTTCATGACTGATTTTACAAAATTTCTGCATAATTCGAGATGTAAACAAAGTAATTCAAAGTGGTTTGATGTGAAATGCTCCAATGTTAAGAAACGTATCGAGTCAGACTTGTTCACAATGGTGGAAACCAGACGTTTGAAGCGCCTCTAAAAGCTCCCTCGCAGAAAGTTTACATGAAATTGTTCTGAATACATTGCCTGATGCCTGAGACATTGTTTTTTGAAAGCTTTGAGATGAGATTTTGAGCCAAAACATATTTGTAAACCCATTCATGGTGTAGAGTCACATGCAGGGTGTTATACGGGAAAACAGTCCCCAAAGAAAACTTATTTTTCTGATTTACCACTATTTAATCTTTGTCAACATTACCTGTACAAAGTCAGACGACATGTAGGTTCACCAGTCATTTTGAACAGTAAATAAAATAGCTGTATCTCAATTGTGGACATTGTGATCCCTGGTTCCCATCAGTAAGTTTTCATTTCACAATAAACCACTCTTCATTACTTTGTTTACAACTCAACCACCGAATTATCAGAACTTACAAAAGTCGAATCCCCCTTTAATCAGTACTGACACTGCAGAAGACACTGTAACATGCAAAGGAACCTTTGTGTTATGAACATCGTGACCAATCACAGACATTTCTTGGTGATTTTTCTGTGCTATTTTGACAAATCACACCACTCACATGAATGTAAACAATAATTCAAGCCAGTGTTTAAACGAGACACTATTGATTCACCCATGCATTTTTAATACACATATTATAATGAATCATTTCACATATCATAACTGGACTACGCAGCAGAACAATCACAATGTATTCTATCCATATCATGCAGCCCTGGTCAGGCAAAAGTGAGATGCACAGACTCACTTCGTTCGTGATGTCGTACACCACTATGGCAGCCTGCGCTCCTCTGTAATACATGGGAGCCAAACTGTGGTAGCGCTCCTGACCAGCTGTGTCCCAGATTTCAAACTTCACTGTCGTGTCGTCCAAACATACTGTCTGAGTCAGGAAGGCAGCTGAGGAAGTGAGAAAAACAATGGCAGATCAGATAAGTGCTAAATTCAGTAAGGTTAAAGAACAGTTTGGCCAAAACCTACAATTTACACAACTTTCCTCTAAATACATGTTTGGTGTCTGAAGTTTGCTTCTTTAGTTTTGCACTGGAGCTGTGAGGCTAAATGTAGCTAAAAAGTAAAATAGTTGTGGCCTAGCAATTCAGAATAATGAACTAAATCATAACACACTTGTAAGTAACAGACTTTTTGTGATTTCCAACACTAAATGCTGTACAGATATCTTTAAAAATGGGCTGAAGCACAGAGCATACCTAAAAAGAGTAGTAGCAGCCATCTGCAGGCATTGATCGTTTAAAATAATAAACAAAAATCACTCTCTTGCTCAATTTTCCTTCCCTCTAAATATATGCTCAGAACAAAAATCATGACATTTCTAGAGATAATGAAGTTTTATTCCAGAACCTATTAAGCTTGATTCCCACATTCCCTGCAGTTCCTTTGCACTGATCAGTTGGCTACTTCTGCACTGCATGGGCAAGGCCACACCCCTGAACTACATCATCTTAGCACTGCAACAACCAAGGATCTGTTAAAATAATAAACATTTTTACTCCAAGTCTTTCAATATGTCAACATACACACTGCTGAAAGTCTACGAAAGACACAACAGTTGCTGTTGATATAAATAACCCAAACTGCAACAAAACATGTCATTTGTATTGAAAAACACTACCATGTGTTGAAAACACGTTGTGGCAGAAGATTTTACAAAGAATTTAAAAGTTTGGACTTTTGAATCACCATTCAAATCCAGACTGGAGCTCAGTATTTCTGTGGACACTACACAGAAACAGAAAACCCGAATCTGTAATAACTGAGCTAACACTGAGTGCGTTTACATGCACTCAATAATCCGATCATAATCAGATTTCTGCAATTATCTGATCACTTAGATGATCATGTAAACAGTATACTCTGATTTCTTAGATCAGAGTAAAGTCTAAAAATCTGATTAAAAAAATCTGATAAAGAGAGCTGAATTTTAGCTCAGTAATTAGATTTCTCAGCACATGTAGATTCTTTCGGTTTCTTTCTTACTCTGATTTCTCAGTCTGTGCATGTGCGAAAACACACCGCAGCACTGCCGCAAGATGGCAGCAAAACACTTCTGGAGCGACGCTGACACCAAGTAAAAAAAATGAATATAATAAACGATTTAAATATTCTTTATCTTCTAGATGATGTATATTCATAGTTTCAGGTAAAGTGGAGCGATTTTAAAAGCCGCGGCAAGAAGTCTCGTCTTCTGCGAATTCCCATTATCTGATTATTACGTGCGTGTAAACGCACTGCATTCGCAGTTTGTTAGACTACCTTTTCTGTTGTGCGTTAGTGGATTAACTGTTACCATTTCTGGCATGTGCATGTTTGAAGGGATTGAGTGACTGCATGTAGAGTATATAGACCGTGCACATCATGCTGCTGCAGTAATTCTTGGGTCCTATTTTTTCTTCTTTTTTTTTGATAAAGATAAAAGACACCGCTGGTCTGTTTATTCCTTATTTTAATCTCTGCAATGGCTTTAATTTTTTTCAAACCTCTGAAATAAAAGCACTTTCTGACAAAAGATTTCTGCATATGTACGCACTATTGCATAGAGGCTCTACAGTCTTCTGTTTCCCTACAAAGACTGACCTGAAAGTTGGTAAGCTGTACAATACATGGATGAAATCCATAGCATATTCATAGTCATTTTTGTCATTTAATAATCTCAAGGCTTGGGTTTTATGTGTGGGAAAAAGAGTTTAAATGAGGCATGTCACCTTTTACAAAGACTCTGTCTGCATTTTTGATTTTGCTCTACCTTTCCAGACTGGCAGAAGGAAGATTACCTAATACTATGTATTGTAGATTAGCTGCAAGCTTTGGAAAAGCCCAGTGCCATCAGGAAAACACTGAAGCACAGAAATATTTACCACAGGGAAGCTGACTGTAAACAAAAGCTCTACTTCCTTAATATCCCCAGTTCATACGAGTTTTACCTCCTATCGTGCTCTCCTGAAACTCATGAAACTGGCCTTTGACGAAGCGGAGGACCAGGCTGGATTTGCCCACTGCAGACTCTCCGAGCAGCACGAGTTTGAACTGACAGATTTTGTTGCTGGCTGCATTCGGCCCATTAGGTCTCGTAGCTCCACCTCTTCCTGCCATGACCCAGACGCCAGTCACCTGTTCAGGACTAAAGGTGATTTCCGACTGATGAATCTGAACAGAGAAAAGGAAAAAAAAAGGTGCTTGATCAAAACAGTGGCTCTAAGGCCTACAGAAATGGTGTTGCAGTATACTGAAATCAACAACTCCAGGGCTAATACAATACAATGTCTATTATTAGTAATCACAATACTGGCCTGCAAATGCATTCTTTAGCCAATCACCAATTTTTTTTTTAACTGTTTGCTTGAAGCCTCATAGCCAATCACAATAGCAGATCTGTTCCTGTGATTGTTTTGATGAGTTGAGATTAATTTCATTAAACAAAAATGTCATTTTGGTCAAAGTTAAAGGCTGACCTCACATAATGCGTTTTAGTGCATTGAATGGCACATCACAAATAATTGCAATGGCAGCATTTTGGTACTCTAACAACTTTTCAAACATCAACATTTCTGCATACTTCCGTTACAAAGATCATTCTGATGTCAAATAGTTCACTGTACAGAAACTTGCTGACTCTTTACAGTGGTGGTGATAGGAACCAGGCGTCACAATGTCTACAACACAAATATAGCTATTTTATTTACTACCCAAAACCACCAGTGAACTTAAACCTGTCTTAAATTAGTTACTGTAACAACTTTCTGTGAGAGAGCTTTTAGACGTGTAAGGCTCTTCAGACATCTGGTTCCTATCACCACTATTGTGAACAGATTTGACTCCAAGTTTCTCTTGAACAGAGCACTTCACAACAAAACATTTTGAAAACATTTTTGAAACATTTTGTTGATGTGTTAACCATTTAATTTTGCAGAAATGGGGAAAAATTGGTGGAGTTCCCCTTTGTGCATTACATATCTGGAGAAACCGTGTACATTGGTGATACCAGCAGACAGCTTAGCTGTACATATTAACCATTTATTTAGACAGAAATTTTGAAAAATCTGTGGAATTCCACTTCAAGAATGAACCTTGAACATACTCACAAATCCCTCTGCATGAGCCTGCTTCACTCAAACTGTGTTTTAAGAAAGCTTGTAAAACTGCTGTTTGTCTTTACAGAAGATGTACCTGCAAACACTCAAGCCTGTTGTAGGAATACTAAACACTTTGCCCCTTGACCTAAGAGTCTGCAGAAGCACTGCTTATCTTATCTGACCATTGACTGCAGATGCTTACTATCCGCAGGCCAACATGATATACCTGCAGTTTCATTTCACATCCATGATCCACCTGCTATTACGTTTATCTGACCTAACACACGTCGTGACATCAGTGTCAGTCCACAAATAGCAAACAAACCAACCTGTGTAACAGCAGCATTATATAATGTAATACACTTTAGGTACATTATATTACACAATATTGTCATTACATCAACACCTGCCCCCATTCACTTACTAACTCAGCAAACATGGGTGGAATAAAGTACTTAAAGGGGAATCACACTGAATTTTCAAAATTTCTGCATAATTCAGTGATTGAGCTGTGAATAAACACAGTTGATGTGAAGTGTTTCACTGTAGAGATAGATTTCTTTACAGTGGTGGTGATAGGAACCAGGCGTCACCATGTCTACAACACAGATATAGCCATTTTATTTAATATTCAAAACCACCAGTGAACCTACATGTGTCTTCTAATTTTGTATATGTGATGATGAGTGTAAAATGGTGGTACATTTTTGGGACTATTTCGCCTCACAATGCCCTGCATGTGCAACTCCGCCATGAATGGCTTTTGAAAATAAGTTTTAGGCCAAATCCTTACCTTAAAACGTGAGTGAAAAATGTCTGCATATTCGTAACCATATAATACAGTGACTTTCTGAGGGAGCTTTAAGAGGCATTAAACTCTTCAGACGTCCGGTTCCTATCACCACCACTGTGAACAATTCTGACTGTGCAGGTTTCTCTGATGTGAAATGCTCCTTCTCTAAGGAGAAAACCACTCTGAATGACTTTGTTTATATCTTGCTTATATCTCAACCGTTTAATCATGTAGAAATTTTTGAAAAATCGGTGGAATTCTCCTTTACACTATATGTAAAGAGACATGACTTTTTTGACAGCTTTCTAAGCGCTGTTATAAGATAAAGCACGTGATTTTCTCAGTCTAGCTCTGCAATGACAACTTCTGGGTTAGCAAAACATCACTGACCAGCTATGAAGAGACAGATACGAAAAGCTAACTTAGCTAGCTAGTTAGCTAACAAACAACACCCACAAGAAAGAAGCGAGGTGGTGCACTACGATCTCAGTGGTTATGCAGCTTGTAAATAGTCTTAAAACGACTTATTGGCATGAGAGAAAAAGAACCTTGTAAGCCAAATATCTCCTCTCATAAATGCTAACTACAGCTGGCTACCTAACCGACAGCACTGTAATCACTGTAATGACAGAGGTTTGTAGCAAGCTAGCCGGTTAGCAGCGTAACGTTAGTGTTCCACACAGTAATAACAGCTTTATCAGGATTGTAGTTCAAATTCAGATAGAAATCAGCTCTCTAACTGTAAATCCATCTAATTACAAATATTTATGACCATTTATGACGCGAAGAAGTGATCCAATTAGCTAAAGGCTAGGAATACAGAATTACACTAAGTTAGCTAAGTCAGCTTTCTATTCGCCAGCTTCTTGTTCGAATTTTCCCGTTCCACCTTAAATGGTGCAGCAGTTACATTCTGAACCTCAGGCGCCAGAACGTAACTGCTGCACCATTTAAGGTGGAACGGGAAAATTCGAACAAGAAGCTGGCGAATAGAAAGCTGACTTCACTTTCGTTATAACTAACGACCTCCCTTCGTAAACTACACGTTATATTATTGACTGTGGAGGTGTTTCATAGCAATTTGAGCTACTAAGACACATAAAAAATATGACAGGCCGCAATTCAAGCGACGACCTGCTGCTAACTAGCGACTAGCATGAGAGCTTTAGCCGCGACGAAGGCAAAACAACCCCTGCGAAAGCCCTATCGTTACCTGCTTTCCTGTTTTCCAGATGAGCCGGAGGGTTTTCAGGGAGTCGGTTGAGCTACAGACCAAAGCTAAAGAGAAACCCGAGCCACAGGAGCAGCAGAGGAGCGCAGCTTGAACCTTCTTCACCGTTTGTTTTTTCGCAACTTCCCCCCCTTTACATGCAAACGGGTGACAGAACGGATGACTGGAATTGACAACTGATGACGCAGCGGAGTGAGCCAGCCAATCAGGATGCAAAATCTCGCAGCTGTATTCCCCATTCACAAGGGTGACTTCAGGTAAAGAAGGTAAAAGGGAATGAAATAATAAAATACAATCATTTTATTTACATTGATAATTTAGTGGTTTACGCCCTTAAATGCTCTGGTTCTAGGCTTTTACTCCTCACTTTTATCATTTAAAGGTGCATTCTGGCCTAAAAGTAGTTCAAATTGTAGTGTTTTGTCAAAACAAAGCATGTTCTTAAAAAAGATGGCACTTCAAGGGCTTTTAGTAAAGAAAACACTCAAAGATCCATTTGTAGGATTAAATAATTCTTTGTATGGTGAAATGGTTCTTCGTTACTCTAAGTTCGAAAGCTCAAGAATGACAGTCCCACTTCTGACACCATTGTAGTGTTCTCAGAAGAAGCACAAAGAACTCCCCCCTCTCTCAGCTCAGACACACATACACTCAGCTCAGGGGTGGTTCCTAACCCTGCCCTTCACAGTCCTTAGCAAAATGAACCAAGCAAACAATCACTGGAGAACAAATAACCTAAAACCAACATGCACAACATTTCTTGAACTAACTAAAGCGCAGGCATGCTCTGACACCACATTGTTATTTGTCATGTAATGTAATATTCTCTAGCTCAGTGATGAATTTTCTGTCCTTCTTCTGTTTCTGTTTATCAATGTTCTGCATACCCAGCATGCACTGTACAAATGCTACAACACGCCACCCAACAACATCCCCCAATGCCAGTAGAGAAGTGCAGTGATGTAGAGGCTGAGAAATACTGACCACTGATTCAGTTTACTGGCAGTATCATTAGCTATCTGGCTTCCTTTTGCATTAGCCATCTTGCAGGAAAAAAAATTACAATAAAATACAAAAAGTAATTAAACAGTCCCTCCCACCTTTAAAATATATTATTGTAAGGGGAGGGTTTAGGCTTTAAATCAGAAAATCAAGTCACCATGTTCACAACAGACAAAGCAGTGGTTACTTTTTTCATTTTTAGTGTTGTTTTCCACATTTAGTCTTTGATAAAATTATAATCCTCCATGCTGAGGGGAGTTTATGAAGCCTCCAACAACCCCTGTATAAACAGATCCTGCTCTACCACACACACTACACGCCTAATCCACACCCTTATAACCGGTTTGTAATTTGAATTAAAACCGAAAGCAGCCCTCTTAACCAACCTCAGCCGTAACTCGCTGCACTTTAACACACATTGCCAGCTAAGCTGTCTGCTGGTGTCACCAACATACACTGTTTCTCCAGATACAGTAATGCACATGATGAACTAATGAACTTTTTTGGATGAGATGAATGAGATCACCTTCATGCCTCCAAGACTATAGTTGGGGCCTTTCGTTTAAAACTAAAACAACATAAATGGTAAAACATCAACAATTTCAAATATTGAATAAGGTTTACTTCTTTTGTTATAAGAATTTTTCTTGTTCTTAAAGGGGAACTCCACAATTTTTTCAAATTTTTGCATAATTAAATGGTTAAAATGTCAACAAAGTCATTCAGAGTGGTTTAGTGTGAAACGCTTCGCTCTAGAGAAACTTACTGAGTCAGAATTGTTCACAGTGGTGGTTATAGGAACGACATCCACCTCTAAAAGCTCTCTCACTGACAGTTATTACATGAAATAGTTATGAATATGCTGCCTGATCTCTAAAACATTGTTTTATGATAGTTCTGTTATAAAGTTTTGGTCTAAAACATATTTTAATCTATTAATGGTGGAGGGATAGAAGAAGGCTGTTCTGAGGCAAATAGTCCCCAAAGAAAATGTTTTTTTTTATTTTTTAGATTGATCAATTTTACCATCATCAACATGACATATATAAACTCAAAAGATATGTAGGTTCCCTGGTGGTTTTGGATAGTAAATAAAATGACTATATTTGTAGACATCAGGACCCCTGGTTCCTATCACCATCACTGTACATTAATCTGAGTACACAAGTTTCTCTACAAATAAGCCATTTCACATCAAACTACTGTGAATGACTTTGTTTACATCTCAACCACTGAATTATACAGAAATGTTGAAAAATTCCCGTTTAAGAAACTAAAGGCAATAAAGCGCAGACGTTCTGAAAATAATGCAAACGATCCCATTACTGACAGCCGCAGGGTAGTAAACACAAGACCGCTCAACGGTGTGAATATCCTAGAAATATCCTCACCATGTCTTCATGGTGTTTATGATAATGTATATCATTGATAATGTATGTCAGGTCTAATCCACTGCTTGTTTAATAGACCTGAAGTCTCAGTGAGGTGAACGCGTCAGAATGCGTTGCCTAGTAACAGGATGTAAACATTCTGTCGGTAACGTTTTGCAGCGCTGGCTTGGCTAGACGACCTGCTTCGTTCTTCGCTATTAAATAACGAATGCGCTGTTATCCGGACATTACTGAGCGCTTACGATGACTCTTTCAGAGAAGAACACGACCACCTGGAGACGCAGGGACACGTTTCCAAATATTAGAGCGGTAAGTTTACCACTCTAAACTCTAAGAACTCTAACTAACTAGCTACGAGTTCGCTTCCTGCTAATGCAGCAGTTGTGGCCAGATACTAGCTAACTACCTGTTTGCAGTGCAAGCTGGTGTTTTAGTACATCTCTGTACTAAGAAACCTAAGGAGCCTCTAAGGTGATACGACGATTATTTTTTATTTCTTTTATTTTTAATATGTTTCTCATAACTCAGGGCCTTAATATATTAAAACGTGGCCTCAGTATAGTCATTTATAGCCTCAATATATTAATTTATGGCCTCAGTATATTAATTTGTGGCCTCAGAATAGTAATTCATGGCCTCAATATATTAATTTGTGGCATCAGTATATTAATTTGTAGCCTTAATGTAGTAATTTATATCCTCAATATATTAATGTATGGCCTCAGTATATTAATATGTAGTCTCAGCATAGTAATTTGTGGCCTCCGCATAGTAAATTATGGCCTCAGTATATTCATTTGTAGCCTCAATATAGTAATTTATATCCTGAATATATTAATTTATGGCCTCAGTATATTAATTTGTAGCCTTAATATATTAATTTGTGGCCTCAGTATATTAATTTGTAGTCTCAATATAGTAATTTATGGCCTCGGTATATTCATTTGTGGCCTCAGTATATTAATTTGTAGCCTCAATATCGTAATTTGTGGCCTCAATATATTAATTTATGGCCTCACAATAGTAATTTGTGGCCTCAGTAGCCAGTAGCCATTTATGGGCTCAGTTGCAGGGAGAGTTGTTCTCTCTTTCCTCTTAAAGGTGCAAACACCCACCCCCCACAATGAGGTGGAAGCCAATGATGTGGCAGAAATATGGGGCGGCATCTGAGGTGGACAGTCAGATATCAGTAGAGGCTCTGGCCACTTCAGCCACCCCTTTAAAACATGAATCTTTGGCCTCAATATAGTAAATTGTCACCTTGATACAGTAACTCCTGGCATCAAAATAGTAATTTGTGGCCCTGCCTAGTTAAAAAATAATCACCATGCCACTTTAGGGGCTCTGTAGAAACCAAAAGTTCCAAGTGACTAATAATCTTCTTTTCTTCAAAAAGGCAGGGAAAGTCATACCACTAGGCGACAGGGCAAAGGCCTGTCTGCAGGAAATAACACCAAGGGTGAGTTTTCTCTCGCTCTGTGTGCTTTATTAGCCTGTGAATTAGGTTGATGGCGATACACATATGAGCTTTGAAGGCGTCTCTTGGCCCGTTTTTTGGGCATTTTATTAGAAATTCTGTGTGAACTTGTTAGCTTGTTAAAATGGAATTCCACTGATTTTTAACATTTCTGCACAATTAAATCATTAAGATGTACACAAAGTAATTCAGAGTGGTTTGGTGTGAAATGCTTCATTCTAGAGAAACATTCTAGAGAAAGCTCCCTCACAGAAATGTATTACATAAAATTATCACAAACACTCTGCCTGATGTCTGAGACACTGTTTTACTGTAGTTTTGAGATTAGCTTTTGGCAAAACATGTTTCTTTTAATAATTAATGGCAGAGAGGTCAATGCAATGTGTTCTGAGGCAAAATAGTCCCCAATAAAACATTTTTTCCCCAGATTTACTGCTATTTTTATCATTATCAACATTCAATATAAAAACGTGAATGTGTAGGTTCACTGGTGGTTTTGCATAGTACATAAAGTGGCTATATTTGTGTTGTAGTCACTGTGACCCCTGGTTCCTATCACCACCACTGTAAAGAAACCTGAGTCAGTACATTTCTCTACAATGAAGCATTTCACATTAAACCACTCTGAACGACTTTGTTTACATTGTAACAATTTAACTATGCAATTTTTGTAAAATGGGTGGAATTCCCCTTCAAAGCGATGAATGAAATACAAAAGATATTTTGTTTGCTCAAACATGACTCCTAACTTTGCGCTTCCCTGCAGACTGCCACACCTCCAGTGGTTAGGAAATTTCTCAGCAGCACCCGGCCGGAGGCAGGAGTGATCCGGGTGTTCTTTGGAAAAGCGAATGACCCTGATATTGCCAGTACACTAGTCCATGGAATAAGCACAAGACCGTCCATCACTGTAAATACCCTAACCATGTTAATACATTGCTTATGATAAAAGAGGCCATTATAAGAAGTTCTAACTCACTGTTTGTTCTTTTTTTTGTAATATGTTGGCAGTTTTATTCAATATGTGAGAGTCACTACAATGATTAGACTATGAATGTTCATTTTGTTGTTGGTTTACACAGAGTGGATCTGTGATCAACCCACAGCCTAAGACTCGCTACCAGGAGAGGCTTTGTGAGCTTCAGGAGGCCATTTATGACAGCAAACAGAAAGCTCCTCTTGGAAGGTCCCAAGTTAAGGGTCCCGGGCTTCCAGACTGGATTGACCCTGAGAAAACAGCGTTTGGTGTTAAATCGCTTCTCCGTAAGAGTCATAACAGAATCATATCCAGGGCTACTGGGTGGGCAGTATGACAGTACTGTGGTACTGTTATTGTGATAAATTAAGCCACGGTACTGTTTTATGATTTTAAAATGGTTAGTTCCGCTCCTAAAATCTGATTGGCTGAGCTGCGTTCAAAACCATTCCAAAATCCATGATATACGCACACTGACCGCACAACAACTGAATTGTGTATTACTGCACCATGGCACGAAAAAATGGAATAATCTTTGAAGTTTATGCTGCTCACATGGACCGCAGAGTATACTGATAAAGTAAGAACCTGTTTTTTTGTTTAAACTGAGGGTGTAGCAACTTATGTTCTTAACTAGAACTATGCTGTTCAGCGAGCTAGCAGGCTAAAAGATAGCTAACAGCCTAAACAACTCCATCATTAATATCACAGGCTTGAATTAAAGTCCTTATGGTATAATTAACTGTAAAACGACAGTATAAAAGTCTAAAAATGTCACTTGAATGGATTACACGCTTCAAATGTTCATGTTTCAGTCAGGAGTAGCATCAAACCCAAGCTGAATCCCAAACGGCTCTGTACTCCCTAAATAGTGTATGAAAAATAGCTATGAAAGTTTAGAAAGTCTAGCCTCTACAAATAGTGCACTATTTATTGAGTATGGATGTGTCAAATGACTATTTCTTAGCTATATTTTGCACTGTTGGGCTGCAGGATCCAGTATTTAAATTCCAACGTAGTGCACTATGTAGGGAGCAGGGAGCCGTTTGAGATTCAGCCCCAGCACGACGAGGGGAGGGTGCTAAATAAGACTCGTGGTGGTAATTTGGAGACCGAAATGTACTTATAAAGCAATGTTTTAGCATTAAACAGTGCTGTGTTATCATATATTAATTGTTATATGACAAAAAGTTTAGAAATTCATGAAATTACTGCAATTTGCAGCGATGGGCGACCGAACGTTCTTCTTATTCCGTGGTCCATGGTTGCTTGGCAACGATAGCACACTGTAAAGGAATTACATTTCTTGGCGGAATGCTTATGTCAATTATTATTAATAATAACTTAAATTATTTTCTGAAATTGTGTTTTTTATCATATTTTATGTTGGCCACCATTTTATAAAATAAGCCACCTGAGGCCACCCTCGGCTAGTGCCTGCGACCAAATCACAGCCGTGATGTTATTTCGCGATAACACACTCCCTCTTGTGTTCTATTGCTTTAGTATATCGCAGATGTCTTCAGTATTAGAACACTTCAGCTGCATGTGTCATAATGAACATACAGTCAGACCAGTTATTGAGAACCTGTGAACAATAGTCAGTGTAGAGTAACTGTAAAAACTGCATAGTAACAAGTAGCTGACTATTTCAGGCCATTATGACATCATCTAGTTTTATTCATTTATTTATTGTTTTTTCCTTCTGCTCATTGGAATAAAAACACATTTTTGGCATTTTGTCTATTGCAGCTTGTTTGCAAACCTCTGAAATGTGATATATTTTGTGTATCTTCAAAAATGTCATCAAATTTGTGCCATATTGCCTGCACTGTTATATTAAAGGGGCATTTCAGTGATTTTTAAAAACATGTGTATAACTAAATGGTTAAGATGTAAACAAAGTCATTAAGAATCGTTTAATGCCAAATGTGCCATTTTAGAGAAACTGAGTCAGAATTGTTCACAGTGATGGTGATAGGAACCAGACGTCCACCTCTAAAAGCTCCCTCACAGAAAGTTATTAAATGAAATGGCTATGAATACGCTGCCTGATGCCTAAGACGTTGTTTTATGACAGATTTGCGATAAATTTTTAGCCTAAAGCATATTTGTATAATAGCAGATCATTTAAAGTAAACATAGTCCCTTAAGAAAATGTATTTTTTCAGATGCACCACTATTGTATTGTCATCAGCATTACACATAAAACTCAGAAGACACATGGAGGTTTACTGTTGGTTTTGGATAGTAAATAAAAAGGCTATATCTGTGTTGTAGTCATGGTGACCCCTGGTTCTTATCACCACCACTGTAAAGAAATCAGAGTCAGTAAGTTTCTCTACAATGAGCCATTTCACATCAAACCACTCTGTTTGACTCTGTCTACATCTCACTTGTTGAATTAGGCAGAATTTTAGAAAAATCAGTGGAATTCCCCTTTAACTACTGAAGGCTTCATTACTTGGCTTAAACTTCAGGTTCATCTTTTACAGCATCATTACAAATTAATTGTTGTGATGTCCCTCCTTGTTGAATCTCTGCAGCTTGTAACGCTGGCGAGATCATCAATCCCCCCAAAACAGCGGGGCAGGTGGAAAAGGAGGCGCAGGAAGGACATGAGCAGTATGTTCGCTCACATAGCTCCTACTTTGTCGGTAAGAGTTTATCAGCACAGTTCATCAACAGCTAGTGCTGATGCCTCTGTTTTATATTCAGCTATTTTCTGCTTTGTGCTTTGGGTTATATACATGTTTCTGTTTCATGCATTTGATTCTATTTGAGTTATATTTTACCAAAATCTCCTGAAATTTTGATATTTGGGTGTGTTTTTTGTTTGCTATCTCAGGTGAGCGTGTGGATAGAAGATACAACAAGAGTACATACAGTAAGGACAGCAGGTTTGGTGTGTCCACTCCCCATCGCCATGACGGACACAACGTGTTCAGGTCTCTCCATTGGCTCGGCGACATGCAGGCGTAAGCGTCTCATTCGGACTGATGCCTTAAATGAATCAGTGTACTATGATGCATTGATCTGCAGGTGGTGAATATGTTATGTTAGAATAGGGTATGATTTTAATCATATTTAAAGGGGAATTCCAACAATTTTTTAATTTTCTGCCTGCTTCAGTCATCCAGACATAAACCAAGTCATTCAGAGTGGCTTGATGTGAAATTGTGCATTGTGGAGAAACATACTGACTCAGATTTCTTTACAGTGGTGGTGATGGGAACCAGGGGTCACCATGTCTACAACACAAATATAGACATTTTATTTACTATCCAAAACCACCAGTGAACCCACATGTGTCTTCTGAGTTTTTATATGTAATGTTGTCGATGGTAAAATAGTTGTAAATTGTCCAAAATAACATGTTTTCACTGGCTATTATTTTACCTCACAAAGCCTTGTACGACATATATGTGGTGTAGGTAGCATTAGCGATTAGCCATTTGTGAGTTGCTATTTTATTTATGAACGAATGATCCAGCGAGTGAATTTATGTCCACCTTCAAAATGCATCATTAGAAGGGGACTTTTCTAGTCTTTAAACCCGGGACTGATGCGGCGCCACAGTAAGAGGCGAGTAGGCATGTTTACAGCAGATGTAGTGAATTTTTCATTTTGGTCAGAGTGTCTCTTTAAGGCTCTATAGAGTTCTGTGGGAATGGATGTAAACATTTTAGAGTTACACTCTAATTGTGGATAATAATGTATGAAGTTTGAATATTAATAACATCTTCGGTAGAGTTGCAGCCCTCTAGAGCTCAGCCTTTGAGATGTATTTTGGGAGGTATTTAAAGACAGGTCACCAGCTTATTATCAGTACTAGACTTTGTGAAACGAATACAAAAGAATGCAGAGCTTATGGACCCGTTTTTACAGATGTAAAGTTTACGAATGTAACACATTAAAATGAATCTTTATATCCTGAAGGAACTACAGTGCAAAACTTGTCTCAAAGCGATGTGAAGACTTCAGAGAGAGGACACAGCCGCAGATAGGCAAAGTTCATGACCCGTAAGTCCTAATCAACCACATTCAGTATACAGTCGTAAGCAAAGGTTTGAACACCCCGGTCAAATGACAAGTTCTGTTGATCTGAAAATGAGTGAAAATAAGTTTACACATCCTTTACGGAGAACAAACTTAGATATTTTTTACTGCAAATTTGCATTTTTCAGCAAGTGTTTGTGCACAGTTTCTGTCTATTTGCTGAGTTTTACATTTAGGAACAAAAAATAAAACATAAAATGTGTTTAAATGTGCCAAAACTTCACAAAGGCCACATTTTATGTTTCATTTTCCAGCAAAACATGGAATACAGGGCTTTTCAGTGCATCACTTTCGTTTATAATGAGTCACAGGGAAATCATTAGCCTCTACTCATCTGTTCTAGAATTGCAGACACCTTGAGGGTCCCAGCTGACCACACATTTGGAGTTTTGCTGCCTCCAGACAAGTTTGGTAATGTGGATACAGCAATCAATCTAACCAGCTCTGTCTCTGCAACATTAAAGTGATAGTTTAGCAAAAATTATATATGCACAATCCCCCCCCACCATACCCCAAATGTAGTCATGTTTGGTGTCTGAAGTTTGCTTTGTTAGTTTTATGCTGGAGCTATGAGGCTAATATAGCTAACAAGCAATGGAAGCTTATACAGAGTTATTATAAAGGAGGAGGAGACAGTTCACGCTCAATGTTGTGTCTGTTTACAGGGAAAGTCCCACATTTTAATAAAAAGAGCCATTCAGCTTGTTGGTAAAGCAGGAGAATCCACTCTCATTTGTGGAGATTTGCATATGCACAGTAGCCAGAACAAACTGAAACAACATGTTTTTGTGCACTATTTGAGCCAAATTCAATAAATAATTGTGATTTTTTTTTTCAGATTTTATTAGTGTTTAGTAATTAGTAGTGTTGCCAAAAGGGCTGCTAGGTCTACTGACTTTCCTATATGGACTTTGGCTTATACCCCACCAATTAGCATTGTGCAAACTGCGTGCCCAAATTGTCACACATTTGCCTCATACTATCTGAAATAGACTTGCTTATGTGGTTACTGACACTGTATGACTTTAGTCCATTTTATCCATGATGCTAATTGGTGGGGTATAAGCCTCAATTACTTGTTAACTACACTAGCCTTGTGTAACATGTCTTGGCTGAGCAACTGCATTTATGATAAGTGCAAATGTTGATTTTTCACTAAACTATCACTTTGAAATCTCACTGGGAGAGTTTGTGGGGAATGATTTTGGTGTAAAAAAATCTGAGTGCTATAATATTCAGAGTAGGACCGTTCAGTAGTATAGTTCATTATAAGACTGTTCCTCCATACTGAAGAGAGCTTCTGGGACCCTCCAGGTGCAGGTGACCTCCTCCACTCCACCCCACCTTCAGAGCACGTGAGGGGGCAGGACAGGAGGCGTGCTCTGGTCAGCGCCGTACAACAGCACTTGAAGAAGGCCAACTTCCACAACTTTACTTCCCTGCTGCAAGCATTCAGACACTACGACAAGGTCAGAAGCTCCTATTATTGCTAATATTCCACTACAGCAACATACAGTAGTCAGATACCACCCCTCATTTGGGTAATTTCCAGTTTAAACCTCCATTAAGTACAAGTTATTCATTTTATTTATTAATAACTGTGTAGCAACCGTTTGACAACCACTACATACACCATAGCAACCACCTAGAAACCGCTTGGCAACCACTATATATACCATAGCAACTGCCTAGCAACCACTTGGCAACAACTAAGCACACCATAGCAACCACTCAACAATAGCCTAGCAACAGCTTGTCAACCATTATGTATACCATAGCAACCGCCTAGCAACCACTTGGCAACCACTACGTACACCATAGCAACCACTTAGCAACCGCTTGACAACCACTACGTACACCATAGCAACCACCTAGCAACCACTTGGCAACCACTACATGCACCATAGCAACCACTTAGCAACCACTTGGCAACCACTACGTACACCATAGCAACCACCTGGCAACCACTTGGCACATACACCAGAAAATCAGAGAAAATCAAGCTGCTTCAGATCTGAAAAAATCCACAGGTGTTTCTGTCCATCCTTCCACTATGAGAAGACGACTCAGCACTATGAGTCTGAAAGGATGTGTAGCTGTCAAGAAGCCCCACTGAGAAAAGGAGACAGACACATTAAACAAAGAAGCTGAACAATGGACTGACCACCCCAAAGTCCAGACCTCAACACCACTAAATGTGTTTGGGGTTGTGAGTAGCAGAAAATGAAAAACCAACTTCTAAGACTGAACTTTGGAGGGTGTGGAAAATTCTTCTGAACAGAATGGAAGCTGTAATAAATTTAAAGTGAGGACACATTAAATACTGGCAAATATGAAATTATGTTTAGACTGCATTTTGGTATGAATGTTTGCTACTTTAATTGCTGAAACATTCATAACTTGTACTTAATGGCCGTTTTGGCTGTAAATCACTATTACTATAAAAACAAGGGACCGACTCATACATGGCAGCATTGTATGAATGGTCCCTGGTGCAGCTGTGAGCTTTAGCATGATCTGTAAAGTGCCGGCCGCAACCAACGTGTTGAAGCTAGCCATGTCTTGAGTGTTAGCATTTCAGTATCATTTGTGTTAGCATTTTTCACAGGCTTGCTCATGCTATTTTTGCTTGTTTGTGCTGGTGCAGAAAGATCAGGGGAAGATTGATAAGGAGGACCTGCGGGACATGTGCCATCAGTTTAACTTGGACCTGAGCGGTGACGTCCTGGACGGCCTCATGGACTACTGCGATGTCGATAAAGACGGCCTCATCAACTTCCTGGAATTTGCCAACTTTCTTAATTGGAAAGACAAAATGCCCATCAGTAAAGCAGAGCAGAGGATTTTAACAAGAGGTGGTGTTTCAAAGCATTAAGTATTACACAGATACACTGTATATCCAAAAGTATCCAGACAGCCCTTCTAATGAGTGAATTCAGCTACTTAAAGCAGCACTATGTAACATTTCAATTAGAACTAAAAGAATTAGCACTACTGAGTGTGGAGAGAAAAGAACACATTAAATATGGTGACCGTGTGCTGCTGCGAGTCGCCCTGTAAAACCTGAAAGAATAATTTGAAAGTCAGAGGTATCAGGATGGATTTGGCGCTTTTCTGACCACGCCATGCATCTTTACGTATTAATGTCACACACACAGGCTCAAAAAGAAAGTCCAACTTGATGTTTAGGTTTCAAATGATCTCAAAATTAACATTATACTGATATGCTGATGATAGTTGATAATTCACTCACACCCTCGGAACACACCCTTCTCCAAGTTTTGACTGCGTTATCTTCGTATACTCTTTATGTACATTCACAAAGGTCAGACTTATTTGCTTGTGGAGTTCTGATGCACAACCAATGTTACAGAATTTTCTTTCACACATTGAGTGCAATTACATATTTCCACCAGAGAGGTCTCCAAATCCCCAAAACTTACATAGTGATACTTTAAAGAGGTGTTCACACAATATATTTTCAAACTCTTTCTAAAACACTTCTTTTGATTGTCATTAATGAAGCTATCTGCACATAGACTGCAAAGCTCCACTCTAGCCTGTACAGCATGCTTCCTGGTTTTCGTTCACGCGTTTATGTCCATTTTTCCACTAAGCGCCATGAAAAAGTATTATATGTCATTCACAGCAGGCCAGTCAGTTTCGAGGATGATCGCTCTCTAGCCAACAACATGAAGGAACAGCTAGTTTTGGTCATTTAGAACACCTGGAGCGGTACAACACTTAATGCAAAGATAACCACAATCCAAATAAGAAAAAGAGTTTTTTATTTATTTATGCAAATTTTGAACAACGCCAGTCAAATGGCATTTTGTTGAAGTGAAAATAAGTTAACACATTCTTTCTAGGAACAAACTTAAACATGGCATTTTTCTCAAATTACAGTGCACATTTTGTATTTGTATTTATTTGGTAAGTTTAACATATTGGAAAAATGTAAAAATAAAAATATAAAATATGCCATAACCTTTTGCAAATATTACTTTTTATAGCAAGAATGCAATGATATATCAAAAATACAAGATGCCAATTTGGTTATTTAGTGGAGTGATGGAATGTGTTGTTGAAATAGAATGATTGTTTTTTAACTGCTTTGTGCAACTGTCAAGTTGCATAGAAATGATGTTGCATGCAACTTACAGCATGCAACTAGTTTAAATTTTAGTCTAAGACGAGCTTTGGTAAGACATTCTCTCATGTCACTCTATACAACACAGTCATATAGAGATTACATTGAAAAACACTGGACGACCGCTTTAGCAACATCATTCAGAAACTCAAAAAAAGTTCACCACTCCAGCATTGAGTAGTGGGGGCTTCTGCACCCAGTGATGGCTTTAACTTTCCATTCGTCCCACCCCCCAGGACGCAATGCTAGTAGTGCCCCAGCCAACATCCAGAGAGTGGAGCTCCAGAGATCAGACTCAGAGAAGCAGGCCTGGTCAGAAAGCCTGGCCAGGCCTGAAGACCTGGAGCCTGTGGAGGTGTGGAGCACCCTAAAGACCCCCAGAACACTCTGCAGGTCGAGAGCAGAGAGGGATCGCTTCGTCACCTCCTCGTCATTCATCTCCGCTGTCGTGGGTGGGCTTCCCACTACCGGTGAGTCAGATTAACAAGTGGGTTGAACATTAAGACGTGTGAGCGGCAGGTGCAAGGTAGTAGTTTAGTAGATGTTATCTACTGTTTCTTTAGAAGGCTTGAAAAAGTACATGGATGTATCTAGTTTCAATTTTGATATTTATAAATGTTGGTGTGTCCGCATGGGCAGATATGTACGTGAAAAATATCAGATATCAGCCCACAATTCCTATATCAGTGCATCCTTAAATTTTGTTCTAGATGTCCACAACACATGACACAAAAGCCTGCCTCCCACTTATTATTTTTTTTACAAATTATTTTTCATTTCATAATGCGCCAAATGTTCTCAGGGGGTGACAGGTCTGGACTGCAGGCAGGTCAGTTTAGCACCCAGACTCTTTTAATACAGAGCCATGCTGTTGTAATACATGCAGAATGTGGTTTGGCATTGTTTTGCTGAAATAAGCAAGGTCTTCACTGAAAAAGACGTTGTCTGGATGGTAGCATATGTTGCTAAAATATGTATATATTGTTCAGCATTAATGGTGCCTTCACAGATGTGCACATCACCCATACCATGTGCACTAATGCACCCCTAAACCATCATGAATACTGGCTTTTGAACTGTGCACTGATAACAAGCTGAGTGGTCTTTAGCCTGGAGGACACAGTATCCATGATTTCCAAAAAGAATTTCAAATGTTGATTCGTCAGACCACAGGACACTTTTCCACTTCCCCTCAGTCCATTTTAAATGAGCTCGGGCCCAGAGAAGGTGGCAGCATTTCTGGATCCTGTTTATGTACAGTTTCTTCTTTGCATTTTAGAGTTTTAACTTGCATTTGTGGAAGCAGCGACAGTATATTTATATATCATAGACAGTATATTTCAGAAGTGTTTTTGAGCCCATGCAGTGATTTCCTCTACAGAATCATTTCTGTTTTTAATGCAGTGCCGCCTGAGGGCCTGAAAATCATGGCCAACAAATACTGTTTTTTTCCTTGTCCCTTACATACAAAGATTCTCCAGATTCTCTGAATCTTTTAATGTTATTATGTACTGTAGATGATGAAAAACAAAAGTTCTTTGTTATTTTACCTTGAGAAACGTTATTCTTGAATTGTTGCACTGTTTGCTCATGCAGTCTGTCACAGAGTGGTGAAACCCCTCATCTTTACTTCTGAAAGCTGAGATGCTTTTTTATACCCAATCATGTTACTGACCTGTTGTCAATCAACCACCAAGTATTTTTTTTAGCATTACACAACTTTACCAGCCTTTTGTTGCCCCCATCCCAACTTTTTGGAACGTATTGTTGGCATCAAATTCAAAAAGGGCAAATATTTAAAAAAAAAAAATGAAATTTCTCAGTTTCAACATTTGATACATTGTCTTTGTGCTACTTTCTATCAAATATATGGTTTAAATGATTTTCATTTTATTTTTATTTACATTTTGCACAGCGTCCCAACGTTTTTGGAAATGGGACTGTGCGTTGTTAAGTAATTCATAATATTTACATTTTGTATCAACCCAGTTTTTGTTCTGTTTTGATGTAAAGATGATCTTTTTGCAAAACAACTACACTCAGCAATGACTTTTCATTAAATTCAAATCTTAAACCACAGTTGTGGTGTGCGTTGAATGTTTAGAATCTGCATTTTCCACGCAATTCCACTGCTTGTTTCAATGGTGTATGAGCGAAGAGTAACACAAATATATATAATTACAACATGCTTTTGTTATCATCTGTGATAATTGCACCTTCTCAGGGTTAAGAACATTCTTAGAGGTCTGGTCTGGAGTTACTGAAATGCAGCAATCTGTGATTTGGCAGCATTAAGACTAATAAGACTAATAAGAGTCTGTTCCTCCTGCAGGGGGAAAGTGTCAACGTAAATATACATGCTAATTTTTGCTGTGTCAATCTGCCTTTAAAAACATGTTTCTGCATATTTTTTTTAGATTATCGGACGTACGGAGTTCCATCAGTGCGTACGGATCTACCCGCCCCGCGTATCAAGCGCATCAGCGACCGTACAAACTATGGAGACGAGGCCACAGCGTATGACCTGCTGTATCCCACCCTGCACTCACTTTTTGGAGTGCATGAGAAACACTTCTTCTCCCCTCGCAGCAAAGATGAGGTAGAACAACAACATCAGCATCACTTCATACAATGCTATTTAAAAGTGTGAAGTCACTTATCGTATTAATAATTTAAAAAAATATTTAAAGTTATTTGAGAGCAAGAATAACAAATATTCTGTAATTATGTATTTACATTTAACAAATGTAAATAATAAATAATTTTAAAAAATTATGATATTTATATATAAATTTAAGTTATTTACCATTTTTAAATATAAGGTGTTCTAGATATTACTTTTACTATAAGTTTATTCAGGACATTCATTTTATTATTTTTATTATATTGTTCCACATATATATTATTTCATTATTAGCTTCAGTGTAGATGTTATTTTTATTATAACATCCTCACTGATATAGTATATAATTTATATTTTATATTATTTTTGAAACATTTGCTATTATTATTATAATCATATAAATATTTATTGTAATTTGGTCATTCTTTAGGACTAAAATTTTATCTATTATTTGTATTAACTTCATCATTAATATTAATTCTATTATAATTTCATATTAATTTATTATTATTGTTGTTAACCATTCTGGATATTATCTTTATTATAACTTCATCAGGGATATTATTTTTTTCTTCTCTGTAGGTATTATTTTATTATAACTTCAATCTATATATTATTTTTATTATAACTTCTCATCTGCCAGTTGCCTAGTAACAAGAGACCTGCAATATATTTTGGTATATATTCAGCTAAGTGACCGGTATTGACTAGAGATGCGTTATGGGAAATCGTAGTGATTTCAAAATCACTCTAGAATTCCATTTCACTGGCATTCTGGCCTAAATTTAGAGTTTGAATATAATTTTTTGTCATATTATACAGTATTCTGTAGTGCAGCGTTGTGTCCCTGAGCCTCATCAGTTCAATAAAGTTCACAATTTTATATAGTTTTAATGTCTTTGTTTATCAGTGTCCTCACACTACAATACCCAGCATGCTTTATCATGTTCTATCTAGACCCTTTTTGAAAAGGGTTCTTTTTTTGTTACAAGCCTGACATCGCAACAAAGAAGAACCCTTTTGTGTGCTAGAAAGAACCCTTTAATCATGCACAATTTTCCTTACTAAAGAACCCTTGAAGAACCATCTATTATTTTAAGAGTTTACTCAGCATATTTTTCATCAACCTGAAGAACCATTTCACCATGCAAAGAACCATTTAAGCATGGAATGGCTCTATATAGAACTCATGGTTCTACAAATAGAACTTTTGCCTTTGTTAAAGAACACTTGAAGAACCTTCCTTTTTGTGTGTACCTTTTCTGTCTCAGATACTGCAGATTTTCCGGAATGTGGGCCTGCGTGTTTCCGAACAGATGTTTGAGGAGGCCTGGAAGTTAGCATCCATGAGACATCCTGCTGGTGAAGTGTGCGTGGAGAGCTTCCGGAATGTTCTCAGAGAACTACAGGCAAATTAAGAAGAATTAATCTTCATATTTATATATATATATATATATATATATATGTGTGTGTGTGTATGTGTATATATATATATATATATATACATAATATATATATATATATATATATATACATATATACATAAACACACATTAAGTGTCTCCGAACAAATGTTTATCTTTTAGTTTTTATAAAAATGCCACGTCCAATAAAGACTAATAATAGCATCATTAACTCATAACTGATTTCATTTCTCACACTTTTTGGCGCTGAGGCAGAATACAAGCTACGCCAGTTTAACATTTGGCTTCGTGTTTTGTTAATTGCTCGATTTATAAGCTATAAAGCTTCATGTCCACCCACGAGGCACATATTAACAGGCTTTCATTGCTGCTTCCTGAGAGGCTGCATTTACCTTGCTGACCTTTTCCTGTAATCAGTAGCGGGAATTCTATAAAAAGATACACTTTGGATAAGAAGAGGTCAAAAGAGGTCAGGAACATTAACAAATGTGCAGCATTGTCTGCTTTTACAGTGTTCATTTCACACTGTGCACACAAAACAGCACAGAGATCAAAACAGACTTGATCAAAAAGGTCTTGGAATTGGCTTCATCAGTCGCACATGAATAAAATATATCCTATCATTACATTTAATTTGTTTATTTATTACTGACAATAATAGTGCTGTTGTCATATGTTTTATTCATGAGGAAACTATGTACATATTTGAATCAAGTCAATTCAAAGTACTTCTTGCTGAATGAATTCACTCTTGGATTTAAATAGTTCCGATAGTGTTAAGTAGCAGCGTGAAAAGAGGGAGTTCAGAGGGTAAAGAGCTGATAGTCTTTCCTGGCTTTTCCCAATGTACAAGCTGATACACAGGATTTATAGTAGTATAGTAGTGTAGTAGTATAGTAGAGGTCTCTGGACAGTGACAGTATGGCATCATAACATCATCATCATAAAACTTGGTCAAGCTTACAGAGCAGTCCTGTCAGGAAAGGATTATACCGGTCTCTGGGGTCAGTTCCTGACCATTTTAGTCCACTCTTCCTCTAACTTTGTGCTTGTCATGTCCAAGCAGAACACAGTACTGACGCATCTGCGTTCAAAGATGACAGCTGTAGGGTGTGTGTATGTGACTGGTTCAACACACATGTTGGAACACTGAGACTGTCTGACTGACCAGCAAAATCACCAGACGTCCATCCCAGTTCTCAGTCTGGAACAGCAGGTGAAATGCTGGAACAGGGCACACAGGAACACTGGCTGGAATGCTTAGCTGACATAACTGGAAATGTTATTAACCAAGTATTAGAAAAGGTTATGATGCATGAGACACATTTATTCTTCAGTTTTCTTTGTGAGCTTCTATCAAAAAACAATATTTGCAATTACATTAAAAAGGTATCATTTAATACAAAATGATATTATATATATTATAACATAATAACATAAAATAACATGTATTATATCATATTATATTATATTAAATTTATTATATAAGGTTGTTTTCCACAACCTTGACAATGACATTATTATCCATCCATCCATCCATCCATCATCTAAACCGCTTATCCTTCTGGGTCGCGGTGGGGTGCTGGAGCCTATCCCAGCTGTCATTGGGCGGACGGCAGGATACACCCTGGACAGGTCGCCAGTCCATTGCAGGGCAGACATTGTCATTGTCCCGATAAATAATATTATTACTACTACTACTATTATTATTATTATTATTATTATTATTATTATTAAAATTGATCAGTTGGTGAATGTTATAAATATAATAATAATAATAATAATAATAATATAATAGTAGTAGTAGTAATAATATTATTTATCGGGACAATGACAATGTCTGCCCTGCAATGGACTGGCGACCTGTCCAGGGTGTATCCTGCCTTCCGCCCAATGACAGCTGGCATAGGCTCCAGCACCCCACCGCGACCCAGAAGGATAAGCAGTTTAGAGGATGTGTGTGTGTGTGTGTGTGTGTGTGTGTGTAATATACTGTTTTCCACAACCTGGAAAATGACAATGTGATATTATGATATACCAAAATTATTATTATTATTATTATTATTATTACTATTATTATTAATAATAATAATTATTATTATAATAATACATTTTTATTATCAGGGCTATGACAATATCATGATTTCTCAAGAATATTATCTGCTATTTTATTTATATAAAATAACAATTTGTTGCTATATATAAATTATATGACTTGAACTTCTCAGGAGAAGGAAAAACATTACTTTCAATGGAAGATAATGGAGAAGTTATTTATTCTAAGTAACATAGTATTATTATATTATAGTAGTATTAGTGTTAATAATATCAGTAACAACAACAGAAATAATAATAATAATAATAATAATAATAATATATCATATCATCAGAGTCCAGATAGAGGAAAATATTGTGATATAAACTTCAGTTCATATTGCTGATCCTCCCAGGCTGATAGAGTTTAGGCTCTCGGAATAAGGCGAGTGAGTTTATTGTGATGAAGGGCTGCTGTGCTCAGAGAGAATCTCGGACTATAAACAATCTGTAACATCAGTCTGATCGGTCTGTGCGTGTGTGCGTGAGTGTGTGTGAAGCTCTATAAGCCTCAGTGGAGTATTTCTCCTGTAGGAGATGCTTTGCTCTCTGAGCAGTCTGACTGTCACTCCGCGCACTTCATTTATTCATTTTCACACGTATTAATTCTGCTATTCTATTAATCGGCTTCTCAGTTACAATCTCCCAAAGCCGAGTGAAGAATAACAACACACACACGCGCGAGGGGATTTCTGACACACTGTTCAGCTGCATTATTATTACACTATAACGTGAGAACAGAGACGAGTTTGTGTTTTGCATAATAAACAGATTAATAAGTGAAAATGAGCCCTGACTGTAAAAATAGTGCACATCTACAACAGTGTGCTCTTATATTCTCCTGCATTGTTCTGTTCTGTTTGATGCCTGCATGATTAATTGGCTAAATGGCATTAACGTATTAATTTAAATTGAAATGATATCCACTCCGGTAATCATATTAAGACCTGTTTGCACACATGTGCCGAACCCCGCAAACTTGAACAATCCATTACTGCTGAAAATTATAATCCTGCTACCATGTTGCTAAATGATTTAATGAATTCTGGTCAATGATATAATTCTATTGCTTCTTGGTAATCCAAGACTACACGAACAATAATATGGCACAAAGGATTTTTCTTTCCACAGAAATAGGATGACATGCGTGTTTCAGAGATGTTCTCCTGTCAGTTTCATAAAGGATGTATTTTTCATATCTTAATAAGGCAGCAATTATTCTCCACAGCTGAATATGGGATTCAGTAAACAGCAGCATTTTAAAGGGAAAAACACTGTACAATCTGAATGCACAGCTGCTGATGAAGTTCCTCCATTTAATAATGAATAAACATGAATTCACTTCATTATATGTTATATATCAGATATGAATATTAAATGTAAAAATATATAATGTAAAAGAGTATAAGATTAGTTTGACCATTTAGCCTATTTAACCATTCGCTTATTAATATTACTAATAAATAAATTAATTAAATAATATACTGTCAAGCTATCTGCATGACATTTGCTCACCTCTTTCAAATTATGGGGCATATTGGATATTAATTTTATTAGAACTTAATTCAGGAGATGAATTTTATTAGAACTTCATACGGGATATTTATTGTAATATACTTTCTGCATATTATTTTTATTATAACTTTATTCTGGAGAGTAATTTGATTAAAGCTTCAATATAGATATTGTTTAATTTGGGATATTTATTTATTTTTTACTTAATTTTGGATTATTTTAGTATAAATTGTTAAAACTTCATTCTTGATATTATACACACACACACATATATATATATATATATATATATATATATATATATATATATAGTTATATATACTATACAACGTTATCATATATAACTTAATTCATATATAACTTAATTCTGGATAATAATTTTATTATAGCATCTAATCGGCTATTAATGGTACTATAACTTCACTCAGGATCTTAATTTTATTATAACTTTATGATCTTCATACAGCTTTCTCAGTCATTTTATATTATATTCATTATGGATCTATTTTTTTTATACAGCCACCCTCATAAGTATTAGAGGGCTTCTGTATTACAATTATTTTATACATTTATCTACAACAAAATGTGTTTTATATCAATAAAAACACTCATCTTAAACTTTTCTGTGACTGTGTACATACTGCAAATGTCCCAGATCAAATAAAACATGAAAAATTATTTACTAAAAAGCCTGTATTTAACATTAACATTAGTTTGGCACTTAAGGTTTTCCAGGGTGTCCAGGATGAAATACAGACCAGATTAATGCCTTTAGGAATTGCGGTAATTACAAACTTTTCATTGCAAAAAAAAAACAGGAAAAGGAAACATGTTTAGAATTTTACTGGAATTTAGCATAAAATATTCTATTCCAAGTAACTTTGGACAATGTTTCATTCATCATGAATTGTTTTGCACCATGTTAAGGCCAGCTGGCGTTTTCAAAACAAGTCTTTATTTCATATAGTGTGACAACATTGTGCGTTTGTGTAACAGCAAAAGAAGTGAAGAAGCACATCTGTATGAACAAACAGGGAAAATTAGACAATTTGTATGTCCAAATCAGTGATTTTATAGGTGGAACTGCTTAACAGCTGTTACTATTTATGATAACAGCCATTATTAATTGGGTAATTTTGCACTGTCTGTTGGTTTTTTGGTCCATTTGTGGTAAAATGTTCACACAATGTAAAGGGGAAGTTGGTGTTTAGTTGGTGGAAACAAAAACCTCACAGTCGTGTGTGTAAGTTTGAACACTCCTGGTCTAATGACGTTCTGTTGTTTTTCTAGGTGAAAATAAGTGAACACATTCAGAGAACACACTTAAATATGGCACTGTTCTGCAAATGCAACTGTAATGCACAGTTTCTGTGTAATTAATGATTTCAACATACTGGAAAAAATATAAAATATATCTTTTGCGCAGCCCACATTTGTTCTGTGTAGAGGATGTGCTCACTTATTTTCGCATATTTATCAACAAGACATATCACTTGACCTGGGACGCCCAGACTTTTCAATAAGATTGTATGAGGAGTGCATGCTGGCCTGGCTAAGGCTCTATACACAGCATTTGTCTTGTGTTAAGTAGCCATTTAGCTTAGCACGATTACTTTGGCACATAGAAGATATGATGTTATGACTGAATTCATCTGACTGGCTGAAAATGATTAATGCTTTGATTCATCTCCAAAAGTGTGCAGACACCTGCTCATCCAGCGTTTCTTCTGAAATGAAGGGTATTAATTAATTAATAGTGGCAGCCTCTACTCTTCTGGGAAGGCTTTACACTAGATGTAGGAACATTGGTGTGAGGATCTGATGGCAGCCACAAGAGCATTAGTGGTCTTGGATGATCTGTTCTGGATCACTCCAACTCGTCCCATCATGTCAGAAAACAGTTCCACTGCTCCACTGTCCAATACTGGGGGGCTTTATAACCCTCTAGCCCATGCTTTGCACTAGGCATGATGACCTTTATGTGTGGCTACTCCAGAGTGTCCCATGACAGTCTGGTTACTAATCTAAATCTAGAACTGTCTGTACCCTGGTCCACCACCTGTGTCACACAACTGAAACATAGAAAGGGGCGGGGTTCTCTGAAGATTGTGATGTGGTCACGTGATTTGTCATGTGACACTTCTGTTAAAAGCAATGCTGGGTACCCCAAGCATGAAGGGTAACCGAATTTAGAACAGGTACGGTACGGTTTGGTCAACGTGTGTCAGAGGTGGGGACTTAAGTCAGTGACTCAGACTATCCCTAAACTCACTTGAGACTGTCACTCTCCCTTAACTGGCTCGCACCTCCACTTGGACTCTACCTAAACTGAATACAACTCAACTTGCACTCTCCCTAACTGACTCTCAACTCAACTTAGACTCTTTTTAAACTAACTCAGAATTCGGACTCTCCCTAACTGATTCACAGCTCAACTCGGACTCTCCCTAACCGACTCACAACATAATTCAGACTCTCTTTAAACTGACTCACAATCTGGACTCTCCCTAAGTGATTCGCAACTCAACTCAGACTCTCCCTAACTGACTCTCAACTCCACTTAGACTCTCTTTAAACTGACTCACAAATCGGACTCTCCCTAACTGACTAGCAACTCAACTCGTACTCACCTCAAATGACTCACAACTAAACTCAGACTCTCTTTAAACTGACTCACAACTCGCACTCTCCCTAACTGACTAGCAACTCAACTCAAACTCTCCCTAAACTGCCTAGCAACTCTCCCTAACTGACTCACAGCTCAACTCGGACTCTCCCTAACTGACTCGCAACTCAATTTTAGACTCTCTTTAAGCTGACTGACAACTAGGACTCTCCCTAAGTGTCTCGCAACTCAACTTAGGCTCTCCATAAAAGACTCACAACTCAACTCAGACTCTCTCTAAACTGACTCACAACCCAACTCGGACTCTCCCTCAACGACTCACAAGTTGATTTGGACTCACCCTTAAGTGACTTGCAACTCTGACTCTCCCTAACTGATTCTCAACTCAACTTGGACTCACCTTAAACTGACTCGCAACTCAACTTAGCCTGACCCTTAAGCGACTTGTAGCTCAACTCTCCTTAACTGATTCGCAACTCAGCTTGGACTCACCTTAAACTGACAATTTTTTGATTCTGACTTTCCCTAGACAGACTTGTGGCTCAACTCAGATTCTCCTCAAACTGACTCGCAACTCAGCTGGGACTCTCCCTAACTGACTCTTAGCTCAACTCAGACTCATAAACTCAATAGCAACTTAAACAGAAGTCTTTCTAACTGACTCGGAACTTACCTCAAACTCTCTCTTAACTGACTTGAGACTTGACTCAGACTCTCCTACAATTCTGAATGACAGAATAAAGTTCTTCAGGCAGTAAAAGTGGTGTTTAAAAAAGAGGCAAAACAACTCAAAACTGTTGGATAGCACATAGTTTGGATAGCAAGTATGGTAGCTAGCGCAAAAGCTATTACAGCTGCTATTCAGCTACATCTAGCTAAGGTTTAATTGAGTTACAGATCACATTCCCTTAAAAAGATTGCACCAGCTAGTAGCATACATTCTATACAATCTGCAGAATAGCCAGTGGTTTTAAGCTGTTTTGTTTCTTTCCTTTAAAAATGACTAATATAGATTAAAGTAAATGTCTCTGCAAAAGACTTGAGTCTTGACCTCTGAACACCTGTCATGGGTTTGTAGCGCATTGCTCTGTGGACATTAGAGAGAAAAGTTCAGTACAAAAGGAGTGGTCTCCAGTTTAGGGGTTTGTGTATTGTGCTTCAGTTAAAGACCTAAAGGCGGTCTTTCTATAGGGCTACTGGAGTTAAGTTCAGCTGGGCTTCTCTGGCTTTATGAGTTCCTTGGTTTTCCTCGTTCTGCCAGGTTCACTCAAGCTGTTTCCAGTGCCAGACATGAGTCACCATCCAGTCGGGGTTAGCCCCAGCCGTCAGCTCCCGATGAAACCTTCGACAGAAAATGTCACAAACGTAAACATCTAGAAAATTCAAAACACCACACTAACTCACTGGACTAGGGCTTAAAAGTGTGACAATTTCAGTACAGTGTCAAACAATATAAGAAAGGAATGTTTAAAACAGTCTAGGGACATTTAAAACGGTATGGCCAGTAAGTTCCTCAGTCTCTAATGATTGTCTCATTTACAGTCTTTTGTGGAAGCCACAGTCAATGATCACAACTAGGCACCTATTTATTATTATGCTGTATTGTTTATATCTGAGTTGCACCAAAAACATACACATTTTTAAAATACAACTTGTTTATTTGGTGAATTTAAAATAAAACTTGTCAGAGGTGCCATTACATTTGCACAGGCCATGTCAGAGGTGCCATTACATTTGCACAGGCCACATTTCCGGTTTTATTTTTTTCCAAATTGTTAAACTCAGCAAATAAACAGTAACTGTGCAGTACATTGTGCAGAAGTGTGTTCTCTGAGGATTTGTTAACTTATTTTCACTTAGAAAATCAACAAAACTCATCTAAAAATAAACAAGGGCGCCCAAACTTAGGTACCAATGAACAAATAGTATCATCATAACTATAAAACAATAAAACGTGGAAAGTTTAAAGGGGAATTCCACCAACTTTTCAAACTTTCTGCAGAAATAATTTGTTAAGATGTAGACAAAGTCATTCAGAGTGGTTTCATGTGAAATGCTCTGTTCTGGAGAAATGTTGTTGGCAAAATTGTTCACAGTGGTGGTGAATGGAACCAGACGTCTGAAGAGTTTCAACACTTCAGAAAGCTCCCTCACAGAAAGTTATTACATTAAATGGTTATAAATGTGCTGCCTGGTGCCTGAGACATTGTTTTATGATAGTTTTGAGAGTAAGCTTTGACCTAAAAATATATATTTCTTTTAAATCATTAATGGCTTAGGGGTATATGCAGGGTGTTGTGAGCACCACTATGTTACCATCATCAGCATTACATATAAAACTCAGAAGGCATGTGTAGGTTCACTGGTGGTTTTGGATAGTGGCCGTGAGTAAAAGGAGAACAATAAAGGCCCTGAAACAGAGCCTTGTGGCACACCATATTTAGCTTCTATGTTTAGAACGCTCCCCATTTACACTGCAAATTTGAAGTGGTCTGTGAATTAAGACTTAAACCAGGCAAGAACTTGTCTGTCTAAACCAACCATGTTTTCAAGCCTGTAGATTAAAATATCTTGGTCAACTGTATAGAATTCTGGACCGTAAATTCACACTTTTCAGCAGTCTCTACAATCCACAAAATGCTTTGTTCTAGAGAAACTCAGAATCTCAATGTTAGTGACAGAAACCAGATATGTCAAGAGTTAAATGCATAAAAAAAAAGTTATTACCTAAAATGATTACCAATATGTTGATTGATGCCTGCTGCACTGTTTTCTGCTAGTTTTGAGAAGATTTTGGTCTAAAACTATAACAATTTGTAGCATACCAGACGTATATGCATGTGTAGTGAACCATATCACATCAAACCACTCTGAATGACTTTGTTTACTTTAATTTAGCGATTAATTTATGCAGAAATGTTGAAAAATCAACTGTTCAGATCAGTTTAAGCAGTTACCACAGTTTCTAAAGTTAGCATTTTCATACTGTGCTTTAACACTTAACTGGGTTTTACTTTAACCAAGCTTTACTTTTAACAAGTTAATCATTATAGTGTTGTAAAGTAATTATGAGCAACGTCACGGCAAATTGTAGCACCCTTTTTTTGGCCTGTTTTTCAAATGTTGTGGCACAACATACACAAAAAAGTGCAGTAAAATGACCAATGACTGTAAAAAGTTAAACTTTCCGCTACCCGACCCAAAATGAAGGCGGCAGTAAATCAGACTCACGGAACGCTGAACTCAAAAATGACATTTCCTTAAAGTTTACTTATAAATGACAGTATGCGTGAGACGTGCGGAAAGCTGGAGCGCTAATGTGACAGATGGGGTGATTTTTCAGACATGAGAGAGAGAAAGCGTGCAAATAGCTGAGAGCAAACCTATTAGCAACTATATATCCATCAGAGCAGCACAGAAAACAAATGTCTGTCATAAGAGAAGAAACCCATTAACTACATTTAAAAGCATCTACAGCTCGTCACATTTATCAGCCAGTCTCATGGCATCGAGTATGTAAACACTTCATAAAGAGGTGGGGGGGGGGCAATCTCAACAAGCTGCTCATGGAGACACTGAGAAAGTTTTACTCTTTAAAAGCCACGATAAAAATGCTATAAATGTTAAACTACTTTTAAAGCTTTCTGAGTTGTATTATAAACCGTTCACTCCAGCGGAGTCATCATAATTTGTGCAGTTTGACAGGCTTAGAAAGATACAAATCTAATTCCAAAGAAGTTGGGACAGAAAAATAGAATACAAAAAACACACAGCAATGATCTGCAATTCTTTTTTGACCTGTGTTTAATAGAAAATAGTGCATGTTTCAACTATTTAACTTTGTCTTATGTATATATACACTTATTTTAAATGTGATACCTGTAACATGTCCCAAAATGTTGGGAGAGGGGCATGTTTACTACTGTGTTACAACACTTTTCCTTTAACAATGGTCAGTAACCATTCAGGAACTGAGGACACTAATTGTTGTAGTTGTTTAAGTGTAATTTTTTCGCATTCTTGCTCGATATAACAGTCAAGCGTCTCCACTGTCATATATTGAACTTCATAATGCACCACGTTTCCAATAGGAGACAGGTCTGGTGGACTCATTAGACCAAAATACATGTTTCCACTGTGCATTAGTCCATCTCACATGAGATTTAGCCCAGAGAAGTCGGCAGCGTTTCTGGATGTTGTTGATATATGGCTTCTGCTTTGCACAGTAGAGTTTTAACTTGCATTTGTAGGTGCAGAGACAGACTGTGCTTAGTGAGAAGGGTTTTCTGAAGTATTCCTGAGCCCATGTGGTTATATTCATTACAGAAGCAAGTCTGTTTTTAATGCAGTGCCTTCTGAGGGATTGAATGTTCAATATTGGTTTTCGGCCTTGCGATTTACACCCAGAGATTTCTCTGAATCTTTGAAATTATTCCATGTCATTGTTGTTGGTTGAAAGTAAAATTGAACCACTTAGAAATTAATAGAGCATTTCATTCACAATGTAAATTACTGTGTTATTTCAAATAAGTGTTAAATGTAGTCCAAACAAGCCTTACCGTCCCAACCAGCAGTCTCTTCCGATAAAATCAGAAAAACTTCACTTAGTAGCTTTATCTGATCAATTTTCCATTGCAACTGTAATACTGATTCCCGTAAGTGCCTCTATTGTATTTCCTGTATTGTGTTAGCATCCAGCTACTGGCACCAAATATTCATTTTTCCACACTGGGTTTAATAGGATGTAAGGTAGGATCTACCAAAAGCTGCACATTTGAAGTGTCTAAGGCATTCAAGCAACATGTTCTTTACTTTTAATATGTATCGAAAAATCAAATTCAATTCAAACTGTGTATTAATATATATAATGGTACTGTCAATACACTCCTCAGTTTCTTCCAAGAGTCTTTCATTTATCATCTGTCAAATAAAAATAATTTTGTGTATCATTAAACCTTTACTGGAGACACTCACTCATAAACTGCAGTGATGATTTTCTTTGGTGGTCCATCTACTAGGCCAGGGTCCACCTTGAAGATGCGAGTGCTCTCTGGGTCCTCTGGAACATCCGCACTGGTCAGGTGCCACAGTCTCATGATGATGCTGCAGAACTTCCTGCCTGGAGAAACAGCACAAAAGAATCATAGCTGACAAATTCATAATTGCAGTATCACTGAAGCTCACCAAGGTGTAAACATGCATCTGAACGGGGCGATTCAACTGCACAGATTTTGATTCAACTGCATTGATTTTGAATGGTGGCTTCAAGTATAATCAATTATAATATTCAATAAAGTATGCAATCATTTGAATCATTTCATAAGAATCATATTTGAACTAAACTAAAGTGACAGCTGCTAAACAGTGCTGACAAAAAGAAATCTAGAACAGGGCCAATTTCAGTCATGAAGATGAGAATACGCTAATTGGTCCTGACTAGTTTTCACGGTAACGCTTTATTTAAAGGCTACCTACACTGGGACAAAATGCATGAATCGGTAACAATTCATGCCAGTATCCGCAAAATAACATCAGATATTCTATGAGGTAAGTGACCTTGCATTGACATATACAGCATTAAACTCAGGTGACAGACATTTTTTCAGCTTATAACACTCTTATACGCATCATTCCCAAGAAATGGAACTAGAAGCCTTGTTACAAACATCATAAGTCAGTTCTATATTCATATCAGAGGCCAAGCAACATCTCAGAAACTTCCTGGGAATGACCACGCTACATATTAGCAACCATCTGGGATATCATAGCAAAGGCCTGGCAACACCTTAGTAACTACCTTGGACAGCAGAGCAATGGCCTAGCAACACCTTAGCAACCACCTGTGATACAACAGCAACGGTCTAGCAGCACCTTAATTATGACCTTGGATACCAGAGCAATGGCCAAGCAACAGCTTACCAACCATTTTCGATACAATAGCAACAGTCTAGCAGCATCTTAGTAACTACCTTGGATACCAGAGCAAAGGCCTAGCAACACCTCAGCAACCACCTGGGATACAATAGCAACTTTTTAACAGCACCTTAGTAACTACATTGGACAACATAGCAAATACCTAGCAACACCTTAGCATCCACCTGGGATACTATAGCGATGGTCTAACAATGCCTTAACAACCACCTGGGCTACCATAGCAACAGCCTAGCAACACACTAGCAACCACCTGGGACACTATAGCGATGGTCTAACAATTCCTTAACAACCACCTGGGCTACCATAGCAACAGCCTAGCAACACCTTAGCAACCACCTAACACTCACAAAGCAAAGCCCTAACAACAAACTGCAATGCCATACTAACCTTGTAACAACACCATAGCAACTACCTTGAATTACTATATACACCCAATTAAGATATCAAAAACAACCAACAGTGTTCTGCAACTGCTTTAAGCATTAATGAACATTCTCTTTATAGTGTCATCTGGCAAAGTATTGCTTCATTAATAGCTCATTCAGTGCTTATGCATGTGTTATGGAGCTAGCCTTCAAATAGTCATGGTAGCATTTCTGGGCGATGCTGATAATTTAATCAGCCCCGATCTTGTACCATTAGGAACGCTCACCTCTACTATCAAAAACTACAGAAACATCCTCAGGAAGAAGAAACACAATGTCGTCCAAAGAGATGGCGAGATGTCTTCTTTGGACCTCTGTTAGAGTGTTATACCTCCTCCTGACATCTGCTACAGCCTCGACACACAAAACACATCCAGCAGTTTTATACAGCAGTAATTCTAAAAAAAATAATTAGAGATCCTTCTGTAGAACTCCAACAGGTATTTACATGCATCTTTAAAAAGGAGGTTCTTCAGAGGTTTTTTTAGTATAGACAGTAATCATATATGGAACCATGTCAACTCAAAGAACATATTTAAATGCTTAAAATGGTCCTTCTCTACACCCTTAAACATGATTCTTCAGTAAAGGCAATAGTTAAATATAGAACTGTGAACAATTTGAATGCATAAGCGATTCTCTGCATGGTTAAATGGTTTTTCTCTGTGATGGAAACCTGTTGCATATTTTGTTGTTTAAAGAACCTTTTAAAAATTATTCTATATAGCACCAAAAAAAGGGTTCTGCCATTGTTAAAAGTCATAGAACCTTTTTTGGTACTATATAGAACACTTCTTGCTGAGCGCATGATGGAAACCTGTTGTATATTGTTCCTTAAAGAACTTTTTAAAAATGATTCTATATAGCACAAAAAGGGTTCTGCCATTGTTACAAGTGATAGAACCTTTTTTGGTACTATATAGAACCATTTTTGCTACGCGTGTATGATGGAGACCTATTGTATATTGTTCCTTAAAGATCCTTTTAAAGATTTCACCCCAACCTTTTGTGACTTACATACACTCTTTAAAATGATGGTTCTTCAAAGGTTCTTTTATTATTACAATGTTAAGCCTGAAACAAAAGAAGAACCCTTTTTGGTGCTACATATAACCTGTTTCAAAAAGATTCTATATAGAACCATCTACAGCACATTCTCTATCAATCTGAAGAAAGAACCCTTTCATGATGCAAAGAACCCTGTAATCATGCAAAGGGTTCTTTGAGTGTTCATGGTTCTATATTGAAGCTTTTTATTTACTAAAGAACCCTTGAAGAACCATCATTTTTAAGTGTGTAGTGCACTATTTAAGGAGTAGGGAGTCTTTCGTGAATCAGCCACAAATGTATAATCAAGAAGTGCGGACATTTATAACGCTCGTTTGGAAGGTGATTTAGACAGTCGTTAGCCAATCAGCAGTCTAGATTTTGGAACAAGCATCCTTATTGGCTCACTGACGCTAAAACTGATTACTAAGGTACTAAAATTTGGTATTGAATGACATGGAATTTTTTAAATACTTAGTAGTAATTCGATCATTATTATGAAAGTATTTAATTTCAAAGCCCAGCCTGATACACAACTACTACAAATTCCAATAAAACAGAACAAAATAATATTATATGAAGGTGAACGTATTACAGAATATTATATAATTGTTATTACAGAATGTTATATGATTGTTATACCACAGTATACAGGCCTTATAGTTACTTAATGTATTATCATACTGTTTCTTCATAGACTTCAGACTGTCATGCCTTTGATAGCTAGCATTAGTGCTGAATACCTCCTCAGACATCAAGCCCATCAGCTCCTCAAACCTGCCTTTGGACACCATAGTGGACACCTGGAACACTGCCTACAGAACAGAAGAGAACAAGTTCTGTAACACCACAGTAGAAGATTCCACACCACACAATTCAACAAACTTCATTATAGCCTTCATCAACAGTGACACAGGATGTTTGGTTGGCACCACAGGTCTACATACCTCAAGAGTTCTTTAGTACAGGCAATGGTTCCATTTAGAACCATGAGTGGTTCATGCTTAGATGGTTCTTTGCATGGTGAAACGGTTCTTCAGATTGTTGGAGAATTGGTTGTATATGGTTCTATACAGAAATTGTTACATGCTTCACATTGTAACAAGAGCAGGACCCTTTTTGAAAATGGTTCTAGATGGCTTCTAAAAGGGTTCTTCTATTGTTCCAAGCTTGACGTTGTAACAATAGCAAAACCCTCTTTGAAAATTGTTCTAGATTGCACCAAAAAGGGCTCTTCTATTGTTACAAGCTTGTCATCATGACAATACCAGAACCTGTTTGGAAAATGGTTCTAGATAGCACCAAAAAGGGTCCTACTATTGGTACAAGCTTGACTTCATAACAATAGCAGAACCCTTTTTGAAAATGGTTCTAGATAGCACCAAAAAGGGTTCTTCTGTTACAATTTTGACATCACAATAGTGGAACCATTTTTGGTGCTACACAAAACGAATTTCAAAAAGTTTCTACATAAAGTCATGTACAACACATTCTCCATCAATCTGAAGAACCATTTCACCATGCAAAGAACCATTTAAGCATGAGATGGTTTTATACAGAACTCATGGTTCTAAATAAAATTGTTGCCTTTACTAGAGAACCTTTGAAGGACCATTGCGCCTTTTACTACTTTCAGCTACCAGTACCTGTTTGACTCCATGGTCAAACTCCACACTGAAGTCCAGGTCGAAGTAGAGCTCAGTCAGAGCCAGTATTATCTTATTCCTGATCCATGTGATGGGATCAGGGGTGCCCACCACGGAGATACCCAGATGACCCTTATCATGGTCAGTGCTTTTGCAGTACTGTCTGTAGGGTACAGTACTGCTGCAGAAGTGTCTGTCTACACGAGCTGAGCACAGCCTGGACTCTCTTCGTGGACCATACAGGGCCCTGCACGCCTGCTTTGACCACTGAAGCTTGTTTGCAGAGAGCTCCTTCGTCCAGCTGCCGCTCGGTGATGAAGCCACCATAACACCGGACAGTTCTCGACACGAAATCCGCCTCATGGTGAAACAGCTCCGGGTTTTTATGTGCTGGCGCGTCGGTGGTCATTTAGCACTTACACAAAATCGGGTAGGTCTCTTCCGTCAACACTGACAGACACCGTATACTTTCCCACCTGTATTCCGGAAAGCCCCGCCTACCGCGCTGGGATTGGCTAGTAAGGCCTTTTCTCCTGCGCTGTGATTGGCTAGCCGTGCACTGCCTCCTCCGCTTGGACAGGCTAGCTGTATTTTACATCCTACGCTGGGATTGGCTAATAGGAGCTCATTCACACTGGGATTGGCTACGAGCATGCTCAGGCACTCATTGGCTGAAACGGGCCCGCGTTCATGGCTAGGATTGGCTACTAGTTTACACTCGCACGCAGTCTGTAACACTGCCATCCAGCCCAGCGCTGGAGGGCGGGGCTAGATCCAATACGGGTGCGGAGAAAAATAAAAACAGTTGCGAAACTCACCCACGTGGTACCCATAACGCTGAGACTGCTGGGCTGCGCTGTGGCGTTGCTGCGTTTGACCAGCAGATGGAGACAAACAACCGCGATTTGTGAAAGCGAGGCGAGCTGGTGAGAAAGTTTCGGATTACATCAGATCAGTTTCGATCATCATTTAGAAACCAGATACATGCAGATACACACCTTTAGAGCAGAAAAGATGAGTGGGACGGGAAAAATCATTCTGAATTTGCTTTAGACAAAATTTCAGGCTTCTGTTCAGTGATTCAGGTTTTTTTGCATTCTGACGTAGATTTATTTACTTAACAAATAAAAAAACCACTAAATCTATCAGAATGTAGTAATACAAAGTAGAGAATATATCTATTACATGAGAAAAAAATATATATTTTTATTAAACATGTTAACAAAATTTGGGGAAATATTTACAGCTAACAAAAAACAGCAGGGTACATATATTTAAAATGTAAATTAATTTTTTTACTTTTTTATATAAATTTTTTAACAGGCTTCCACTGCACAGGTGCAAAGGAGGAAAAAAAACATCGTTTCAAAAAAGCTTAAATTTGATCAGCAGACTAGACCATCGTTAAATCCCCCGCTGTTCTTGGTGATTACAGGTCAGAGGCTTTTATTTCCTTTATTTATTTATTTATTTTGCTCGTTGCGCGCGTGTATCTGTTTTTTCTGGGGTTTTTTTCTTTTTTTCTTTTTTCTTGCCTCGATAGTAAATGATGATTATATTCATAGACTTTGAAGGCAGTCACTGGGACACCTGCGCTCAGTGTATTGATCAGTAATTAAAGCGCTCTGATACTGAAATCCTGCATGATGCACTGCAGTAATTACCACTCAGCCTTCTGTGGGCTGAGCCCAGCAGCATCATACAGGTTTTCCACAATAATACACTGTTACTCTTTAGACATATTTTTGCTTATAAAATCTTCCTTTCAAATTTTGTAAGCTTTTATCAGCATGAGATGAATTAATATTCATGACATCACTACATTATATATAAGTTAATGAGCCCTCACACTCTAAACACTACTGAGCTATATGTATATATATATATATATATATATATATATATATATATATATATATATATATATGTATATATATATATATATGTATACACACACACACACACACACATCACTGCATGACATTGCTTCATCTTCTCTGATTGTGACTGTTGGAGCTTTACTCTTCCCCTGTGTAACTGCGACAGGGCAATAATCTAACCTGATCTGGTCTAATCTGATCTCAAAAGACTAGTTTATCCCAGTCTGCCCCGTAGACCCCCTGCATTGTATTTAAGGGTCTGCCTGCTCATGCTCACCTCAGGAAGGTGTGATGAGTTGGTTCAGATGTGTTACAGCTGGGAAACTCACTCAGATGATGAAGGCTTTTCCTGATATTTCCACTATGCAGCGCTGTTCTGAACAATGCACATCATCAGATGGAGCTTCGTTAACTCAGGCTGTGTATCAGGAGAACAGTGTTACTCTGCAAACATGTGGTAGGACTTGTATGTGATTATATTAGAGTTACATATATAATTATGTATAACACACACACACACACACAGACACACAAGTATATGTATATATATATATATATATATATATATATATATATATAATATATATATATATATATATATATATATATATATATCAGTTAATATATTGGCCAAAAATCTGACTCCAGTACACATTTATTGTTGTTTACACATTGCACAGTGTTGTTAATACTAACATAATAGTGTTGTAATTGTATATGTATATGTATTATATATACTATCACTGTCCAAAAAACAAGTCAACATCTTTGTTTTTATTGATTTTCATTTTTCTACATCATTTGAACACATAAGCTGTTCTTTACACTGTGTTAAAAATTTTATAATGAATGGACCAACAGAAATGCCTGAAAATTACTTAGAATAAAATCACTTTACATTCATTTCCATTTCCATTTTTTCATTAAAAGTTGTTATTTTGGAGATATTTGTTTTTCTTTGGGTAGTGAAGAAATGTGATATCTATATATAATAATAACATACCATAATATAATTAAATGTATGCATAAGCATATGCATTATATATATATTTATATTACTTTTTGTCCAAGTAATTTTGGTCCATTCATCATGAAATTCTTAGGCATCTATGCATGTTGTTAAAGACCATTTTTCTCAGCAAAGAAAACACCATATGTCATTACAATAATATGCTCCGTATGGATTTCATACATATGTAAGAATCTATATGTAATAATATGTCCCATATACATGATATGCATGTAAACATCTGTATGTAATAATAATTTTATAAGCCTGATCCAGCACCTAACACTGACCTTAACCCCATTAACCAAAAGGAAATGACTTTTATAAAACACTCTGTACAAAATCAGTCACACACACACACACACACACACACACACACACACACAGAGCAATATCTCCACTCTAACTTTTCAGCTCCAGATAATGAGAAAAATTAGTGCAAATGCTCTAAGTAATAGTTTCAGATTTTTTTCCCCGGCAAATGATTTTTTTCAACTTGTTTTTCTATCTATGCATAAATTAAAAAATCTGCTGAAATTTATTATTCATCTGAGATGTGATTAATATGCAAAATTATGCAAATTAAGATGCAATTAGGCTCCAATTCTCCAGTGGAATTTTCCATTATAATTTAATACAAAGTAACAGAGTAATTGGTGTCACGTGTAATTACGGTTACTCAAGTGTACTTTCAGGCATGCAAATGATGTGCTATACGTTGGTTATCCTATGCAAATGCTGCGTGTGCTGCTTTAACAAGTCGGAGATACCTGATAAGCGGAGTTGAAAACCTGAGGCGTCGGTGGGTTTATAGAGTGCAGGACTGACACTCTTTGCTCGTGTGCGTCCACTGAATACTAACTTTGAGGGAAAGTTTTCTCAGTCTAGATGTGATGCAGACGTTTGCTTTGCCACCAGAATGTTAAAGAGGACTGATTTAAATGGACAGAGGCTACATTCACATTACAGGGTTGAAGTGGCAGAAATCAGATTTTTTTGCTTCAGTGTGAACACAAAAACTGAGTTTTTTAAAATCGGATTTAAGCCTGTTTCATGCACCTACATTATACATATGTGGCCATTCAACATTAACAGTTTCAAAATTCATCTCATCACTACCACATTAAAACTTTTTTCTTTTAAGTTTTATTCTGTTGTTTTGGACCACTTGAAAAAAACTCTTTTTTGTGTACACATTTTATGAATGAACTAATAGAAGTGTTAAAAAAATCACTTGGTATAAAATCCTGTTTCATTAACGTACCTAACTGGAGGCAGTTGTAAAGTGATTTTTGTTTAGGAATTGTGCATAATTATTCAATTTGGTCATTGTCTACAGCTGTATGCAAAAGTTTAGAACACCGCTGGTCAAATGACAGGGTCAAAATGTGTGAATATGATGGTGTTAGCCACTAATTTATCCAAAATTTCTTCTACACACATGCTAATGTATCTAATAATGTGTTAAAGTTTGGATTTCTTGTACATGAACAGGTATGTTCACAACTACTAGCCCTTAGCGCCCATGTTTCTATAAAATATTAATATCTGCTTTATTCCACTGCCGCGGCAAACGGCAAATGTTGAAAACTGAACCCTTGACAAAATGTTCCACTGACCGCTGCGATAGGCTGCAGTTGCCGCTGCCCGCTGCAGCCGCTGTTCCATTGAAAAACATAGAATACCCAGTTTGCCATCGTCCATCTATCGCCATAATGTAAACGCAGCATCAGGGTTAGCAGGGAAGCAGCATGGTTTTTGAAACGCTTACCATTTTATGTTAATTTCTTTCATTTTTTTCATAGGTTAACCCCTTAAAATCCCAGGCTAAGACTTAATACTCAATAACTACAGGGACTTCAATGCAAACTGGTTGATCTTTTCTTAGGTTATAGAAGTGTGTAATAAAACTTTGAGGCTGCTGGCAGGTTCTGACCTTTTAAGGAGATAAAATTGAAAGAAATTATTAAGTCAGGAGAAAAAAACACACTGAAATATGACTCAAATGGAGGTCTAACTCAATGTTTATGTCATAATATATGATAACACTAGCAGATTAATCTCTTACATCCTTGGAAGACACGTCCTTTGCCAAGTTTTGATTGAGTTCTCTTTGAATACTCTTCCAGCATTCACAATCATCAGATTAACCCAGCTGGGGAAGGGGACTGAAGCACAACCCACATTACAAAATGTTCTTAAACAAGTCATACTGTATACTAAACCACACTGACAAGTCTGCATGACCTTAAATGAAGACCTGGATGTGGTTTGAGCAGGTTGAGAGCACTTTTGGGGAAGTATTTTTACAGAAATATTTGGGTGACTATTGAGTTCTAGTCATATTGTGTCATTAGTGTGTTAGCTGGCTAACTTGATGCTAAAATGCGAGCATACAGGCCCATTTGGGGTGCAAATTTGTTCATATATGGGTCACCTACACATGCATATGTAAACAGAAATATCTCATCTGCACAGAAAGTAGAGCAATAAGGCTTTTAATGTGAACTGCACTGCAATGAATTGATTTGACTCAAATGCGACACATCATTTCCACATGAATAAACTATATATTACATCAACACAATTTCACCTTTTTGTTTACTTACTTTTTCCAATAACTGTGAGAATGTAATATATATTTTATTCATGTGGAAATGATGCACACATTTGAACTGAGTACACTCAGTCCACGGAGAACAGTTCCTTCTTGGGCGGTAAATTGATTTTAAATTGTTACATGGCTGCTTACATGGCCTGACTAGCAGCTCATTGACACCAGTATCACAAATGACCCCCCCCCATGTCTCTCTCCACCTTTTTCGTTGCTCTCTATCTCTCCTTCCTCTTTCTTGTTTCTCCCCTGACTCTCTTTACTTCTCTCTTTCTACACCCCCTTGAACAAAGACATAGCGCCCCCCGCCCCATCACCGCCTCCATCCCGAGCGGCTGCCTGCGCAACTCTATCAAAGAACATAATCCCTCAACAGAAATCGCCGCACAAAGGCAACTGCGGCTCAATCCTATAACGCGCAGCCACAGCACACAATGCCCCCTCCCACCTGCCCCCGGTCCGTGCCTCTTCAGGAGCCCGCAATGCCCCGTGGCAAGAATCACTCTTTATCCTGCTCATTCCCCCTGCTAGCATGACTGATTAGCGCTACCCCTCTCCGCGGCGCCCGGTCCCGCTGTATGCGGCCCGGCCTGGCCTTGGGAATGGCGTCTCCACCTCACTGTCATACTTTTGCTCTGATTTTATACCCAGCAGTGGCAGGACGACTGCTCACAAATGTAGTTAGCGTAGCTGCAAGGCTAGTCGCTAAACAGATGTAGCTGCTTTAAAAGTTATTTTTTCCTAACATAGTTAAAATAGCACTGTACAGTGGCTTAGTAAAATATTCATGTACTTTGACCACTATACAGGACCATTTTAAGAGATTTATGTTCTTTTTTGTACAGCTAGCGTAGCTGCTCCTTACCATAGCTTAAAGAATCTCTTTTCCAAACGCATTTAAAATAGCATACAGTATGTTAGTAAAATATTCCTATAGATTGGAAAATGATCACCTTAAATCATCCATATATGTATGTACATACATAATTATTTGCTTGAGGAAAGACTGTTTAGATCTTAGATCTACTTGCTCTACGCTGATGTGTCTTCTTGCCAGCTGCTCAGTAAAGGGCTTGAAAGGTATTCTTTTCTATAATCTTGTATAATTTTCTATAATTTTGTATAATTTTGAAAATGTTAGTCATAAAATCATGGATGTGTCAGCTGTGCATGCCATCAAATAGTAATGTTTCATGCAGAAACCTTGCCATTCTCTTTGTGAACAGCCCTTTTCATTGAATACCGCCACTAGCGCAAGGCTAATTTCCACAAGCACTGCTAAGTTCTGTTAAGAGCAAACTCAAGGTTGTGTTTATTCATATTTATAATGGCATCTATTTCATGTTCTAGCTAGTAACATAGTCTTTCATTTGTATCTTGTAGTTTTTACAGTAAAGACCTAAAATAAATGAGTACCACTTTCATAAGGCTAATTTCTGCTAGCACTGCTATGTTATGTAAAAGGAAAACCTGGCAGTGGTGCATGTTCATATTTTATGGCATCTATTTCAAGTTCTAGCTTAAACATAAATGTTTGTAACTTGTAACTCGTATTTAGGCACCTCATTCTTTCATTTATATGTTGTAGTTGTTACAGTAACGCCTAAAAAATGAAGGCCTATTAATACTAGCATAGTCGCTCCATCCCATACGCAAAAGCTTAATTCTTTTTTTTAAATAGCATCATATGGTACGTTTATAAATTCCAATAACTGTAAAGTTTAGACTCTCAGAACTTCTGATTTATATTTATTTGTTTGGGTGCAGATACAGGCATAGTTTTTATATACTAGGAAAGTTAAATGCTAGCTTAGCTGAAACTAGCAAATATTTAAGTAGTATGAAAATGATCTGCGTACACTTTAGATTTTAGCAATAAACAATCAATTCACATTTAAGTAATCTTGAATAGAAATGCTTATGTGGTTTTTGATATTGTACGCCATACAGTTTTTATAAAAAACGAGCAAATGTCAATGTTAGCATAGCTAAAAACAGCAGTAGCCGCACCTTAAAGCCTGAATTTATCTTGATCTGATTGTCTTGTTGTATAATATATCTGAACATACTTAAGTATTTAGTAGTATGAAAAAATTATCCTAAAAAAAACCCAAATAAACATTTGATTACAAAAAAAGAAAATAATCAGCGTATATTATAGATTTTAGTTCAAAGTAATTGAGTCACATTTGTTTGGGTATGGCTACATTGGCGTAGTCCTCCCATTTTGTGGTTGTTAAGCTATTTTGTTTTCTTAACATAGTTAAAATTGTACTTAGCATGTTAATAAAATACTTCGGTAGTCTAGAAAATAACAAGCAAACAGTTTAGATCCATTAAGCCGATTTGTTTGGATGCAAGTATGTCTTGTAGTCATCCCATCCTGTAGTTTCTTAAATGCCAAAAGTCTTTATTTCTAAGCAAAGTTTAAGTAGCACCATACAATATGTTCACTTAATATTCCTAGAGTTGAGAACATATTAGTTTTGACGTGGCTTAACTACAGTAGTGAAATATATTATGCAGCAATATGCCGGTAAAACATTCTTGCGATTCCTAAAAACAACTACATTTGCTGCCATTATAGCTCCTGATTCATGTTCATCTGTTCAGGAAGTGCATTGAAAGAAATACAACGAACAGCAGGCAGGTGAACAAAAGACCAAAAAAAAAAAATGCAGAGGGGGTTTGCGGCACCTGCACACGCGCAATATAGGTCAAGGGAGGGTTTGCATTTCCTGTGCGTGGCGGTTTAATAGCAGCGCGTCGGCTTGAAACCCAGCGCCCCAGAAAGCTGCATCTGCCGCATCTCTTGAGCTTCTGGAGGTGTTCGGGCAGCCGGGGTTTGGCGTTTGGAGTGAGGGGGGAGCGTGGGTGAGGCGATGTAATCTCACGTCAGAGGCAGCGCCTGTGTGGTCTTTTGGCGCTTGCATGCCTCATTCAACAAACTTAGGGAAGATTATATCTGCCAGGCAGGCGCAGCCTCCAGAATGTAGGCCGTGCTTCACTGTTTATATGAAAAGAAGTTCAGAAAAAAAAAAAAACTTTCCCAATTCACTCTTTACTCTGAATGTAGACAGTTAGCCAAGACGTGTTTAGTGTCTGAAGTTTGCTTCTTTCATTGTGTACGTGAGCTACAAGGCTAATGTAGCTAACAGGTAAATAGTATCATGCAAACTACATGCCTAAATCATCCCACTTGTCTCAGACTGTGTTAAGAAAGGATAAGAAATCTCAAATAGACTTGCTTTTGAGGTTCGTGACACTGTATGACATACTGATAGCTAGAAAAAGGACATTAGCATAGCTAAAAACACAACTAGCAGTCATTTTGTTTCTGTATGATTTTTTGGCTGAAGTATCACTTAAAACAACTAGATATATGATTGTTGTCACTCACCACAGTCAGACTGCAATAAAAGATCTTTTAACTGTATGTTTGTGATGCTAGACACTTGTATTTACCTCAGAAAAGAGGAATTAGCAATGATGTCATTATTTGCAAAAGGAGCAAAACATTTGTTGTGATTTTAGTGGGAGCGGTTCTTTCAAAATGTGCAAAAACTGTGCCTTTCATGAGAAATTAACCCACGAATAACTGAATCCTATAGAGGGGTATTTGTGAACATGTGGGTTTTTGGCAAAGACGCTCAGCTTTCAGCTGTAAACAACAGGGACAGGGAAAAAAGAAGAAGGTATTATTTGAAATATTTGCTGGGCAGATGCATGTTTTTCCCTCATGTAAATATGTCAGAACAAACAGATGAGGGGATAGAGAGCATGCATGGAGAATAAACGCAGTCATTTACGTCTCCTCTCTTGGTGGATTACTGAGCCGTCGCCACCGCTGTGTGCCTCTGCCAGTCCTGTTTGCCATTTCTGGGCTCGCGTTGCACCTTGAAATATTTGCCAAATGGATTTCTGAGGCTGTAATTAAATTTAGTCCACCTTCACAAGCTTCGGCAAGGTGGAACGAGGAGCCGGAGCTTACCGTGGACTTTCCCGTCAGTGTCCCCAAGCCTGCTAACGTCTGGAAAAGTCCACGTTTGGTGAACGTTTTCATTTTCAGTTGCATTAGCATGTAGAAAATTCCAATCGCGTTTACAGTGGTGGGAAATGATGTTGTTCTTGTTTCTGTGATAAATATCAATATCATCAGGTGTCATCAGTACGTCTAGAACACCGCAAAAGGCATGGATCATAATAAAAACACATTTAGACCAATTATAGAGACCCAACAGTCAGTGTAAAGTAAATGGATGAACTGCATAGTAACAAGTAAAAACTCATTGTGCTCAGGTTTTCATTGCCTTTTTAAAACACGACCTACTGTTTTGCTGCTACGTTTTGTCGGTTCGAACATATTCGCAGACCTTGAAAAAACTCTCGTATTGTACAGTCATGTGCAAAAGTTTTGGCACCCCCGGACAAACAACGTATTTGTTGATTGGCAGGCAATTTTCTAAGTACACGTTCTCTACAGACTGTTTATCAGCTAAATTAAACATAATGGGACAACAGATATATAAAATAATACAAAACGTACGGCGCATTATATGTTTTATCATGTTCCGCATTTGGCATGTTGAACTTAAGCAAATAAATACAAACTGTGCAATAAACTTTGCAGAAAAATGCCATATTTAAGTTCCCTGTATGAGATATGCTAAATTATTTTCACTTAAAAATTCAACAAAACATGCAATTTGACTGGAGGTGTTAGCATTTTTGCATATGTGAAGTATCATGATGTTGCATTTTCGCCACCCTTACTTTGGCACGGTGAATTTGTGATGCCATCAGGAATCATTAGTCAGATCTGACCCGCTGTGCTCGCCTCACCGTGCGGCTGTTAACTTCTTAATATGATGCATGTCAGAAAGGACATGCAGCAATTACGCTGTGATGAAATTACATGAGTCAAACATAACAAAACCCTATAGTGTCTATTTGAATGTGTCCAATAAAACCACTTTGCAAATGATGTCTACTCTCAGGTAAGCTTTGTCTTTAACTGGCTTTCATTACGGCTACCTCCAGCACCAGTACTTTTCAAAACATTAATAATTCCCATTATAACTGTCCACAGGAAAATGATCATTTAAGTGTTTTTATTCAAAGAGCAATCAAGTTTATGGAAGGAGGGAGTAAATAAGCCGTGATCTGGAGTGTAATTGACTGTACAAATGGGGGCTGGAGAGGAGAATTCCTTAATACGCTGCTTGTGTCAGCGCGCAGAGGCTGGGCTGTGATATGTATCCTCACACACACACACACAAACACCCCCACCCCAACCCACTCCTCCACATGAGGATTTGAAAAAAATCTGTATTATGTGAGTCTCAACAAACACTAAATTATTACAAAATATTCATTTTTAGGCACTCTTAATATCACAGATATTTGAGTGCTGCACTTTGAATTCTGATTATTCATTTAATACCGTAAGGTTAAATGTACCTGTGTAGCAAACAGAAATTTAACTCGTCTAATTGCCTTTTTCTAAATTTGACTGCATAGTGCCATTTTGTAAGAGTGGTTTATAAACAGCACTGGATTTGCAGACTTACTGCAGCAACAAATGCAATTATTATGATACTAACAGGGAATATTGCTATCATTATTATTAATAATAATATATATGCAGAAGATACTTGCCCTATTAATAACTGTTATCCAGTAATAACCTGCACAGTATAGATTGAAATGTTATAATCTAGATACAAAAATGTATTTTTGTATTTAGAGAACATCAATAATTGTCAATAATTGTAATTGTCTATTTATAGCAACCTTTTGTCAGAACATTGCTATGAAAAGCTTTTGATCAGTGAGAGTTATTCCACTGCTTGTTGAATATGAGTCATTCTGGGTATTAATTCTTAATGTTATATAGATTTCTGTCATTAATTTAGAAATTTCCAATTTTCCATTTATTTAAAACTGAAATTTTCTTAATTTGCTTTCTACAAATAGTCCGAAGACTGTAGAATAGTACCATAGTAGGCATGTATTAACAACAATATTGTATTTTTTATTATGTTAAAAACAATGATTCCAAACTTTTGAACAATAATCTCTCTCTCTCTCCATATATGCATATATATATATATATATATATATATATATCGCTGTCCAAAGTGAAACAAGTATCTCCAAAATAGCAACAGGAGAGGTCAAAAAATTCTTTACTTTCAATGTAAGTTAATGTAAATAGATTGTATTCTAAGCATTTTTGGTTCAATCTTCATAAAGTCTTCACACAATAAAAATAACAGCCGCTGCAGTAGATGTAGAAAAGTAAAAATTGTACTTTTCTACTTTTGGAAAATGGTATATATATATATATATATATATATATATATATATATATATATATATATATATATATACCATTTTCCAATTAAATCCTGATATATAGAGTTTTTACCACAGTTTGAAAATGACAGCTACCTTTTACAATGTGTCACATTTTCATGATGAATGGACCAATACAAATGCTCCAAAATTACCTGGAAATAATCTCATTCCATTAATATCTCTCTATGTTAAGAACTTTTTTTTCACAGTTTTCAAACATATAAAAACAATTATGTACAGACAGATATTTAAATATGACATTGATCTGTTGTGATATATAATTTAAAAAAATGTAAGTAATACTTCATGCAGTTATATGGCTTGGAAATATTTTATGAACATAAATGTGACACAATGACACTCTCTCTCTCTCTCTCTCTCTCTCTCTAATTGCCACTGGTTTGCAGGCCCTTCCGGATAGTTGTTATTGTGACACTATTCATTAGTGTTTGCTCAAAGAAATGATTTAAAATCTTTACAGTGCTCCTTCAGGCAGAATAGCTATTAAGCGGGGAAGCTGTGCGCCAACTTAAGTGTTAAATGGTTTGTTGAAGTCATCTGGGGTCCAAGAGATGCTAAACAGAAATTATGGCTAATATACTGCACCAGTGAGTAGGGGGCTTTATTCATTCATTCATTCATCCAGTCATTTATTTATTTATTAAATCAAAAATAACTGACATAAGGGAAAACTGGTGGGGTCTCTGCAGCGGTTGGAAAAGTGCAGCCCCTTCGCAGACCCCCCTGAAGGCTGACTTTTGAATACACAGGCACGATTACCTGCAGGAGTGTGTTAACGGCTCAGACGAGTCGAGGGGAGTTTCAAACGTCAGTCTTACACCCTGAGTTGCACCTGATTGTTCTATTCCAGTTGTCTGATCTTCGCTTTCTGGAGTGATTTAATTGGGTTGAACTGGTGCAAAAGCCCTCCAGGAACAATCAGCTTCGGCGAATGTCAAAGGCGGGTATTTTTAACGTTTATGAAGCAAGGGTGCAAATGAGCAAGGAACGGGATCGCTTTGCTTAAATATGCAGCGCTGACAGACGCATCCATCCACATCGCATGCGGTTTTATGGAAAGTCCTGCAGTATAGTTTCAGCTGTTGTTAGCTTGGCTAGCTCTGCGGCTAATCATGATTTTGCCTAAATAAACACTGTGGCCTATTAGTCTGTCCCACCGGTGGAGCCTGCTTTGTGAAAGCCCGCCGTCCATTGTCCTCTTAGGCTGACTATTATCGTCTACATAGCTTTCAGCACTTTCTGTGCTTTTTGTGCTTCGGTCTTTGCCCCCTTTTTATTTTAGCAAACAGCAGGAATTATTAGCAGCTTAGCACTCGGAGGGCCCCCAGAGCGGCTCCGGTGGTGTAAGCCTTCTCTTCGAGTCCAAGGTACTCTGCTGATCCCTTTTCCAAGCCGAGGGTGCGTTCAAATGTAGCGAACGAAGCCGATGCACAGTGCTCGCTTGCTAGTTTGCTAGCAGAATGCTCATCTACCAAGACAAAAAGAGAGCGAGGGGAAAAATGCAAGCTTTCCAAGCTGTTTTCCTGGAAGAGATGGATCAGCCAACGTTCAGGGAATTCCAGACATGGATTATTGTTAATTGCGGGCGCTGTGAATGTTGTTAGCGGGTACCGGAAGGTTCTGTCGTAGCCGGGTTGGCGGGGGGCGGGATGTGGGTTGCCGGGCTGTTTTGGCGGTTAATAAGTGGGTGACTGGGAGTTACCACACCTCAGGATCTCTGGGCCCGCCATTTCGGGAAAGCGTGAGAAATTGGTGGCACTTCTCCTGCTAGCTTGGCTGAACCGGTGCCATATCTTGTGATGGACTGAGGCAGGGAGTGGAGGCAGCCAGGGATGAATACGGCTTAATCTTTACACAGGCCACATGTGTGCGCATGATAACACGCATGCTTTCTTCCCGGCGCCGGGCTGTTTTCGTCCGGCTGCCAGGTTGCTGCCTTCGAAAGAGCCGTGTTTCGCTGCGATATTTAGCCTCGTGAGCAGAAAAAGAGTGGTGGCACCTAAGGAGGGGGTTAATGCATGTTTTTGGATTTGGGGAGGCTCAAATTTGGTGTAATTCCTGACACATTTCAAGAGACAGATATGGGAGACTTATGGCTACAGACAATATGTAAAAGCAACTATAAATGGGTCGCTCCCATTTTAGCTGCTGATATTGGGTGTCTTAGGGCCCGGTCGAGATGGAGACGGGGTTATTTTTCGTGTCTCAGCCGGTGGGAAGTGCTTGTCAGCTCAGCAGTAGATACAAGCTGTCAAAAGAGTCACGGAGGTCGCGGCTCTTGTCCAGAATCCACCCTGCAAACACTCTTTCGGCGCGCCTCCATTGAGTGGCTTTTTTTTACTGAATTAACCAAACGTTGCACGTTTATTCTTATCCCTAGGAACACAAAGGCGTTTACTGTGATTGCATTACCATAAATGATTCTATAGCATCTGCCTGTCAATAATTATGGTACAGATTTGCCTGACCTTTGACCCTCAGTTTGGATGAAACCCAGGTGGAGAGCGGCTGGGTAAATTATCAGGCGCGTCCTCTCCCATGCACATGGCTCCACAGCCGTCTCAATTAAAAAACAGGGCGGGCTGTGATATTAGCGGCAAATTAATAGACGCTCACTAATTGAATGTATCAAATTCAGACGGCGCAATGTCTTCTAAACAAATGCACTTGCATGTTTGGAGAAATAATGGATACCTAACAAAAGCTTTTTTGTATTTTGATGCCACTGTCTGGCCACTCAGTGGTTTTTAATAACCGGTTCTTTAGTGGTTAGTTATTTCTTTAGTGTACAACAGATCAGTTCAGCTATACTATAGCAGCAGGGCTGTGATACTGAATAACTACAGAGACAAAAGCAAACATTATATCAAATACAAGTCGAGAGTGGTAAATATGCATGTGGAATAAATATATAAATAAATAACTATTCTAATTTCTTTACAAATGAGCCTTTTTTGGCTGATTTTTCTTAGCTGATTAGTATTATTGTTTTTTCTAAGCAACATTATTTGCTCGTTAATCGGACAAACGAAGTTTTATTTCATAAAAAAACGAAAAATTGTTTTCCTATTTATATAACATTAAAATAAAAATAAATAAGTTTTATATCAACAGTAAGAAGTCACTGCCTTTTCTGCCACATTTTGGTAAAAATAATAGTTTTCCAAAAAAAACATTTAGGATAAAATGTGCCATAACTTTTGCAGAGGCCACATTTTATATTTTACCTTTGCCCCCAGTATGCTAAATTCAGAAAATAAGCAGTAATTGTGCATTAAAATATTTAAAGTGTGTTCTTTGCCGAGGATGAGTTCACTTATTTTCACTTAGAAAATGAACAAAGCATGCAAATTGGCCTGGGGTTCCATATATGTATTTATAATATTAAACATTAGAACATTAGTGGCATTAATAATCCATCATGTTCTTAACACACTAACTTTGACACAGTTTTCCAAGTTTGACCCTGTGTACCATCCGTAGTTCTAGTATGAAGTCCAACTGTAGCGCAATTTATGTTGCTATGACTCTTTGATTGTCGTCGTCTTATTCAAACACAACTTTTAAACAGCAAGCATTTCTATTGGTGGCTCTCTTGATAAAATAAAAGTTGTTTTCAGTTTTGCAATGCTGTAAATTTGTTTATCACTGAAGTACAACGAGTCTGAAGTATCATTTACTGGCTGTCAATTTCAGTGATATCAGTAACATTAGCATCAGAAGACACCTTCAGCAGACTACGCTGGACAGTGCTCGCAGGAGAATTATGGGTAATCAATGAATAGCAAGTTAACAAAAGTAACAGCAAAAGTGGAAAGAAGCTCCAATTCCCCTCAAAACGAGATGTAACATGAGGGTATGAGAGCGAGAAGCAAGATTCGTGGAAAATTTGAGAACATACAGCCACTGTTTCTGGATGTCAGTGATGACAACTAGAAACAGTGTTCACCTCATTTCCATGTTCACCCTACATTCATGTGATTATTCAGATTTATGTTATAATTATTGAGAGTAGCAAAAACATTTGCTTATTTTGTCCACTCAACAAAATGCACTGCTTTCCAAATGAAAAAAAAATCTTAGATTAAAAACACAGGCAAAAAATCTAACTTCCACAGTTTCCCACTTACCTCAGATCTACTCAAACAGCCAAAACATGTTTGGTGTCCAAATTGTTCTTCTTTCGTTTAGTGCTGGAGCTCAAGGCTAACATTATTACCAGACAGTAGAAGTCAATAGTCACCTAGATCTTTTCTGTAAATACAGCCCCAAAACTTCTCTCAACCTGCTCAAACCACATCCTGGTCTTCAGTAAGGTCACGCAGACTTGTCGATGTGGTTTAGGGCACAGTATGATTTACTGTGAATGAAAAAAATTAACAGAACTTCACCACGTAGCTGAATGCTGCAGGAAGCCATCATATTCAACATGTATTTAGACAATATTTTTATGGTTCACAGTAAGTCACACTTTGTTCTGAACCTCATTCACAAGTCTGTGCAACGTGAATGAAGACCTGGATGCGGTTTAAATGGGTTGAGAGAAATTTTAGGGATGAGGATGTGGGAGATTTGGGTGACTATTGACTTCTAGTGTTTGTTAGCAATGTTAGCCTCATAGCTTCAATGCTAAACTAAAAAAAGCAGAGTTTGGACATCAAACGCGTCTTGTCTGATTAACTACATCTGGGGTAAGTGGACAATTGTGTATGTATACATATATTGCCTATATATTCACATTGCCTATTTTCACTCTTTACACATACATCCTGAATTAATAACAGCCTCTCTTGCTAACTCCTTGTTCAAGTTGACACAACAGTCAGATGCTGTCCTAATTGAAAAGTTAATTGTCTTTTGGAAGCCATCAGCTGTCATTTAGGAGGATCCGAGGCTGGCATCCTCTCGCGGGACTAACTTTATTTTGGTCTTAATATCCTGGGACGGCGCATTTCAGCTCGTACGACCATTTGGTCGCCGAATGCAGCATTTAGAGCTGACTGTTTAATTAGAGCCAAATTAGGAGGACTGTATGCACTCTTTAATTCCATGTATAAATTGTTTTCTTAAACACCGCACAACTGAGACAATCCAACTTTTCATTAGCCTGCTCTCCTCTCTCGTGGTGTGTTCACTATTTCTTCAGTGTTCTTACTCAGGTGTTGTAGTCTGTGCCATTTTGCATGAAAGCAGGGGAATTCTCTGCAGCGTAAAGCGGCGTTCCACCAGGAATTTTCCTGTCTCAACGTTTGTCACTCGTAGGCGCTCTCTCTGCATGCAAACATGGCAAATACAAATCCGTCTAACCATCCAATTAGGCAGTACACTACCCACAGCTGAGAGCAGAATTCTCCATTGAGCAATTCCTCAGTCCCTGTAAAACATATATTATTGAACCACTTCATGTCATGTCATATGGACTGATGTAACGTTAAGTCACCACTAATTCATGTTGCTTTCGGGTTGGGGGGCGTATTCTGCAGGCTTCCTCTTGCTTCGCACCTTTGTGCTCATTTGGGAAGGGTGGGGAGATCACTCTGCACTGCAATGACTCATCTTTGAACCAACGAATGCAGATTTATCTAAAACCCAGTGCTGTTTACCGGTTACATACCATTTACTGCGTGCCGCTGACGTGGCTAATTAATTTAAGACAGCTTTAGTGGTCCTTTATCTGATGTGATATCATTTTGCATACAGGTCTTTTTTGCTTCGTTCTCATTTAGCAAAATTGGACATGGCCTGCGGGCAGGCTTGTTGAACAAGCAGGGCCGTGTTCACCCAGGGTCAGCAGCGCTTTAATTGATTCTTTCTCTACTTACGTTTCTTATTAGACCTGCCATGTTCTCCATGGGTACGTGTAATTGCTCCTCCCTGGTGGCTGCTTGGGAAGAGAGAGGGAGGGTGAATAATGGTCACTTTCATTTTGTCGAGGCACACTTGCTTTTAATAGTTGAACAAAAAAGACACTTTGCTTTTTTTTTAAATTTCATTTCTCTGTGATGCGCTGAGGAGAAAAGAACATTTCTGAGCTTTTCATGCATTTGTATTGAAAATAATATCTTAAAGTTTTCCATATAAGACAGTATTCCATTCCCTGATTGATCACCATGGACCTGATGTGACCCATTAATATCCATATTTCCTTTGGAAGTTCAAAACGTATAAAGAAAAAGTGAGTGTTTACACTTATCCTATTAAATTCTGCCTTTTGATAACACAATTTTTTAAAAAATGTAAGAAAATACAAATTTGGTCATGAATTTAAGTAAGAAAACTGACTCAGATTTACAGTGGTGGTGATAGGAACCATGGGTTGCCATGTCTACAACACAAATATAGCCATTTTATTTACCAATTAATTTAACCTATACTTGCCCCCACATGAGTTTTTATATGTAATGTTGATGATGGTAAAACAGTATTGTTTACTTACTTGCTACTTACTTTACTGAAATTAAACACCACACATTTTTTAACAGATCCTGTAATAAAAATGAAAAATTGAAATTTGGACACTCATACATTTTTATTTGTATATGTAACCTCAACACGGGCCACAACAAATAGATTTTGTGATAATAATAATAATAAAATCCTGTATGATTACCAAATTTCATCACTTTAGATCAGTTAGAACATGTATTAAGTTTAGTTTTTGGATCCGAATGGGTTAAATCTATTACACTTCTGCATTTCCTGGTTGCTGATGTCCTGTGGTCTTGGGTTGTTTTTTAGAAGAAAGTTTCCTGTATGAAATGGCATTTGTAATAATCATAATATAAGAAAGAAAAACTCAACACATTATCAGACTGTTGCACGTCTTGGAAAATGTTGCACATTGAAAATGGAAAGTGGAATCCCATGGACTGGAATTCATGCTGAAATGGATTCTAAGCATTTTAAGAGCCCTTTATACACATATAGTGGAAGGTGCTCTTGCAAAGGTGTCAACTATAGCTTGCGGTTTCCAACATCCAACTGTAGTCACAGATTTCTTGAAAATGTGAACTGGTTTCTGCACAATGGGGCATGTACAGTTCTCTGTAGTCCTTTTGGGTTTGTGTCTGCAACCAAAATATGACCAAGACTAGGTGCAGAGTTCAGAGTTGAGTATGTAGCTTAGCTAGCCTCCCTCAGACTTGCTAGCTGAATTAGCCACTCCCAGGCCACACATCTAAACCAATATTTGAATCCAAAAGACCAATTACTAAGCCTGAAACCCAATAAGCCTCCAGACCAAGACTATACTCCACTAGACCAATGTCAGTCACCACCAGCTCCTGACAAAGACTGTCAACCAAGATGCTAACTAGGCCTACATGCTAGCAACACAGTAGTGATTAGTTTATGTTTTAAGCAGTTTTAAGACTCAGTTCACAACATGAGGAGTGAATTCAGCTTTATCTCCTCACAGTGTAGTATTTTTGAGAGGTAAGTAGTCTTGTTTTTTTGCTGAGGTTACAAAATTGAATTAGCATTTTTTTTGCTAGGGTCAGTTTGTTTGCTACAGTATTATGGGCTCTGTTGTGGGGAGATGAGTCATGTGATTTTCCACGCAAGGTTTGTTTTGGAACTGCATCTCACCCAATTTGGAACCTTTTTAAAAGCTCTAAGAAAAGTGCTTCTAAAATAAGAAAAATTAATTCACCTACATGGAAAAAAAATCACACTTGCAGCTATAGCCTTGGTACAGAAGTAAATGTCAGCTCATCACTGACCATATTCGCATCATTTTCCGAATGATGACTCTTGTTTTAGTCATGATGAGGCACTGAAAAGTCTTTTTGGTTTTTTCTGGCTCTGAAATGAATAAACTCTTTCTATTTATGTTCATGTGGTTAGCTTGAATATTCTTGCATGAATACCACTTGTTAATCACCTGTAATCTAAGAATGAGCATGTTCATGCTTTTCCCAGAGGTTCAAACCAAGCTGAAATTCAATAAGGAACATGTAGTATTGCTTTATTGCGAAGTATAATTTTGTTATGAACGGCTTTTCTAATCCGTATGTGCACACGTGGGAAGGAAAAATGGCGAGTCAGCAGCAAACAGCATTGGTGTCACTTTGAAGAACATGCCATTTATAATTCAGCTCTCATGACACCTTTCAAATCTGTGCATATGCAAACCACATCAGTGTATGGAACTGGGTGTACAAGCTTTCCATTTTCAGGTTGTTTTTTAAGGCACAATTGGAAAAACTGCACAACTGGAATTTGTGTTCATAGAAACAATTACGTGTTTACATGCGTTGGATTATTCGGAATACTTCGGGCTTGGAATGCCCATTCGCAGGTAAATGCGGCCTCTGTTTATGACGGCCTGTGACGTCACGTGGCTACCCTGCTGTCAAGATTCCTCACAATTTCCGCTGTAAACAGTCTCGATGGTTGCCAGACAACCATCAGTTGCCTACAACAAGTGAGCTCAAAAGCTCAAATCATAACTAAATAGCAATTTTCAGCTTTCAGACCCGAAACCGACTCTTTAATGAGACTACGCCATGGGGCACAATTCCCACAGTCCGCCGAAACGTGAGAACATACTGAAATCGATTTACTGTAATCAGGGGAATCCGCCGCGTGTCATATCGAATTTTTCGCACCACTACAATGACTTTTGCAGTTCAGATATTACTCACTGAACTCACCGTATTGAAAAAATGTCTGGTGTTTTTACCCTCTGATGTGGCGGGTCCTGTTTCTATACTCCTACAGCTTACCTGAAGTCAGTCACGCCTGTTCTTTCCACTACGACTTCGACAACACACTGCTAGAGGATGTTACCGCTGCAGTACCTTCCTGAAAGACCTGAACAGAACTGAAAGGCTGACTTTCAATTTCACGTGCTAAAACTACACGATCATGCACTTTCTACAAAGCTGTAGGCTTGAAAATATCTTTTTAGTACTAAATTAACAAAACTTTTAAGTCTGTATAAAGCACCATTACATTCCTTAAACTCTCTAGAAAAGCTTGTATGATTTTTTGCCAATTCTAGGTTGCCAAAAGTGGGTAACATACTCAAAAGGAATCCTGGGAAGTTGCCTTGTGGAATTTGAGGAAGGTTTAAGCCAGGATTAGCAGTTAAGATCAGTGCTCTTGATTGTAATCTGTTAAATCTTTCAATGACTGCTGGCATATAGAAGAGTAAACCTGAACAATGGCTTGATGAAATGCAGTAGTGTGCAGAAGTTAGAGACCACCCTTCATTTATTTAATTTCCAGTCAAAACAGCTATTAAGAATGAATTCATTTTTCAGTGTCAGTGTCAAAAAAAACCATATTCAACAGAAAATCACACAAAGGCTTCAACAACTAAATGTAATATAATTTTTTTTCAGTATTTAGTGTGTCCACTCTGTACATTTATTACAGCTTCTATTCTTTTCAGGAAGCTCGCTTTCAGGTTTTCAAAGAAATGTGCAGGGATATTTTATATGATATCTTCAAAGTTCAGTCTAGAAGTTGTTTTGCATTTTCTGCTTCTCATAATCCAAGTAATCCCAAACACAGTTTCGTTGAGGGCTGGACTCTGGGGCGGTCAGTCTATTGTTCTAAGAACACCAACACCTTCTTTGTTTGATTTGGGATGGACAGAAAGCTTTAGCCCAGAGAAGTCGGCAGCATTTCTGGAAGTTGTTGATATATGGCTTTCGTTTTGCGTAGTAGAATCTTAACTTGCATTTGTAGATACAGTGACAGACTGTGTTTCCTTACAAGGTTTTTTTGAATATTCATGAGCCCATGTGGTTATATTTATTGCAGAAGTGTGTTTTCAATGCAGTGCCATCTGAGGGATTGAAGGCCATAGGAATTCAAAATTAGTTTTCAGCCTTGCTCTTTATGCTCAGAGATTTCACTACATTCTCTGAATCTTTTGATAATGTTATGAACTGTAGATGGCAAAATCCCTAAATTCCTTGAAACTGTGCATTTAGAAATGCTATTCTTAAATTTTTGGACTTTTTGCTCTGGCAGTGGCGACTGAGCCTTTCATGAATGCTCCTTTTATACCCAATCATAACAGCATCACCTGTTACTTTTTCACTTGTTTACCTGTGGAAAAATCTAAAACAGTTGTTTTTCATGATTTCACAAACCTCCCAGTCATACACTGCCCCGTGCCTTCCAACTTTTTTTGGAATGTGTTAGAAGCATCAAATATTTGAATTATCAAATATTTACAAAAATCTATAAAGTTTATAGGGTAAAATATAAACAGTTTATTGCCAACATAATTAGTAATTAGTTTTGAAAGGCCCATATCATGGAAAACGGTGTCCTTTTTTAATATGAAGAGTTTGATGTAGTATGTAAACATTTCAAAGATTCCAAAACACTGATCACTTCTCAGTTCATACATACAGTCACAAACTGTCTGTTTTGAATTTACTGGTTTTGTGATGTCATGAAAACCAACACATTTACATATATACCCCTATTCAGCCTACAGTAGTTTTGCTCTGCCCACTCACACTGAAGTTACAAGGAGAGGTTTAGCCCAAAAGGATAAAGAGTTGAAAAATGTCAGGTAAAAATAAATTAGGACTCTTATTAGCATATAAAACCACACAAATGTTATAAGTGGATTTCAGGGAGAAAAATAAAATACCAAAAATGCAAGATAAATAAGTGCTAGTACTTTACTTTTTATGGCATATGCTATTTTCAATATTGATTACCTAAAGCTAAGGAGCTTAGAATGAGTTAGTTACACACTCATTCTGTAATCTTTAATATTAATGTCCCAGAACTCAGCACCTGTGCCAGTTATCTCTCTGAAGTAAATGCTGGGAAGCTTCTTTAATCAGATAAACTAGCTTTTTCTACCATTTATCTTAAACCACTCGTTTATAAGAACTGTGAGATGACAGGAAGAATCTGACTTTACATAAAGTTTTGGCACATTTCTGTCTGCGGTTCCCAAGCCACCCCTCCCCCACCTTAGGTTTCTGTGGGTATTTCCTACCCAACTTTAATAGTTGAAGGAACACTACGCTTTGATGATCTGCACACAGGTGATCTTTAGGTCTTTTCATATAGTGAGGGAAAAGTCCTCCAGAGTTTCAGTTTGCTAACACGTTCCTATCTCAAGCACTCAAGCATGTGATCTGTGGTTGCGAACATTATTAATATGACTTTTTTATTTGTTTTATTCTAGAAGTCCTATAAATGAAAATCATAAAGAAATAAAAATAAAAACATAATAAACTTGTATCTCTGATGAAAAAAGAAATGAAAAAACATTCTTAAATTTTAAAGTAAGTTAATATAATATTGTATTCCAAGTATTTTTGGATTTCTATATATTTGGATGTATATATTCAAATAAACAACAATAATATATAAATATAACAATAAACATATAAACATATTGTCTTATTCAAATAGCTGTGAAGAAGCCTGAGCACAGATCTAAACCATATATCTCAAATGGGTTTTTATCTTACTTTATCATATTAAATGTAGCCTTTTTGTCATATTTTAACAAAATAGAAAGTCCGTATTTCATTATGAATAGAAGTGTGAATATGGCACATAATCAAAATTATATTCATATAGAATACCATCACTTCACTGTTACACTTCACTGTAACATTTTTCCTTCTCACACTAACTTTAGTTATCAGACATGATTGAGTTCATTACAAATTTGCTAAACTGCGTTATCAGCTATTTTACAATCGTACATACTGTATATACTGTACAGAACTTATTTGTTAATTATTTGAAATGTTTAGTTGCACGAGGCTAACATACATACATGACATCCTTTTATACATTTATTTGCAGCACAATGAGTTGGAAATATTAATTCAACACAAAAACATAAGTTTGTATATATATTTATTTTTTAAATTTGCTCAAAAAGAAAAAAAACTGGGGAAACCCAGTAGTTTATCAATAGCATTTAGATCAGAAGGCCCATGAGTAGCTTTAGGGTTAGGGAAAAGTTCAGTTTAATTTTAAATTAAATTAAGTCAATATTAAATTATTGTAGAGCTACACTATGCAAGTTTTGGGGATTTGAAGACCTCTCTCTTGGAAATGTGTAATTCCTCATAAAAACATAGTCAAAACGTGGTGTCTTTCGAGGATGTGAGTGAATGATCTACTACTAGCATTAGCTAATATTTTAACTGTTTCAAAACAATGTCTCCAAAGATTTTAGGTATTCAATCCTCTACAGTGCATAATATCATCAAAAGATTCAGGGAATCTGATAAAAAAAAAGCCCAAAAGTCACAACTGAATGCCCATGACCTTCGACTCCTCAGCCGGCACTGCAATAAAAACTGTCATTTTTCTATGATGGATATTTCTGTAAGGTGCTTAAAGAATACTTTGACAAACTATTGTTAATAAAAACTGTTTATTGCTGCATCCACAAACTCAAGTTAAGACTGTACTGTGTACAGCAGAAGCCACATATCAACAACAGCCAAAAACGCTGCCAACTTCTCTGGGCTCGAGCTCAACTGAAATGCACCGATGCTCAGTGGAAACGTGTATTGTGATCTGACAAGTAAACCTTTTAGACTGTTTATGGAAATAATGGATGTTGTATTCTCTGTGCCAAAGAAGAAAAGGACCATCCAGATTGTTACCAGCATAATAGTATAAAAATCAGTGCCTGTCACGGTATGTAGGGTTTTAATGGGTAACGTTCACATCTGAGAAAGTACTTTTAATGCTGAAAGATATGTAAACATTTTGCAGTGACATATAGCGTCACACGGAATAACTGAAGAATAGCAAAACATTTGGTCTTCCAAACTGGATCATTTTGTAGTTTCAGTCCCTAAATGATTATTAAGTGCTGTTAAAAGGAAAGGTAATGTAGCGCAGTGTGAACATGCTCCTATCCCAATGTTTTTGAAACATGTTTCAGGCATCAGACTTGAAATGAGCATATATTTACCAAAAAACTAAAGTTCATAAGGAAAAACATCAAATATCATGTTTTTGCACTGTTTACAATTTAATACAGGTCAATCTGCATTTACTTGTATTCACTGCTTTCTTGCATTTCACATACTGTCACAACATTTTTGGAATTGGGTTTGCACATAATACAACTTAAAATTTAGTTGAACGTCAGTTAGAGGTGAAGATAAACATCTATAAAGCATTTCCAGCGAAAAGTGTTGATAAGAACTCCCTTTAAGAGCAATCTCAAATGTATTTGAAAGTAAGTAATATTTGCAATAAGTTATTACTTGTGAAAACTCTTCCATTTCTATGCTCCTAAAGAGATGCTAAACACCACAGATAAGCTTACCAAACTCAGGCCTGCTGTTTTAACTGATAGCGTGGTTGGAGCCAGTGTTTGGCGCCAGCACCGCCGGTGACACACTCTGCCACTGAGCCGAGGACTTTGAGCTAGCCTGCCGAGGCATAGCGGAGCAGCCGAAGAATGGCATCCTGTGCTGGTATGGCAGTGTCCAGTGTTGGCATGCAGGAGCTTGGCCTGCAGTGGTTCGGCCTGTGGCACCCCCCGAGTGCCTCCCTCTGCTCAAGCCATCGCACGGTGCGGCACAGCGATACGCCGAGGAGACGACGACCGTCGCTTATCAACGCCAATCCAGATGAACCCAAAGACACGCTCCCCCAACATTGCTGGGCAAGCGCCGGCTCTCTTTTTGAGCTGTGACAGACCTTAGGCGAACGGTGAGGCACTGCCAAGCTTGCTCACAATTCGCCATGTTTAGCAGGGCTTGGAGGGGCTGGGGGGCTGGGGGGCCTTGGGGCTTACTGGCCTGTAGAGACAGTACAACTCTCCCACCCCCACCCCACCCCACCCCATCCTCACGGGTTTCTCGGCCAACCCTGAGCGCCTGGCACCAGCCCGCTGCTTCTGATGGCTCCCAGAGCGGTGGCTGGGTATGATATGTCTTCAACAAGGGGCTATTTTGCGTCACGGTGCATTCTGGGAGGGATGAAAGGAATGTGTTTGCTGGAGGTGCGCTCTGGGTCGCTGGGGACGGGGGCCAGTTCCACAGCCTTCACATTCCTTAGATGAATGGCAAGTGGCGAAATGCAAAGAAACTCATCTTTACTGCGAGTTTGGAAGCGAAATTCTGTCATTCTTTTATTGACGTTCACCTAACTATCAATAAATTCTATACTGGCGCTAAACAAACAAAACCTGTCATTGCCAACTTTGTAAGAACTTTTCAGAACTTTTAACTTTATTGCACATTAATGTACACTTTAGAATGCTAACATACAAAATAAACTAAAAAAAGAATTAATAAATAAATGAAAAACTACCAAAAAAACAGGAGTTACTATGCCTTGATAAGATAAGTGATGATATATTACTGAGAATGTATTGATGACAGATGCAAGATCCTTGTTCAGAAGCACCTCCTAATCCCATCTGTCAGTTGCAAATGATGAGGCAGGGTCACATACAAGGTCATCTATATTTAGTTCTAAAATGATTCTAATGAGCATGAAGAAGAGTTAATTTAGTCTAAAGTGGATTATTTTTGAAAATTTCTGCCTAATTCAGACTCAGATTTCTTTACAGTGGTGGTGATAGGAACCAGGGGTCACAATTTTTACAACACAAATATAGCCATTTTATTTACTATCCAAAACCACCAGTGAACCTACACAAGTTTTCTTTATGGACTATTTTGCCTTACAGCACCCTGCATGTACCTCTCCACCATGATTAGATTTCAAAAAATATGTTTTAGGCTAAAACCAGCCCAAAACTAGAGCAGTGTATTCATAACAGTTTCATGCAATACTTTCTGTTGGGGAGTTTTTAGAACTCTTCAGACGTCTGGTTCCTTTCACCACCACTGTAAACAATTCTGAATCTGTGATTTTCTCTAGAATGGAGCATTTCAAATCAAATCAACCCACCGAAATCAAACCACTGATGTGAACCACTTTGTTATGTCTCTGTGCCATCTGTGGAATTTCCCTTAAAGGATGTCTGATAAGGCTGCTCTTTCAATATCAGGCTCATTGCTAAATGGGAGATTGGACTTCAGATTAAACATTTTAAGCTATTAAATGTGTAGCTTCAAGTATAGGTAGATTAGCCAATACTATTCTTTAACTTTACAATTATCTTTAGGTTCTATGGCTACATGTCAAACATTCACCATGTTACCTGCCATGGTGGTGCAAAGGCCTTTAACACAACCTACAGAGACAATAAGCTGATTAGGATTGCTGGCAGTAAAAAGATGAGATGTGATAAGAGTTAAAGACAAAATTCTCCAGCCAGCACAAATTAATATGCATGTGCGATTCTTTGGACTAATTAGATCTAAATTGGCTCTGTGAAACTGGTGAATTTAAGAAATGCACATGCAACACTGATTCTTATTGCACTTCTGCTAGATCATTACAGGTTCCATTAACAAACATCTTCATATGCAGTACTGTGCAAAAGTCAGAGACCACCCTACATATATTTAATTTCCAGTCAAAAGCCATTAAGTACAAGTTATTCATTTTCCAGATATGTCTGAGGAGATTAGATATACAATAATCCACTTGCAGAAGGAGTTTCCAGAATTGGAGTTCAAAAATGATAAAAGCTACAGAGAAAGTGGGACTCCTGGTAGACTGTTAGACCTGGTGGACCACCAACACTGTCCCCATCAAATGAACAGCAATTCAAGCTCTGGTCTTTGAAAGAGAGGAGAAAATCAAGCTGCTTCAAATCTGAAACAAATCCACAGCCATATATCAACAACATCCAGAAACGCCGCTGACTTCTCTGGGCTAAAGCTTTCTGTCCATCCTTCCACTGTGAGAAGACAACTCAGCGCTATGGGTCTGAAAGGATGTGTGACACATTAAAAAAAGAAGCTGAATAATGGACTCACCACCCCAGAGTTCAGACCTCAGCATCACCGAATGTTTTACTTGATTACTTGGATGAGAAGCAGGAAGTGTAGTCAACATCTAAGATTGAACTTTGGAGGTGTGGAGAGATATTCCAGCAGATTTCTTTAAAAAAACTGATGGTTTGAAATTGATAGAGTCTTGCTCTAATTTTAAAAAATAGTTCAGTTGTTTGTTTAATAGCTTTAGTTTGAATGAAAACATGAGCCTTTTCATTCTCAGCCTTCTGCTTGGCTCTGATATTAGCAAATGTCATGTCAACTTATGCCCATGACTGAATTTTCTTCCATGCACAATGTGAAATATTAAAAAGCCAGTCACCCGGGTATATTCTGAATCATGTAGTATGATTCTGAATTATGCATATCGTCACTGTCTGAACAAACCTTGTATCTCCAAAATGCTTTTACAGGAGACATCTTTACAGGAGAAGGAAAAGGCTTGATAATACTGTCTACATTCTTATACAAATGATTTTTTTCCAAGTAATTATGGACCATTTCTGTTGGTCTGTTCATCATGAAATTTTAAAACAAGGAAAAGGATATCTGGACTTTTTAAATTAAGAAAAAAAAAGAAAACTGACAAAAGTGGAGGTATACATTAAGATATACAAATGTGAAGTTTACACTGTGTATGTAATGTAAAGGTTCTACATGCACTCAAAAAAGGTGCCAGAAAAGGTTCTTCATGCAATAGAAAAATTGCTTTTGGTTCCCTAAAGAACCAAATGGTGGTTCTTGGGGGAAGCATTTTTGTAAATGAGATGTGTGAGTGTGAAGAACCATTTCAAAGTTGAAAGAACCTCCACATAATATCAGATGTATCACTATACCATCATCAGCATTACGTATAAACACTCAGAAGACACGTGTGGGTTCACTGGTCACTTTGGATAGTAAATAAAACAGCTATTTTTGTGTTGTAGCCATGGCGACCTCTGGTTCCTATCACCACCACTGTTGAGACATCTGAGTCAGTAAGTTTCTCTACAGTGAAGCATTTCACATCAAACCACTCTGAACGACTTTGTTTACATCTCAACCACTGAATTACACAGAAAATGAAAAAAATGGTGGAATTCCTTATTAAATTGGTAAAGAATATTTAGATTATGTGAAGCTTATAAGCTTATTATATAAGCCTTTAAAAGGTTCTATTTTTGAAACATGGTTCTTTAGGGAACCAAAAGCTGTTCTTCTGTAGTATCACCTTTTTTTAAAGAGTGTACCTTCCAATTAAAGGACTGTACACCCAAGCCGAAAACTGTTCATAAACCTTTAGTTTTAAGAGTGCAGGGCATTTTAAAATTGAGTCGAGCCGTGTTTCCGCTTCCCTGGCTGCTCATGGCCTAACGCTTTTGATTAATACATGGAGGAAATGTTTGTGAAAGAGATTTATGCCCCGATTCATCTGCAAAATAATCAAATCATTACCGGCTAATGACAGCAGGATGAGTGATGATAGGGCTACCCCGCGAGTCCCCAAGACTGCGGGGCCTGAAGCCGCAGAGGGCGCAGGCCCCCACCTGTCAAAGCAGTAACGGCGTAACGGCTGTTGGCGGTACAGCCGTGCACACAAGCGCTACGCTTAATGAAGTCGTCCAAGGCGGCGTCAATTACTGACTTCTGTCACGGTCTCCCGGGGAAACGAGGCGGAGCCGGGGCTTTCTCTCTCTGCCGGAGAGGAGGGAACCCCCATTGCTTTCAGAGGAGTGTCGTCGAGTGGCTGTCAAAAGCAACATGGAATATCAGAGGATTAATGATTTGGAAAGAAGGAAAGGGAAAAGTCTTTAACATGAGCACATAATTGAAAGTCTTTGTAGAGTCAGACGTAAGCCACTTGTTACAAGAGACAGTGCTCAGTACAAGAGAGTCACAGCTGCGTAAAAGTTCAGTAGCAGTTGAAGCTTTCTGAAAAGCTTTCTACTTTGAAAAAGGAAACGTCATCAGTAGCACACCATCACTGTCATGGCAGACCTTTAGGCTGCCCTTTAAACTATATAAACATTTCATGGTGAATGGTCTAACAGAAATGGTCCAACATTACTATACATATAAAAAAAATCAGAGCAGTAGAAGTCATTCAGAGCAGTTTGATGTGAAATGGTTCATTATACAGAACCTTACTAAATTATTTCTTAACAGTGGTGGTGAACCAGGAGGATATGTTAACTACAAATACAGCCATTTTATTTACTTACCACCAGTGAACCTACACGCGTCTCCTGAGTTTGTATATTGTTGCTGTCATGCAAAAACCTTGTATCTCCATTCTTGTGTTTATGTTTTGTCCATTAAAATTTCATGAATAAAAATGACCAAAAATGACTTTGAAAATATCTTGTTACATTAACTCCCATTACAATTTAAGAATGTTTTTCCAAAGTTACCATTTTATAGATATGAGGTTTTGTTCCAACAGCGATGATATGTAATATTGATGAATAGTGGTTGAACTGTTTTTCAACCCCCTGCATATATCTCACCACCCTGTATTGTATTTAAAAATATATACATTTTACACCTAAATCTCACCTCAAAACTATCATACAACAGTGTCTCAGGCAGCAAGCAGTGTACTCATAACCATTTCATGTAATAACTTTCTGTTAGGGAGCTTTTAGAGGTGGATGTCTGGTTCCTATCACTGCCACGGCTAACAATTCTGAATTAGTGTGTTTATCTACAACAGAACATTTCATATCAAACCACTTTAAATTAATTAGTTAATTAAATCTTTGGATTTCCCCTATAAAACTAAACTAATTCATGAAACAATTTAAACAAAAATTCTTTCTATGGTCAAATGTAGGCCATGGTTTATAAGAGGATGTTGCTGGGCCAAATCTAGCCTGCATAAAGTTCACTGTCATTTGAAGCTTTATGAAAAAAATTACTATTTTGAGGAAAGAAATACTCAGTAGTACATTTTCAGACCTACTAGTTAAGATCAATATTCGGACATGATTAGTTTTATGTCATTTTTACCAGCGTTTCTCCGTCTTTCATTTTTATGGACATCGCACTCTGGTGTCAGAAAAGATTCCGGCATCTTTTACCTCCTATAGAAATAACACCAGGTTATATTGATCAAGTGAGTTGACATGTTGGTAAAAATGCTATCACATTCTGTGGAAAAGGAAGCTTTATATGTATACTCAAAGTAGCATTTACTTGTGTTCTTTGTGGCTAAAATCAAATGGATATGTACTGACCTACCTCAAGTGTACAACTCAGTACATTACAACATAAAAATTACAGAGAAAATTACATTGTCTTGTGATGCTAATGCACTTTCTGATTATGCAGCCATGCTGTTGTAACAAGTCCAGAATGTTTCTTGGCATTGTTATGTTAAAATAAGCATGGACGTCCCTGAAAAAGACGGCATCTAAAAGGCATGTTGTGTATATTTTCCAGCGTCAATGGTGCTTTCACAGATGTGTAAGTTACCTCTGAATATAATGTTCCTATCTTAAATTGCCCTGTCCAAACTTTTTTGAACATGCTGCAGGCGTCAGTTTCAGAAAGATCATATATTTACAAAACAGTGACATTGATAAGATAAAATTAAATGTCTTGGTATTGCTTTCAAATAAATACAGGTCAAAGTGTAATTTGTAATTTTTCAGTTAATATTATGAAGTGAGAAACTGACGTGTAGGTCCACATATGGACCGTTATGGCACAGAGCATTAATATTTAAGTGATCCTAAATACAGTACACTCAGAAATAAAGGTATGAAACAGTCACTGGGGCAGTACCCCTCTTGTCACTGGGGTGGTACCTTTAAGGGTCCATCTCAGTACCCTTAGTCAGAGAACATAATTGTACCATAATCCATTGAAATTATATTTTGTAAATTATATTTTTGTAAAACCGTCTCGTCTCCAGGCTTTTTATTTTGTTGTTCTGTTTCAAAACATCAGGTTATGAAAAGGTACAAATATGTATTTTTCACCTGAAAAAACCTATTTAGGGTACACAGTTGGACCTTAAAACCACTGCTGTACCGTTGAGGGAACTTTTACATTGTTTGTACCTTGATGAACAAAACATTGTACCTGCACAGAACCTTTATTTCTAACAACAGTGTTAGCACAATAGCTACAGGGCATGCTACTTTAGTTGTAATTTTAGTACAGCAGAGTATTGTGGGTTCAAAGCCATCTCTCTTGACTTGAGCAACTGACCATGAACTACTAGACCTCATGTTGCTTCAGAAGGGCTGTGGGACAGACTGTAGAATGTTCTGGAGAGGCTCTCCAGCTGTCAGTGTGGCCGCACAAAACAGACGCCCCCACCGGTATCTTTTTTTTTTTGTCTGAAACCGCTTCTTCTTGGACAAATGTTAATTATCAAGTCACGTCTTAAATGCTGCACTGAAGTGTTTTGATGGTCTTAATGAAGCTAGTTTCCTCTCCATCCTGCTCCTCCTCCACTACCAGCCCCCCCCAAACCCGACCAACACAGGTGTGCCCTGATGCCGACAGATGTTGCCATGGTTACATCCTGCGGCCCTATGTAATTATGCAGAACAGCTGAACTTGGTTTCTCAACAAAGGGTAAATATACTGTGTACACGTCAATCCTTGCCAAAGTATTTCTAATTTTCCATTAGAGAGGGAGAAGAGAGAGAGAGAGACGGGGCTTAGCGATTTGTCCATTCTTGTAGATCACGCGCTTGTTTGAAGGCAAGCAATCTTCTCGCTCATTTGCGAAGCGCCGCAATTGGAACCCAGTGATGGAATTTTAGGAATTAACGTGCGGTTTAGAGGCGCTTTCATTATACGTGACTAACCTTTATCTTGAATTACCTGGGATCTGCTTGGATCAGGTCATAAATCTGCAATAAGCTGTGTAAAAAGAGTGGAAAAAGACGCAGGAAAATCCCCGTGGAAAAAAAAGAAAGAAAGAAACTTTGTCAGTCTAAGTGCGAGTTATGAATTAGTTAGCGCATAGCAATTTGAGTCTCATGCTAATTGATAAAAATGCACAAATTACATGACTAAGAGGCTTACAGTGAAGGCATCGAGACGTTTTGATATGTGGCAACATGCAGTTCATAAAGAGACATATTATTAGCTTTTAGTATGTCTTTTTTTCTTGCCCAGGGCCTCTTTAGCAGGAACGGCTAATAAAGCCTAGCCAGGCGAGTCTTCTCATGGAGGAATCCTTATCAGAATAGCGCTTGCTTGACTTCAGATCTGCCTAATCACATCTGTTTAATTAAGCAAGCGTAATGGACTCTCTGAAAATATGATGTCTTGCTGGGGCTCGAACATTGTGTTAAGATGCATGGCGGCGATTTGGCAGCGAATTGTTAGCGGTGATGTCTGTTTTTTCCAAAAGAGTCCTTGATAAATTGAATTTCTGTCCCAGTTTATAGAAAGTGAATGAATTAATTTTATTCAGGTTGGTCACCAAATAATTGCTTGATGCTGAGGTCACTTACATCTATTACTTTGTAAAAGATACTAAACTAATTTTTATTTATTTTAGAAATTTATAGAAATGATAGATGCTTTAACCTACAAAAATCACAGGCTTATTACATCCTAGAGCTTATTATTCAGTAACTGGGTCATTATACCATTACAGTGGTAAACAGGCTACAGTCTGTTATATTGCATAACATCCATAAAATTGTAACACCACTGACAGTAACACCACTAACAGTAACAACACTGACTGTAACACCACTGACAGTAACATCAATGACTACAACAACCCTGATTGTAACACAACTGAGAATAACATCACTGACTGTAACACCACTGAGAGTAACACTACTGACAGTAACACCACCGACTATAACAACACTGACTGTAACACAACTGACTGTAACAACACTGACTGTAACACCACTGAGAGTAACATCACTGACTGTAACACCACTGACAGTAACATCACTGACTATAACAACACTGACTGTAACACAACTGACTGTAACAACACTGACTGTAACACCACTGAGAGTAACATCACTGACTGTAACACCACTGACAGTAACATCACTGACTATAACAACACTGACTGTAACACAACTGACTGTAACAACACTGACTGTAACACCACTGAGAGTAACATCACTGACTGTAACACCACTGACTGTAACAACACTGACAGTGACATCACTGACTAACATCATTGACAGTGACATTACTGACTGCAACATCACTGACAGTGACATCACTGGCTGTAACACCACAGACTGTAGCATCACTGAGTGTAATAACACTGACTGTAACACCACTAACAGTAACACCACTGACTGGAACATTAGTAACTGTAACATCACTGACTGTAACACCACTGACAGTATCATTGACTGTAACACCACTGACAATATCACTGACTATAACAACACTGACAGTAGCAGCACTGACCACTAATAAATTTAAATTATATTTTTAAATTTAAAATAATATATGAAAGCTATGAAAGACAATAATTTAGATGCTTTTTTTTACTATTTTAACTGAAAACTGAAAAACATGCAGCAAAATTGTTGTTTTACATAACAACCTTTTTAATGATATTTTATGTTTCTGTAACACCACTGACAAAAAATCTTGGGACAATGTTATTGTTATTAATTTCAAATTATATCAATATATCCAAAGTAAATATAACCTAGCACAATAATTTTAGACAATAATTTTAATGCTTTTTGTACAATTTCAACTGAGAAACAAGCTGCAAGACACTCATATTAAAAAATAATTTTAAAAAATGTCAGTGTTTTGTTGATTAATTTAAGAATAGAACAAAGAATATACCAACAACAAGCCATTTTCATGGTTTCTCTGTTGCCACTGCAATGGCAGAATGACCCAAACACATGGACCAGCTGAGTTATCCTTAAGCCTGTAATCAAAGTTTGCACTCACTGGGCAAATTAAGGAGTTAAACTCCTTAAACTGCAAGGGCTCATATGTGAACCCACCCACTCATTCTCAAACTGCATTACTTATATATTTGTTTCATAGTAGTCCCAAAATAGTTACAGAATAAGCAATTTCAGCACCTGCCCACTGGTTTCTATTGTAAGAGTATTTATAATCTATGTTTTTCCTGTTCTTTTCTCAGTATAGAGAAATGCATTTGAAATATTTTTTGTGATAATTGACTGCATGCTACAAATTCACCAGGTAGAACTAAGGCTGAAAAACACTGATGTATTCCTTTAAGATTGATAAGCCTGCAGTTTGAGGGTTTAAATACAATTTGCAAACAGACAAAATTAGCTCAACTTGCTTGCAATGCAGCTTGTGGTTTGAATTCATTCTGAACTGCATAGCTCTCTCTCCATTGAAAGGCATAACTTGGGTGGTAACTTTCTCCGCGCGTTCGGCTCTAATCAGCTGAAGTGGTTGTGCTCCAGCGCCTGAGGGCTGGAAAAGGGTGTAATTGTGAAACGCACAATTGGCCCAGACATGATAAATAATTTTTGAGGCGCGCTCCAGTCTGACTTGTAATGGGCTCTGTGCAGTAGTGTAAATAAAGGAGGTGCAGATGGGGCCTGTAGCGCGAGGGGGTCTGTGGTAGCCCCCTATGTCTTTATTGGACCCCTTTTATCACTGCTTGTGCAATTTTTCACCCATGACTCATGCATAGCCACAATAACTTAATAATCTACTTCAACCGTTAGAGCACCGACTTGGTTGAGTCATACCAACTGTAAGTAAACAAGCAAATTAGGCGGTGTTCACACTGTGCACTCTGTATATGGAAAAAGCAGAGCCTGGAGAACTTTTTGTGCTGTTATGAGAAAAGTGGCTCGTGCACTGCATACATTGTTACCGTAACTGATGTTATTACTGATTTTTGCTTTTATTCTACTGCATCGGCTCAAACATGAAAAGTAAAGAGTCAAGGGAAAATATTAGTCGTCTTAGAAGTGTTTAGAGTGTTTCTCTAGAATAGTAATTCATTACTAATTAGAAAGGGAAGGCGGTTGTTAGGTGTCGTTGCTTGGCTGTTGCTGTGGTGTCCCAGGTGGTTGCTAAGGTGGTGCGAGGCCACTGCTATGGTGTCCTAAGTGGTTGCTAAGGTGGTGCAAGGACATTGCTGTGGTGTCTCAGGTGGTTGCTAAGGTGGTGCAAGGACATTGCTATGGTGTCCCAAGTGGTTGCTAAGCTGGTGTGAGGCCATTGCTATGGTGTCCTAGGTGGTTGCTAAGGTGGTGCAAGGCCATTGTTATGGTGTCCCAAGTGGTTGCTAAGGTGTTGCAAGGCCATTGCTATGGTGTCCCAGGTGGCTGCTAAGGTGGTATTGCTGTGGTATCTCAGGTGGTTGCTGAGGTGTTGCACGGCCATTGCTATGGGGTCCTTTGTGGTTGCTAAGGTGGTGCAAGGCCACTGCTTTGGTGTCCCAGGTGGTTGTGAAGGTGGTGCGAGGCTATTGCTATGGTGTCCCAAGCGGTTTCTAAAGTGTTGCAAGGCCATTGCTATGGTGTCCCAGGTGGTTGCTAAGGTGGTGCAAGGACATTGCTATTGTATCCCAGGTGTTTGCTAAGGTGGTGCAAGGACATTGCTATGGCATCCCAGGTGGTTGCTCAGGTGGGGCAAGGCCATTGCTATGGTGTCCCAAGTGGTTGCTAAAGTGGTGCGAGGCCACTGCTACAGTGCTGTGGGGTTTTTAGACTGTTGCTATGGTATCCCAGGATTGCTGAGGGTTATGGGGTTTCAGTAGACATAATTATCTAGCTAGCTAGTATAGTTCAAACTTGGCATTACTGTTATGTGTACTGCACATCATAAAAGGCATTAGTGTTTCAATATTTAAATACTTTTTTATTTATTAAATTTCCAGTCAAAAGGGCCATTATGTAATGCCCATTCACTGTTCAGAAGCTCTTGCTGAGAAAAGGAAATGGACAAAAATGTAGAACATTTGCAAATTGAACAAAGAAGCTGCTGGTGTTCTGAGAAAAATGAACTGGCCACCCAGAGTCCAGACCTCAACGTCACTGTTTGGGAATACTTGGATTATGAGAAGCAGAAAGGAAATCCAGCTTCTAAGACTGAACTGCGGAGGTGTGGAATAATATCCCTGCAGGTCTCCTGAAAAGATTAGAAGCTGTAATAAAGGCAAATGATGGACACACTAAATACTGAATTATTTGATATTATATTTACTTGTTGAGGCTTGTATGATAACTTGTACTTAATGGCTGCTTTGACTGGAAATGAAAAAAATGATGGGTGATCTCTGATTATCGCACAGTACTGTATGTGTCTAGTGTGAATACACATTTACACAGTCCTTCAGTTATTCACTGTAATTTATAATGGTGAGTCCATTCACCTTTTTTGCACTAGTGCCCAAAATACCTTTGTTATCTCAGTGGTCCAATGTCAGTGCTGTTTCGGCACGTGCCCTTTGGCTCTCTGGGTCACTTTGTTCCCTCTCCTTGATGCTGGTCGGTGGAGTCCTTGCAGTGACAAAGAGCGCGCTCCTGAGGGAGATGATGAATGGGGATTAATGGTGCTTCGGCTGTAGCGCAACGTGTGTTTAATACACCAGAACACACTTAAAGACCCCTCCACCATCACAAACAGACCAGCGGGGGGGGCCGGGGGTTAGCAACTAGGGAGAGAGAAAGAGAGGGGGAGAGAGAGAGAGAGAGAGAGAGAGAGAGAGAGAGAGAGAGAGAGAGAGAGAGAGAGAGAGAGAGAGAGAAAAAATGTGAGGGGAAAAAGAGAGAAATAGAATGTTAGGAAAATAGAGAAAGAGACAGACGGGGAGAGTGAGAAAGTTAGGAGAAAAAGACAGAGAAAAGGAGATAAAGTTAGGTGACAGATAAAGAGAGAGAGAGAGAGAGAGACAGAGATAGAGAGAGAGAGAGAGAGAGAGAGAGAGACAGAGATGAGAGAGAGAGAGACAGAGAGAAAGAGAGAGATAGAGTAAGTTAGGAGAGAAAGTTAGGAGAGAAGGGGAGAAAAAGAGAGATAGAGAGAAAGGGAGGGAAAGTAAGATCAAGAGATTGAAAAAGAGAAAGCAAGAGTGAACTGGGAGAGAGAGAGTGAGAAAGTGTGAGAGAGACATAAAGGAAGACAAATTGAGGGAATAAGAAAGATAAAGAGAGAAAACAAAAATGTTAGGAAAATAGAGAGAGACAGGGAAGACTAAGATAGATAGATAGATAGATGGACAGACAGACAGACAGACAGACAGATAGATAGATAGATAGATAGATAGATAGATAGATAGATAGATAGACACAGAGAGAGAGTTGGGAGAAAGAGAGGTAGAAAGGGAGATAAAGTTAGGAGAGATAGGGAGGAGGAGACAGAGAAAGAAAGCGAGAGAAAGTTGGAGAAAGGAAGAGAGAGAAAGTTAGGAGAGTGAGAGGGAGTGAGAAAGAAAATGAGAGAAAGCTAAAGAGAGAGAAGGAGAGAAAGAGAGAGAGGAAGGGAAACAGGGAAAGAAAGTCAGAAGAGAAAAAGAGAGAGAAAGGGAGAGAAAGTTAGGAGAGAGAGGTAAAGGGAGAGAAAGGTAGAGAGAGAATAGGGAAAAATAGAGAGAGAGGTAGACAGAGAGACTTCGACTTTTAAGCCCCTTTATCAAAGCATTTTTGATTAAGAGATTTACATGTTAGAGTAAAGAAATAGCTAATAGTTAACAGATACAACATGAGAGAGAGAGAGAGAGAGAGAGAGAGAGAGAGAGAGAGAGAGAGAGAGAGAGAGAGAGACAGAGAGACAGAGAGAGATGAAGCCCCAGACCCCTGTCTAAAATGATTACAGACCTCCACAGTAACCCGTGGGCCGTGAATAACTTCTTTACGAGTATTTTATGAAGATGAAAGGACACTGATAATTCACACATGGAGTAAATGTTCACCACAATAACAATATCATAAAAAGCATTCCATAAATAGACAGGACGCCTGACTTGTCTCCACCGGGATTCTTTTTTAAGACAAATTGCCCTCTATTGTAAATAACGCCTGTAATTAAAGCACACCCGCATGATGAAAACGCAGCAGTGTTCGCGTCCCATAGGCTGTTTGTTGTAAACATTAATTTCAGGGTGTTGTTCTCTTTTTAATCTGTTTCTCTTCATGCTGCTGTTTGCTGCCAACAGATAAAAATACCTAGGACGAAAGTTACAGTGTGACATATCTACTTTTAACCCCCCCCCCCAACTATTCCTCATCCCCTCTTCTTCTTCTTCTTCTTCTTCTTCTGAGGCTGTCTTGCTGCTTTCCTTTCAGTGCAGATTTGCTCTGCGTCAGGGAAAGTGCAGCACTGTCAACATAATTAAGCATCCTTCCTGTCTCAGACACCCACACGACCACTTCCACACCCACTGTAGCCTACTCTACTACAATAACAACAACAACAACAAGGCGCTGATGATACGTCCCGGCACTGACGCCGCTGCTGCACCCTCACACGTCGCTCTTTAGGGCTAACGTTGTTAACTTTGAGCCTATGAAAGTGGTGCATTTTGGACCCTTGTGCACATCTATCTGTGCATTAATAAATTGTTTTGATCTCTTTTGCAACTCTGCCCACTTTTGCTGGTTATTAATGGTTTCATGAAGCTTCATAAACAGGAAAGACATCCTGTGGGTGGTCGTGCGGGGGTCAAAATCAAAGGTTTTGACAGAGAAATTAGGCTTACATGAGGAGATAGTTCACTGGTTGAAATGTGAACCGAAATATGAGTTTAACTAGGATCTTATTGGCTTCAGTGCAAAATGAAAATTACTCTCAAAATTACTTTTCAATAAAAAAAAGCCAAATTTTCCTCCCTTTTTATGAATTAAGACTTTAATGTAGCGCATAGAAGTTGTTGAAAGTTTCAAAACATACCATTCACTCCACCCATCCATATAGTCCCTATATAGAAAGCTGCAAAAACAGCCAATTATAAATCCATTGTTCTTGTGACATCACAAAAACCAATGCGTTTGCATGCATCCAGCTTTTCAGCAGTGTTTCAGCCCGGGCTGCTTTTCACTGAGGTTCAATCAGAACAGAGCTCATTTACATATGTCAGCCTTAAAGGGCCTATATCCTGCATTATTCTTGCATTTTATTTCTCCCCCCACCCAGGTTCACATTTGTGAATGTTTATATGCCAGAAACAGTCATAATTCTTCTTTTTACATGAACAAAACTGTCAGTTTTTGTTACTGTGCCTTTAAGACTGGTATATGCAAATGAGCTGTGTTTTGATTGGCTGTCCTGTATTGTGCTCTTGTTCAAAATATAGTCCAGGTTGAAACACGCTCTATACCGTCAGTGTGAATGGGCAGGGCTAAACTGCTGTGCAGATATACGTTAATGAAAAGGCGTAAGTGACATCACAAAAACTGAATTTAAAACAGGCTTCATTTCCATATATGGGCTGTACATAGTGGGGAGTTAATGGTATATTTTGAAACTTTAATAATATTTACACACTAGATGAAACTCTCATTTGGAAAAAAGGGATTTTTTTATTTTCCAAGACATGGGCCCTTTAAAGGCACAGCCTGTTTAATTTTAAAGGATAAAGAGGGGTCAGAAAATGATCTAGTAAAAATGAATTATGACTTGTTTTGGTACATAAAAACCACGCAAATGTCATAAGTGTAAGATAAATGTCATAACAAAAGAAAAAAAAGTTTAGGTTATGGACCCTTTCACCTAAATGTGAACATGTTCGGATCAGGGTAATTATACACCATATTTAGCTGTCTGGCACATATTTAGCTTTCAGGCAAATAAGAAGTTTACATAAATTTCCGAGAAACCAACATACTCAGTTTAATAAAATACATATTTTTTAATCTATCATTTAAATCTTGCAAGAATTATGAATGATAAATATACAATTCTGCAGGCCCTTTTGAAATACCATGAATAAAAATCATTATGAATCAGTGGAAGATAAATAGATGTCATTTCTGTCTGTGTAGTGTTGATGGAAGCTAAATGGTGAGGTATGTTGTTGAGAAAGTGGATGAGTCGTGGGTGTACAGTCATGTCAGTATCTATATAAGTTTGCCTTCAAGTTGTTATAGTAGTTACAGTATATAGAAAGCCATAAAAAGATGGGGAAAACACCACCCCCCCCCTCCCAACCACCCCACATCACCCCGCATTTAACTACACACATCTTTTTTGGAGAGTGCATGCTTAGTAGCTGCAACAACCTGAAAAAATAAATATTGATTTTCTAAGGGCTAAGTTAACACATCCTCTTACATCCTGCAAATTCTAGTGCATAGTTTCTATTTATTTGCTGAGTTTGACATATTTTGAAAATAAAGAAGGAAAAATTTAAATGCTCCATAAATTTTGTACTGGTCACATTTATGACTCCAGTGTGTTTCGGCAATAAACAATAATTGTGCATTAAAATTTGCTGAAATGTGTTCTTCTAACTTGTTTTCACTTTTTTTATTCACACAATTTTTTGTGCACAAACTATTTTTTGCAGTTTTTCCCCACATTTTACCAGTGATTTCAAATGTTTTTGAAATGTAAGCCCTGAGATTTCACATATATAGGTCAGGTTTATTGCCTGGAAATATCTTCCCCTGGGCTAAAATAGCTGCCAAGTGGTTAGACTTTCCATTTAGGACTGTATCTCAAACTCAAATAAACTGCACAGTTCAGCATTTCTCTCATTAATACGTTTGTTTTCTTGACGGAGCTGATATCTACAGTTCTGTTCCATTGGCCTAACTTTGTTTTGAAAAGTGCTGGGGAGAAGCGAGAGAGTAGAAACTTCCATGATCAATAAGAACAACTGTTCTGTATGTGTCTGTATATTGTCGTCATATGTCAATTTAAAGGGGAATTCCACAGATTTTTAAAAAATTCTGCTTAATTTCTGCATAGTTAAGCTGAGAACAAAGCCATTCAGAGTGGTTTGGGGTGAAGTGCCCTGTTCTAGAGAAACTTGCAGTCAGAACTGTTCACAGTGGTGGTGAATGGAACCAGACATCCACCTCCAAAAGCTCCCTCACAGTAAGCTATTACACTGAATGGCTTTGAATATGCCGCCTGATGCCTGAGACATTGTTTTATGATAGTTTTAATAAGTTTTGTAAACTGTATTTTTAAGACGAGAGGTGCATGCAGGGTGCAGTAAGGCAAAAGAATCCCCAAAGAAAAGTTTCAGATTTCAGTTTCAGTTATCACTATTTTTATCATCATAAATGTTACATATAAACTCAGAACTCAGTGGTGGTTTTGGACAGTAAATAAAATGTAAAGTAAATGTTTGTAGACTTTGCAGCCGCTGGTTCCTATAAAGAAATCAGTCCGTTTCTCTACAATGAACCATTTCACATCAAACCACTTTGAATGACTGTGTTTATGCCTCAGTGATTAAACTGTGCAGAAAGTTTGAAAAATCGGTGGAATTTCCGTTCAGTAGTGAGGAATGACTTAAAAAAAACATGCTGATGGTCTTTATTAAGTGTTTGGACAGTTTTTTCTAAGCTTTTCAACAAACTCAGCTCTCAAAATGTGGTGGTGGAGGGCATATTTCCAGCGTCCCCACTGTAAACTGCCCACCAGACCCTGAGTTTGACCCCATGTGCTCTGCTCATCTGCAGCTGCGCCCACACGCCCCCTCTTGTGGCCACGAAAGGAATCGCACAAACCAAAGTCAGCTCAGCTCGCCTTAAGTTTGTGCTCGTTCTATGTAAACGTTAGCACTAACGTGAAATGAGCCAGACTGACATTTACAGTGCAGGTGGATTATTATTATTATTATTATCTCATCGCTATCAGCACCTCACACGCACTGAAATCAATGTGCGGCAGTGATTCATACAGAGAAAAAGAAAAACAGAGGTGTGACGGTGACAGATGAAACTTTTTTATGGCTTTTGTGGAGTCCCAAAACCACGACTGGGCGACTTTTTCTGAGAAACAGCTCCAATCTGCCGATAACGAGCAACGACTAACGTTAAAAAAGGAGAGAGAGAGAGAGAGAGAGAGAGAGAGAGAGAGAGAGAGAGAGAGAGAGAAAGAAAGAGAGAGAGATTCATTAGTCTATAGCGTCAGTTTCAGGAGGGATACAAGCTCTTCTGAAGCACCTGATTTGTCTGGTGTTATTAAATGTTATTTAAAGGGGAGCTCCACCGATTTTTCAAAATTTCCGCATAATTACACGATTAACATGTGAACAAAATCATTCAGTGTTTTGATGTGAAGTGGTCCGTTAGAATGAATGGAACCAGACGTCCACGTCTAAAAGCTCCCTCACAGAAAGTTATTACATAAAATGGTTAAGAATACATTGCCTGATGTCTGAGACACTGTAGTTTGAATCAATTTATTTTATTCCATCCATGGCGGAGGGGTACATGCAGGGCGTTGTGAGGCAAAATAGTCCCCAAAGAAAACTTATTCTTTCAGATTCATGACTATTTTACCATCATCAACATTGCATATAAAACTCAGAAGACTCGTGTAGGTTCACTGCTGGTTTTGGGATGGTAAATAAAATCTCTATATTTGTGTTGTAGTCATGGTGACCTCTGGTTCCTATCACCACCAGAGCCTCTACAATCAACCATTTCACATAAAAAACAGCCTGAATGACATCTCAACCACTGCATTATGCAGAAATGTTGAAAATCCCCTTTAAGAGAGTTCTTTCCCCCGAGGTCCTGCAGAGGAGAGTGAGAGTGACCCAGTTTAAGAGCTCAGAGCTGCTGGACTCTCTGCACCTCCTCTTCACTCTTGTTTCCGCAGGATGAAGCTCGGGCTGCACATCAGCTGCAGGTTTGGTGGTGGTGTTTGTTGGAGGGGGTTAAGGGAGGGGGGTTAAGGGTAGTGTTTTTTTCCTTACTGCATCGCGGTACGACAGAGAAAAGAACCGGAAACCAAGAGAGCTGACCAACGGCAACAAGTGTGTGCTTCTGGGTAGCCTTCAACCTGAGATCTCAGCTCACAGCATTTATATGCACTGAATGAATGAATGAACGAAAAGATGAACGAATAAATAAATAGAAGAAAGGCGTGAATGAACACGCATTTAAATGAACCAATAACGGTTAACTCTATTTCTGTATATTATCCGTGTAAAACGAGTCTCTCATTCTCTGTGCTGTGATGGGTTTCAGTGCTTGTGTGGAAGCAACCAGTGCAAAAAAAAAAAACACCCTTATTTTGTTTTATTTTATTTTTTAAATAAGAGCTACAGACTGTAGGCTCCAGTTTAATGCTATAAAAGTCCCCTTTGCCTTTGGAAATCTGCTCTTCATGGAGAATTTCTGTTCCAGTGCACTGAAGATATCGTGATGTTGATTTTCCCCTTTAATGCTCACAAGGAAAGATCAGCTCAGGGCACCTGTTTTACCCACCTCATCACTCTCAGTTCAAAAACAGAGAATACGGCCATGACTCATTTCACTAGGCTGTATATACAGAATATCTCTGTGCTTTTTATTTTGTCCATTGCATGTTTCTTCCCTTTAAAAAACAAACAAACAAACAAAAAGGATTAAAACTGTTATCAGACGTTTTAACAAGTCCAAACAGGTAAAAATAATTATTATAATATTATAATCTCTTGATTATATAGTAAATATTACATTTTTAATGTGTAATATTTAATATATAGGTTTTGTTTGACATATATTAGCATAAACAGCATTAAATCTCTGTCAGCTCGAAGTGTTTTCCTCTTTCCATGACGAGGGTTTACAGGAGCGCTTCATATATCTAAAGACATCACCTGAAATGTCATATTTTTCTTTACGTCTTCAGAAAGTAGAGTGAAACAATGTAAGCTTTAAATACCTGTGACCGTACGTGACAGCAGACACTGTTAAAGTAGCAGATTTAAAGGTTTAAAGCGATTTCGTACCTTTTTTACACTTAAACGCGGATTTTGTGTGAAAAAAAATCTGAGGAGTTTTAACGGTTCTCCTGTTGGCTCCGCCCCTCTCCTCGCGCCGTCCTGTTTTCCCGCGTTTTTTTTCCACTGGTATTCTGATGTATGTCCAAAACACACATTTTACTATACTATACAACACATTCTTAAAAAGCATAGTTCTGCAGTGGTTCTTTAGTAAGAAGAATGGTTCTATTTAGAGCCACGAGATCTATATAGAATTTTTTTGGAAAGGGTTCTAGATAGCATTAAAAAGCGTTCTTCTGTTGTTACAAGCTTGACAACGTAATAATGGAAGAACACCTTTTGGTGCTATATAGGACCATTTTCAAAAAAAATTCTATATATAGAACCATATACAACACACCAAACCATTTCTACCCTGCAGAGAACCATTTAAGCATGAAATGGTTCCACATAGCTCTCATGGTTCTATACAGAACCACTGCCTTTACTAAAGAACCCTTGAAGAAGTGTGTATACTACACTGTACATACTGTAGGTACTATAATAATGAATGGCGCCGTGTATGATTGATGTGCTGTTTTGACGCACTGTTTATTTTGGTACTACACGGTTTTGGACGCAGACAAAAAGTTCGCTTCCTGCGCTCGCGCTGGCTGTATCCCGTCTCCTGCCCAGCAGCTCATATTCAAGGATGTCTTTTTTCTTCCCCACCCGCTTTCCGACAAACCCCGCCCCCCTGTGCTGTGATTGGCTAAGTAGTTCATCATTACAAGCGGCTCTGCCTGTTGTAGTCAATCCCAGCGCGGGAGGGGGCGGGGCTTGATGGAATACGGGCGTGGAAAAAAAACACCACAGCGTTCTGTTTCCCTGGAGAGAGTGGTAGGACGCCGCACGAGCGAAATCAAAGTGGGGCACGAGCGAGAGGAGACGTGAAAGAGCGAGAGAGCGAGTCGAGGCGGGGACGGGGCGGTTCGCTTTTTATACCTGCCCCCACCTCCCCCCTACTTCTCACCCCCCTTTTCTGCACCCCCCCTACACCCCCTTCCTCCTCCTCCCCCTCCCACTCCTTCAGCTCTATCCCGGACCGCAGGTCCCGCGCTGCCCGCATTTCTCGCGCCGCGTTGCCGCGCGCCTCCCAACTTTTTGTGTTTTGAAAAAGAATTCTAGAAGCGATTTGACGTGTGCGCGCGCGTTGACCGTTAGCGACCCCGTAACGCTCGCTGTTTGTCAGGGTCTGTGCGCGTCTTTTTCGTTTGTTTTGTTCATTTTGAAGGACTTTTCTCGCTTTTTTCGAACCTGTCAAGGTGGGAAGAACGAAGAGAGACGAGCTGGTTTCACTTTGGATGGGAGAAAGGAGAAAGAAAAGAGAGCAAAACAACGCAAAAACGAGGTGAGTGCTGACTTCTCTGAGGTAAATGTTGCCGTTAACGTTTAAGTTATTGGTAAGGCGGCTTACCTGTAGTGCATTCTTAAAAAAAGACGGTTCTCCAAGGGTTCTTTAGTAAAAAATGGTGCTGTTTAGAACCATGAGGTCTGTGCATAACCACTTAATGCTTAAATGCTTCTCTGCATGGTGAAATTGTTTATCTGACTGAGGGAGACTGTGTTGAATGTGATTCTGTGTAGAACCTTTCTGAAAATGGTTCTTGGTTCTGTTAGTGATACGATGTTAAGCTTGTAACGACACAAGAACCCTTTTTGGTGCTATAGAGAAGCACTTTCAAAAAGGTTCTATGTAGAACCATATTCAACACATTCCCAATCAATCTGAAGAACAGTTTCACCATGCATAGAACCGTTTAAGCATGCAAATGGTTCTTTATGTAACTTATGGTTCTAAATAGATCCATTGCCTTCACTAAAGAACCGTCTTTTTTAAGAGTGTATTAATCCTAAAGGCATTTTACCACAGGCCACTCAAACGTCACTCACTAAGTTACTACTAGCCAATTCAATGACCTGCATGACTGAAAACCTTCACAACTTAGCAGCTACAACAGCACCTGCTCCAAAAACAAGCTCCCTGTATTATTGATGAGCCTTCATAACTCACTGTCACATCCTTTTGCTGTCCTCTTTCATCAATCACTTGATAAAGAATAGATAAGGCCAGGAAAAAAGGTATGCACTCAATTCTTAAACACTTCTCTTCACAACCAAGGCAGTTAAACAATTCATGATTCGTGCTGTTCTCCTCATATTTGGTCCACGTTTGCCAAAAACTTGGTGCTAGGTGAACTGACAGCACCACGTCTGTGGGATTTTCCTGGTGGATGTGTAAAATCTGATGCAAAAGGACAGACTGTCAGTATAAAAGAAAAAAATCCATGCAAGTATTGAGCTTATGAGTTAAGTCTGTGTACAAAATTAATTGGCCTTTATACTCTGGACACAATTGTTTGATTCACAGACCACTATATTTTGGTCTTCATCTTTTGTAGGATGTAGATTCTACACCTTGTTTTTCTTTTTCTTTTTTTAAATTAAATGCAGATATCTTGTCCACATGTGTCCGTCTGTGATCCCTTTCAAACTTGCATAACTGTGATAAACAGACAGACTTTGTCACCCAGACCTTATTCTGTCTAAGTTAAATCTAGCCGTCCACCCTCTTCCGACAGCTGTCACGTATATACAACTATACATAGATTCAATTGATGATGGATGCTGAAAATGCATGCGTAGAGAAAGCATCGCTCCGGGATATGGCTCCATCCCGCAGTTCTTTTCTTGGAAATGGAAGTGCGGTCTGAGGGATGAGTGGGCACCTTCACTTTTTTTTTAGTGTCTTACACACTTCAAGTCTCATTTAACGGTCATACGTCTGATGTATGTACTGTACAAGTTGCTGGTGCGGCTGGAGCAGGCACAAAGTCAGTTTGTTTTTGCCCTGGAAACGTGATGATTATAGTTAAAGATTATACCTGCACTACTGAAGCAACTCATACACAAACAGGTCCTGAAATTAATATGATATATTAACTGTTCAGGTGACTGGTGCTCATGGCACAGGCACAAAGTCATTTCATTTTTTATTATAGTTAAAGATTATGCCTGCATTGCTGAAGCAACATAACCACACAGCTACTGAATGTGTGAGAATAGTGCAGACATAAAATCAGTTTATTTTTGCACTGGAAACAAGCTGATTTTAGGTGACTATTTCAGCTGTAGCAATATATACAGACTGAGAGAAAATCTGAAGTGTGATATGAATATGAAACGTGAATTTGATATGTACTGTACAAGCACAAACACAGTACATTTTTGCCCTTGCTGAAGCAGTGTATGCAGGTATATCTTACCCTGAAAGCCTAGAATTCATTTAAAAATGACATTCATCTTTTACTGAGGTGTAAACTAAATTGAAAGGCTTAAGATACATTGTTTAAGAAGCATTGTTTATCTTGAGCAGTACGGAAAAAAAAACTAGTGCACAGTGTACTGTCTGCACCATTTCACCTTTCGCTCATTTCTTTTCTTTTCTTTTTTTTAGCTCAGTGAGCGAGGTGACAATTTCAGGTTGTTGTTCTTCAGGTGATTTTGTTCTCCTCGGGTAGAATTAGCGCGGTTTGTCTGGTCACTATTTCGCAGAACAGAGCCACAGAGCTCTTCCTGTCACTGCCACTGCCAATTCTTGTAAGTGCTGTTTAAGATCAAAGGCACTATTATGAGCGTTAATTCCCCTTCTGTTGCTCTTAGTCTTCTTCTCATTTTGTTTTTCTTCTCTCTTTTTTGTGGTCCTCATCTATACAGTCTTGTTAATGTGAAACCGGTCCCATCTCCTTGATCTCGACTCAAACAGGTTAACCCTCCTTATTGGCATGACTTAACCTCATTTTCACACTTGCCACTGTGATCGTTACAGTGATAGCCGGCTCTGCATAAAGAGATACAGATCTCCCTGAGTCACTCGCCACGAGGCTAATGAACAGAGGAATGTGTTCTAATAAAGACTGGAAGAATACAGGCTTCATACAGGTTATTCCTTCTCTAAGGTAGTTTATTAAGGGTTGAAATTGGCAGGCCCTTAATTACGTAATGCGGTTCTATTTGCCATATAATAGCTGATAGATGTGGAAAAAAGACCTGATAGGTTAAATAAGAAGAACACTGTTTTAAAAATCAGTGAAGAACAAATAGCCATAGTTTTAAGAATTTAATCCATGGCACAATATTGGACCCAGCCTTACATATGGACATATTTTACAGACAGCAGTTGATATATGTATATTTGTATATGTGTGTGCTTAGGTGCACATAGGCCTGTATATTAGTCCCTTAGAATGAAAACAGTGCACGTCAAAGACTTACCAGCAACTGTTTTAAATCAGAGAAATATACATATGCATTGTGTTTTAAAAGAAAGCAAGACTCCACTGATAGAAGTGTTTGAATTCACATAGTTGTATTATATGGCTTTATTACGCTTTATTATGACTCCTGCCTTCTTGGACAGGACTATGTTTTTGCGCTTGGGGCCTGCATAGGTCAGTAAATCAGTCTTTCAAAATGAAAGTAGTGCAAGTCAAAGTTTTGTCACTAAATGATTTAAATTAGTGAAGAATAATTATGACTGATGATATGAGTATTGTTAAGATCACATATAATATTGAAATATTAAGAATACAGTTCTGATACATTGCACTGTCATAGAGCTGTATTGAGTACAGCCTCCTTTGTCTGTTTAAATAGCAGAATGTTTGCATGTGTGTATTTGTGAACTTGGGGCACATGTAGGTCACTATATCAGTCCCCTAAAATGAAAGTAGTGCATGCTGAAGTCTTGCCAGTAACTGCAGGAAGTCAAAGTGTGTTTAGAGATTCAGAAACAAGCCAATAGCCCCCCACCCCACCCTCAATCAGGCCACATCTCAGCGTAAGATTCCTGCTTAATTGGCCTCCAAATTGTCAGACAGCACGACTTTGCACAAGGCAAGAGTGAAGCTGCGTCAGCGAGGGTGGTCAGAGCGCAGCGGTTTGATTCTTTACAAAAGATGTACATGCTGCTATGACTGAACAGTAGAGCGAGAGTGAGAGGAAGGGCGAGAGAGTGAAACAACATATATCCTCAGACCCTTTGAGACCAATTAACCCACCCAGTGCATCAGTGGGTTGGAGGTGAGGGAGAAAAGCACCTCAGAGCATAATCAAACCATCCAGTCCTTGATGAATTATTTCCATTCTGTCACACCTGGTTTGTCCCCTTATAAATGACAGGGCTTCAACTCATCCGTGTTTCAGTCGCCTCCCTTTTCCACGGGAGGAGGGAAAACAAAAGGAGCCCAACTGTGCAGGCTTCAGGGGGCTCCAGAATTTCCCCAGCCCAAGGTACATTAACGCGAACATCCTGGTTGGTCTGTCTGTGTTTTTGGTTTGCTTGGGAAGGCGAGACTGATATCTAGGGTAAAACCATTCATCGTCTTTACCACCGCCATAATGAACGCTGCAGTGAAATAACAGCTCAGCAAAGAGTGAAATTATACTTGTGGTTTGGAGCCCAGTAAATACCTGTTTAGCTGCCAGCGCATGTATTTATTAGACTGTCGCCAGTAAGGTGCCTGTCTCGTCTTTTTTTCTTTTCTTTCTTTTTTTTTTTAAAGATATGTGGCAGTTTGGAGATTCCACCTCCTTTGGAAAATCACTCTTATGATTCCTAATAGAGAAGAAGGGTAATAATGAAGGCTTTTTGATGACAAGCTGAGACCAGTTTGAAAAAAAAAAAGAAAAGAAAATAATAATAATGAATGGGATCTTAATAGGCATTGTTTGTGCATTCCTGGGCTCTGAGTCAAAAATGTAAAAAGGCTGGCAATTACAGACATACCACCCCAGACGCATTTTTTTAATGTGCAGTTTCAGACTTGGGGTTAATTTTGCCACATTTTCCAACTTTTTGGACGGGGCTGCTCTGCCTCAGCACGTTTAACCAACTTGACGGCCGTGCACGTGAGTGTAAATATCTCTAGTCTATGTTTTATTCCTGAAGCGCTGCATTTCTTTTTTTATCTCCGGCCCCTTTCATATGCAGACTGGGGAATCATCGCTACATACTAACAGAACACAAAACTGCAAAAGTGCGTCATGTCGATTTTGCCATGGTTAGACTTGATGAAATATGTGTAAAATCGGAATAGCAATGTTATCATGTTATGCAGTACCATCCCTAATAGAATTTGGAAGACGCGCTTAGCGGGACCTTCAACTTCTTAAATTTCGATAACCTAAATTTAGGCCGTCCATATGTTTTTTGATCTCTCGCCATTGTCTCTTATTTCTATGCTTGTCGTTATCCGATCTGTGTAGGTTTTCTCGAATCCTTTGTTCTGGTTGAAGGAACAGAAAGAGAAGAGTGTGCATCTGACGGATGCGCACGCTGCAAAAGATCAGGTTGTTAATACCCACCCACATATTTCCAAAGAAACAATTTAAAAAGATATTCTTTTTTGCAGCACATGCGCTTGCGTACACGCGCACAGAGACAGAGAAAGAGATTTAGAGAGACACAGATTAGCTTGCAGTGAGGACTATTCAAATCTTTGCATGTGCAATGTTCTCCAGCCTCACAGAGGACAAATGCTTTGATCAGTCAGGCAAACAAAAAAAGGAGAGAATAAGAACAAGACAAGTATCGATAAAGTTCTTCTTTCGAAGTAAGGCCTGTAAACCGGTTGGCCTGAAAGTTCAGCTAAAGGTTTCGGGGTCCTCACGCCTCACGCGGGGTAATATATAGACATATGCTCTGAAACTTTCACACAGGGCATGTAGGCATATAAGGGCAGGACGTTATGATAAGAAATGACATCTTGTTCTTTTTCAGCTGTTTTGGCAACGACTGTCCATACATTCTCTCTGAAATGGCCTGAGTTTTATTATAATCAGAAGAGCCGTAATTTAGTTCTTATTATTTGCATTTAAGTTTGCATATCACTCTGCAATGGCTAATTTTGAATCAATTCAGATAATTAGATTAGATATATAATCTATTTGAATCAAGTCAATCAAAAAAAAAAGTATCAAAAATATATCACAAATATTCAATATGATTCAAAGGAATGCCATCCACACAAATTTATTTCCCAACGACTGTCTTTCTCAGTTGAAATCTTCCGAAGGGTCACAGCGACACACTCTCACTCACAAACACACACACACCACCCTGTCTCTTTTACTCTATTAATCGTTGATACGTTGCAATCCACGAGGCAGGAATTAGAGGTCTAATTATTCGATCATGTGATACTGCCCCTGCACCAGTGACAGAAAAGTCATTTCCAAGGCCTTGAAACTGATGTTAGTTGATTGTTCTCTGACTAATTTGTTTTATAATTTGATAAAAGCAGGAGGAATAAACAAGGGGGGAATGAGCAGATAAAGAGGCTCTCTCTCTCTCATCATGTGCCGAGAGGGAATAATTGGTTTTAAATCATTAATACGGGCTCCTGCGGGGGGCGGTGGAGAGCAGGGCCCTTTTTGTGGTTTAAATGTTTAGCTGTGGAAACATAACTGCTGCGGCCAAACCTCGGGACAGTGCCGTACCTTTAACTTACTCAACACAGTCACATACACACACACTCAGACTGGCACACGTTTAGACAGTAAAAAGCCACAAGGGGATTTTTTACAGTGCTCATCACAGGCTTAGTCCATGAAGGGAATCTGTCTGCACTAAGAGAGAGAGAGAGAGAGAGAAGAGACTAGGTAGCTGCATCACTCTCATCCAATTTTGTGACTGCATATATAGCAATTGGGAAGTAATACATTTTTTATTTTTGAACATTCTGCAAATTAGGCCTGCACAGTGTATGAGGACCATCCATAGCAGTGCGCCATATACATTATTAGAGGGATACTCCAGTGTTTTTCAAGTAATCTCTGTAGCGCATACCATAGACAGTAATGTTGACATTTTCCCGTGCTTAGTAAAAGAACTGAGAACTCGTTGACACTATACATATTGAAGCACCTGCCCACTGGCTTCTATTATAAGTGTGTTTTGAATTAATGGGTTTTCTGTTTATTCCTAAGTACAGGAAAACGTCTGTCCATGGTAATCAACTGCATGCTACAGATACGGCAGATAGAAATTAGCTTGAAAAATGCTGGAGCGTTCCTTTAAGCAAAGACATGCATGTCAAACTACAATACTGAATTTGATATCCAGTATATTTGGCTCTATCAGCGTGCAGAAGCCTCGCGGAGAGAGAGAGAGCGAAGTGGGCAGTGATGACTCTACCCCATGCTGGTTACATTATCAAACTGCCGAGATACACTTGGCCCTGATTTATAACGCAAGCTCCAATAATCACGTTAATGCACATTTAACGTCGCAGAACTGGCGAACGCCGAGACAAAACAACGCCTACACAAGCGATCAGGACAGCGCTGGTGAAAGGGGTCTGGATGAGAAACTGTTTCCGTCACTGATTTACTGTATGCTGTACTGATTCTCTGCCATGTGCATTTCTAACTAAGCCCAAACTTCAGGTTGCGCACATAGGGGAGGGTGAAGCAGAGGACAAAGCTGAACATTTTAAACCAAATTAAACAAAGTGTTCATGCAAATGTGCAGCATTCCAAAGCTTAAGCATGCTGAAATGCAAACTGCCTTATGCAGATGCAAATAATAGTGGGAGATTTTAACATTTCTGACTTTTTGGGGCTCCATAAAATTAAAATGATGCTTCATTTGTGATGGTGTATCATGTAATGACTTTAAGAGAAACAGCAAGAGTGCACGCTAGTTGCAAGTTTTTAAATGTTAAGGGCTTACTGTAACATGAGCTGACAGAAAACTAAAGACTTAACTGAATCATCGTCGGCTACATTGCAGGGAGCAAGACTGAGCATCCAATAATGTAATCTCTGATTTGAGAGACTTACTGTAATACCTAGCGTGATTATTATGCTATAAAAAATTTCAGTAAGTGTAGCGATCTGTCAGAATCAAGGTGGCTTATGTGGAAAGATCACACTGCTTTCTTTCAATAAGCAAGTCTACCTGATGCGTTAACTAAGCCTGTACCAGCACCAATCGTTTGTTGTTGGCGTGAATGAACAGCTTGGAGAAACTGGCCTTTTATATTTTACATTTTGTTATACGCTCTCTACTAGATAATTGAGTGTTAAATAATAATCACGGCTGATCAAATCACCGGCGCACTCTGAAGCTCTGTGCCCTTCTGGATGTCAGGGAAGGTGCTGTTGGGGAGCGTGTGCGTGTATTATGCATGTGTGCCAGGGATCTTGGCAGTGTCAGCACCTGTTGGCAGAGTCGGGCCCCTCCTGGCAAGGCCGGCCGAAGCTGTGTGATGGTCTTGGACGGGCAACAGTGGATATTAAAGCTTCTGTGGCGCATTTCAACATGGCCACCACATCAGCCTACCTCTGCCTGTACATTAGGTTCGGGCGAATAAAGCAGACGGCTTGGCGGGGGAAAAAAAACACGCACACAAAGAGCCGCAGCTTTACAGCTTATGGATGCCGAAACGAACCTCTAAGTGACTGATAAACAAGGGCTGTGCAATGCTAACGGTTTGTACTTAAACAGCTGAGCATAATGAAAATAACGTGTGTGGGGAAAAAATAAATAAATCTCAAGGCAAATACCATGTTGGGTGGTGCTAATTATCATTTCTTAAGTCCAACATGTTTGCAGGCAGCCGTATGTGTTTTTTTTTCCTAGGCCCTGTTTTCACAGACTTTTCTTTGTCTGTTTACAGTATCACCTAGTTGCCCATTTGGGTTTTAGTTCCTGCGCCACTGTCTTGGAGCTATTTTGGCTCTGCCACCCACCACTAGTTTGCAAGCTCGCACCCCCAGAGAGTAAGAAGTAAGCTACGTGCAAATTTGTCAGCGCCGGAAATACACTGTATTTTCAACCCTCACGTCGGAGCGCGAGCTGTAAAAAGGCCTTGCGCAAGAGACGTAAACTCGGAACGATCTAAACGCCGAACGCTCTAAGGTCGGCCTACATTTGGGTCGAGTGCTCACCATCTCTGCAGTGTTTTCACACTCCACACCACTCCTGGACGAAGTTATGTTTTATGAATTATATTTTCAGAAATCACAGGTCATCTCGTTATGAGCTTTGCAGAGAGTTTGTGTGCTTTTGCAGTGCTGGTGGGTTTCCTGTTCCATAGGGCCACTTGGATCTGATAACTTTTCTACACCTCTAATATCAGTGGCTTTGTTAGCATGACATGTTACATATTTTGCGGAGCGCACTTTCACAATCTTAGCCGTTAATAAAGATTGTATTACAGTATCTCAATATCTCAATACTACTATATCTCAGCCATGTGATTTCATATCTGTCATATTAAACAATAGGCTTTCATGAAAATGTAATAATGTATGAACTTTTGTTTTTATTGTTTTTAGTGTTTTTATTTTGATCATTATTTGTACATTACGACCTGAGATAATAAAACAGATTAGTAGATTAAAATAGAATAGGAATATTTACATAATACAATGCACATATTCTCAGCTGTTAATAAACTGTATTATGATTTCTCAGCCACATAATAATAAACACTGCACTGTATTACTACGTCCAAGTCTTATAGTGATAAAGACTAAACTGCTATATGTCATAGTAAACACCACACTTTCATAAATATGTATAAACATAATTTGCAATGTGTTATTATTGTACATTACAACAATGTCTACCGTATACAGTGAACACAATAGATTGGAATAGAATAGGAATATTTGAATAATGTAATGCAGTGCACACTTTCAAATTCTTGGCTGTTAATAAACAGCCTGTAACTGTATTACAATATGTCAGCCATATAGTACTAAACATTGTATTGCTATATCCCAGACCTACTGTGATTGATAAACACTACTGCAATATCTCAGGTATTGTAAACACTACATGTTCATAAACATGTCATTTGTATTGTATAAACATAATTTGCAAAATATCATTTTGTACATTACAACAATATCTATTGTGTACAATGAACAGTATAATTTAGAATAGAAAAGGAATATTTGAATAATGTATTGTGGCACACACTTTCAATTCTCATCTGTTAATAAACACTCTATTACAATATATCAACCATACAGTATGCACTGTATTACTGTATCCCAGACCTATAGTGAATGACGAACACTACTGCTAGTAAACACAATACTTTCATAAACATGTAATATATAATCTATAAATATGCCATTGCAATGTAACTATTTTGTACATTATAGTAAAATGCTTACTGCATACAGTGAACAGAGCAGATTTGAAAAGAATAGGAATGTGATTAATATAACACTGCACACTTTCACAATATCATCTAAACATTATTACTTACCTTTACTGTATTAAACACAATGCTTTCATTACGTTTTAAGTTTTTGTTACAGTGAATACAGAAGAACAGATTAGAGTAGGCATATTAATAGGCATGTTAGAATAATATAATGAGTGAATGAACGCAGTCTTTGAACTACAAGAAACTTTGAGTCTGTTTAATCTGGTAAAGAGTGGAGTTAAAGTGTAATTTGTGCTTCTAGACTCTGTTAAGGGTTCATTTATCCCCTCACGCGCGCTTTATTATGACTGGATGCTGTTTGTTATTCATATTCTGCGGCCGAGCGGCATTGTTTTGGTGGAGAAATTGGTTGTTTCTCCTCCACCTGCTCTGTCTGCACGGCTCTCCTACTCGGTATCCGTACACGGAAGAGGAGCACACACACACACACACACACACACACACACACACCAGCAGCCATCGCAAGTCCTGTTAGGCACGAGAGCACAGCTTTTCTCCACCTTTCTTTCCTTTTTTTGTGAATCAGTAACTGCTGTGAATCTCTCAGGCTCATCCTGAATCCCTGAGGACTCACACCTATTCTGCTGCCAGCGGCTGATGCAGCCCCGACTGCAACACTACGGCGCTCAACTCATTAGAAATGACAAAATAAAGCCCTCCGCACGCGCTGCATTGCTGAGAAATCAACAGTAAACACAGATAATACGCCACTGGGCTCGTGTTAAAGTGCAGCAGGCATTCGCTCACTGTCTGGCGACAGAAAAAGGCACAGCAGAGAGAGAGAGAGTGAGAGAGAGAGAAGGAGGGAGGAGGAGATTTGATAAATCTTCTCTTTATTTACCTGCATTCATTTTATTTTATTCGTTCGTGCGTTTCCAGGCGCTCTGTTCTAGCTGCGCGGCCCTATTTGTGAATATTTTACCCCAGCGTGCGTTCTTTGCGTCGTGCTCCGCGCGCTTTGGAAATAATACGCGAAATGTTTCGAATGTTTGTGTGCGCGCGCCTCGTCGTGCGCGCGCGCGCAGCCGCTTCACTCTAATCAAGCTGATTAAAAATTCCTACGCGCGCGCACAGCCCGGAAATCATCCGCGCGCGCACCCCCCACCCCTTCCAGCCCGCCCCCCGCCCCCTTCTGCCTTCTTTCTACCTTGCTTGCTTTTTTATTTCCATATTTGCTTTTTAATTTTTTCCTCGTCGGCTCGAAAATCCGCTTGAAATCGCTTTTATTTTTTTATCGGGCATTTTTGTTTCTCAAACGGAGAGCAAGAAAAAAGGCAGAGCGGAGCGGAGGGGAGGGGAGTGATGAGTCAATACAACTAATAATTTAATGGGGACAGAGAGAGAGAGAGAGAAGGAGGAGGGGGAGGGAGAGAGGGAGGGGGAGAGAGAGAGAGAGAGAGAGAGAGAGAGAGAGAGAGAGGGCGAGGGAGAGAAACGGTCCGGGCGCGAGCTGAACGAGCCGAAGAGCCGCGTGAGAGGCGGAGGGGGGAAGCGGCCATGCGGCTCTGACACACACATACACACACACGCACGCACACGCACACATACACACACACACACACGCCTTCATTCGCCTTCGACGACGAGCAGAAGCACATCGCACTTTTAAAGCCTCGCTCGCTCGCGCTCATACAGGCACACACCGTCGCGAGACCGTTCGTTCTTCACGCGGACCGAGAAGCACACGAAGCAGCCTCGGTGAAGCGGCGATGACCGAGGGAGGCTCACTTTCAGCCCGAGCAGCAGCAGCATTAGCCCGGTGAAAAACTACCAGCTAAAGACTCGGAGCTCCATTCCAGCTCGCTGTCTGCCATCGTTTCATCAGATCAGATCAGCTTCATCGCCCGGGACAGCGCACTTTCAGCCTGTTTACGCGTTAGCACGGTCTTATATCATGCACGTAAACGCCGCGCAGTCGTCCAGCGTTAAGAAAGCGGAGAATTTCCAACCAAAGGACTGACCGATCCCCGGTTAGAACAAGGGCTGCCAGAGCAGCATCAAACGCTAAAGTTTTCCTCCTCCTCAACTAAACTTGCAAGACGCTGTTCACCCAGACGCCCCTTTATATGCTTTCCAGTTTTTTCCTGGTGAGTTTTTTTCACGCTTGTCATGTTTTCTTTTCTTTTTTTTTTCAAGCCGTCATTCACTTTTGCATGATTGTACATGCTATGTGATTGTTTTTTCCTTCTCTGCCTCCTCTTTTGTTCTATACACGCTTTGACTATTTAATTCAAATGTGTCAAGTGATTTCACTTACATGAGCACCACTGTTGTCATTTTACTTCACTGCTTCACTAGAATGTATATTTTATTCATGTGTTACACCTTGGGATCAAATTCAAAGCACCATTTTCCCCACTGTATACAGAAGATATACAGAAATAGAGGCCACACTAAATTCCAGGCATGATTAATAAGCTACTATTGTTGGTTGTGTTGTGTTCCCTCCTTATACTCGCTGAAATATGACTTTACACCTCTGCATCGCAAGATAAATGGATAAACAGTTGTTATGAAAAGTTTCTGGTGAGCAGAGTCGGTGATTTTTTATCCCAGACGTAAGAATGAGAATGCTGTTGTGCACAGCCATAATCCCCTGTAGGTTGAAACTTATTCCACAGTAAACTCACTGGAATTTACTGCTTTAATATTTTGGATTATAGCCTAATGTTTGCCTCGTAGTGGTAAAAGTTGTTAATAGGCCCCGGCAGAATTGCATTTTCACTGTGACAGTGTGTTTCACTGTGAAGAAGCACTTCTCTGAGTTACACCACCTGTCCCGTCCTACACTGATTTGTTTTGTGATTTAAACAAACCCGCAAAAGATGACACATTTGAATAACACCAGTTTTGTGGAACAATTAGTGCCAAAACAAAAAAGAAAAATCTTTGCACGCCCCCTCTCTTTTTCTTTTTTTGCCTTCTCTGGAGTAAAGAGGTGCATATGTCACTATTTATGCAGAACTATTTAATGATCCTCTTTTAATCCTTTTTTTAAGGGCCTTCCCTAAAAGAGTGACAATCAGTCTATAAAGTGATTTTGTGCTCTGAATGTTTTTTTTGCGCAGTCCTCCTAGTGCTCGGTGGAAAGGTTTGCTGTACGGTGCAGTGATCACTGGAGTGGAATCCTCTGCAAATTAATGCGTTTGCACAAAAACTGGCTTGTTTGCTCTCCACATGGGATTCTGCAGTGGGACAGGCATTCATAATACATGCTCTAAAAAATGGGGAACATGGTGATGGCACGAAATCTTGTAAACGCCATGTAACATTAGCCTGGATTGGGGACTTTTTCTCTAGCAAATATGCACTTTTAAACCCTGGATTTTTTATGTGTCAGCAGTAAAGTTGCATTTGTATTTTTAAGGGGGCTTAAGGTAATTGATTTAGAGATTTTATTTTAATTGTTATTTTTACTTTTTGGTACTCCTAATGTATACAGCATGAATTATAGCATGTTTAGTATATTTTGTTTTGCACCGTTTATTAATGTGCCAAATCGTTTGTGTAGCATATCTTCACATGCTTAAGGCACAGTTGAATCCAGTGCGCTGTCACCCAGGACTTAGTAGAATGTGTAGTAGAATCAGTGAGAATTTTGCATTATCACATAGGAATTGTAGGTATAATTGTTGGGCTTATGTTCAAAGCAAATCACATACATCTCACATATCACATGTGTAAGATATAACTGTACACAGTTATAGGATGTGTTAAAACAACTGATTCCAGTGTGTTGCCACTCAGGACCCAGTGCACCTTCATGTGCAAGACCTGGGAGAACCGCTAGGTGTTTGACATTATTGTATGGACATTTTTATTAATGTATTACACCTAAATGTCTGTATATATACAGGATAGACATGTATACGATCCTATACACGTCTTCACAACTTATTCTTCTGCGTTATTGCTCGGGACGTGCGTGCATGAAATGTGCATTCATGTGCAGGAACTAGCAGAATTGCTGGATATTTTGTGTGGGAACTGCAATTAATCTATTACTCTTAAATATATAGCCGGAATCCCACACATATACAGAAATACACAGGTCCTGGCTATTTTCATACATTTATAAGAAAAGAAAATTAGTTTTATCCTTCGTGGCTGTAAATGTGCGCTAATTTAATCTGTTTTCATTTTTAGTAATCGACCTGTGCATACAGCACAAATTATAGCAGGTTTTGTATATTTTGTTTTGCGTCATTTATTGTATCAGGTTTAATTTGTTTTGTATTATACATTAATGTATAACCTTGTTTGTATAGGTTATTTTTACATGCATAAGACACAACTGTAACTCAGGACTTATGAAGTGTGTGAGACATAGCAGTATAACAGGAAGTTTTGCATTGCTCTGTGGGGGTTGGAGTAAAACTATTAGACTTACATGTATAGAGCAAAGGCCAAATGTAAGAGATGAGAATGCAAGTGTGGGTCTCATCAGCTGCCACTCGTTTTTGGGTCCACTTTCTAACATGAGGTCTTTCTTTCCATCCCCAGGTGAAAGTGAGCAGTGGAGCTGAGTCACGATGGATCATCTCAGCGACGCCTGCCTGGGGAAGGAGAACTGTGAGCTGGTCAGCAGCCTGAGCGAGGCCAAGCCCCCTCCAGCCAAGCTGGCGAGACTGGAGCAGAACGGCAGCCCTCAGGGCCGCTCACGCCTCGGCAGCACCGGGGCCAAACTAACAGGAGCCAGCTTCAAATCCTCCACGCACCTGCTTAAAACCTGCCACAAGAGGGGTGAGTGTAACCTGTCCACTCAGGAGAGCCACCTGGGGAAGCCCATATGTGTGCGGGCATGTGTTTTAGTGTTTAATGCTCTTTTACCCATTAACATTAAAGGACGTCCACACAGTGAACAAAAGTGATTCAGTAAGTTTACTTTATTCATATGTGTACTTAATTTCCACATTAATAACATATATTACTCCTACACAGTTACTGCCGAAGATAAGTAAAAGACAAATTTACATTGATGTAGTCAGTGTTTTTCTTGTGGAAATGGTATACTCATTTGAATAAAAAACACTGTAAATGCATTACTCTTTTCAGTGCTTATTATTCTGTAATCATATTGAAAACAATGTAAGATGATTTGGTTATTATTAAACTGTATGCTTGACTCAGGTCAGATGTAATGTGTGAGGTTTTAAGAATGAGGAATTGAGGTTCAGACAGATCTTAAGAGTTTAAGCAAACAAATGCATGTACGTTAGTGACGCTAGTAAGTATACTGCTTTGTTCAGTGTCACACATACATCAATGTTGCATCATTTTGAGAGTTAATGCTGAGAAGGGAGAGTGGAGTGGTGTTTCCTAGAAAAGGTCTCTTTTTTACCATGTCATTATTACAGTATTACAGCTCTTTTCATTCTGTCAGAACTGCACAGACGTCTTTTTAATTCAGATGAGCCACAGTTGTTACGCTATTGTTGCATGCCTCTATTAGAGTTAGGTCAGGATAGTCTTGGGTAATGATATTGTGGCGCTCTTTTTTCTATGAGCTTTGTGATTTAGCTTTAGATGTAACATTGTGATCCTCACTGTTTGTTCTGAACTCCCCTGCTTGTCCTCCGTTGTTCAGGATAGGCAGCAGTGAACTTCTGACGAGTGTTTGCTGAACTTTTGGAGGCTGCAGTAGGCATTGTTTCCGCCGAATAATATTTAGCATGGGCTCTTCTCAGCTCGCAGCAAACAAAGCATGTATTGATCCCAAAATGAACCTACACAGCAGTCTTTATTGTTAGATCTTTATCTATTAAAAATGGAAAATCCCCACTTCAGCACATTCTTTGGCATCTGTTTGTGATTACCCTATTTATTGATTAGTTGCCAGAAAATGTTGGCATCCTCAGGAAGGTCGTACCTTGGGTTTCGGAACCAAACCGATTATGATGTTGTGCTTTAATATTACTCCCTGCTTCCTCCCACATACACTCACACAACCATACTTGTGTATTAAATAAAATAAATTTAATGGATCTTCCAAGTTCCTCTAAATTTCAGCAGTGGAGTGTTTCAGCTGGCTGGTATTAAGTGATATTTGCACAGTAAACCCAAACACATGACTGCTTTGGACAAGGATTCTTCATTTTTCCTAATAGTAGGGAAGTGTTTACACAGATTTGTAAACCTCGGGGCTATATGGCGGAGCTGCCACAGAGCATCGTGGGAGGGTTACAGGGAGTTAGCAGGAGAACTTTTCTAGCATGACAAGAGCACCTAAACAGCAAATTAGCATTTGAAGCCCCTAAAGAGTTTTTTTGCATCTGAGCATGCTAACCAGTTTCAGAAATGAAATCACTGCCAAACGTATTAGATCCATTTACATTAGTTCCAACATACATGTTCTCTTTTAATGTTATATACACTAGAATGCAATGGAATGCTTAATAGTGCATTGTGATCAATTAGTGGTTTCTTTGTTTTGTAGTATACAGTTGTATGCAAAGGTGTGAACCCCCACACACATCCCTCCCCCCCGGCAAATTACATGTAACGCATATTTTTGTTTATTTGCGGAGTTTAACATGTTGGGAGAAAGACATAAAATGTAAAATACGGCAAAGCTTTTTGCACAGGCCACATTTTGTGTATGTTAATTTCTGCAATATGTGTGTATTTTTACTTAGAAAATCAACAAAACACATGTAATTTGACCAGGGTCACCCAAACTTTTGTGTATGACTGAATATAATGTAATGTGTATGTATACAGTTATTAATATCTGTATTTATATATTGTAAGAAAATGATTCATATATATATATATATATATGTATGTATCATTATAGCTCACTGTTAAAATTATAATATAATAACATGACATATAGTTTAACGCCCCATGCTTTTTGCCATCTGTGGAATAAGAACCTCTGAGGATGTTCTTACTGTTCGGTGTCATGTGTTATAGGTAACATGCTGCCAGTGTTCTGTGTGGTGGAGCACTATGAGAACCCTATAGAGTTTGACAGCAGAGAAGAGCATGCAGAGTTTGTGCTGGTCAGGAAGGACATGCTCTTCAATCAGCTGATTGAGATGGCTCTCCTCTCACTGGGCTACTCACACAGCTCTGCTGCCCAAGCTAAAGGTATGCCCACACGCACACATGCACTCTCTCTACACGTTGAATATTTAATATGCTTCTTTCAGATATCCACTCATACAGCATATACTATGTTTTCTGTTGGGTAATATATACATTTTAACTTTACTGACTGGCATTTTATAAGGTTTTCTCTCGAATTACTTGATATCACAAAATGACCAGTGTTAAGTAAACTCCTGCAGAGTTCTACATTAGTTCGACATCCATGCGTGCTGCATATACACCATTTTCAGTCACGTGATGTCCAAATATTTGGCTTTTCTGACTGACATTTCAAAAGCTTTTTTCACTTTTTCTGAAGTATCTGTACATCATACCACAAAATCACGTGTTAAATAAACACCCACAGAGTTAAAATGTGGCTATACATTTTTCTATACATTCCATACATACCTTATTTATCATGTTTTCAGTCATATAATATCCAAATATTTGGCTTTTCTGACAGTTCTTTGAAAAGGGTTTGTGGTAAGTAAATATAAATCATACCGCAAAATTGGCGTTGTTAAACAGCCTGAATATAAAGTAAGTGAAATTATTAAGTCAGCCTGCGGGACGAAATGTAAATGGAGTTTTAGAGTGCTTATGCCGATACCTCCTAACTCCCATGTCTGGGTCGATCCAGTTGAGGTCAGAAGAGGTCAGAGCAAAACGGAGAGGCCAGGTGCGCGCCCTCCTCCCCCGCTCCATACAGTAATCACACTCATCTCGATAGGGCTGCAGCGTGGAGGTGGCCTCCACTGCCATTAATTGCTCTCTTTATGGAGCCAGGGCTATTTTAGGCGCTATGGCCCACGGCCCGTTATTCCTTACAGGCTGTCCGTCATGAACTGCTGTGTTTTCTGTCCGTCTGCCTGATGGGCTTTTTTCAGTTCACACTAAGCTGTTGAACATGACTCACTTTCAGAGGTGAGGGAGAGACACATCTGATTGTGTCTGCTTATGGTTTAGTAGTCGATAGCGATTTTTGTAGTTAATACTATCTCGACCAACGTGGATCAAGTGCTGTGTGTATTTTTTGAAAATGCTGAAATGCAGATGGGACCATTCCAGATGGCCTGGTTTAGGTTGAGCATAGTGCTGGTTGGCATTGATAAAATTAAGTGTCAGAATATTTTCCAAATATATCACAGTATCACAGGGACTGGTACTATGTGCTGAAGTTATTTCTCACAAACCTGACATAGTTTGTTTTCTTTTGTTTTCTTCAGTTTTCTTCTTTTAAAATGACACTGAAACAAACTTCACATCACATCAACATTGTAAAAATTAACCAAACAGAAAGCACATACATATTCACTAGTGATGCCCTGATTGTGTATTTATATGGCTGATTCCAGTTCTAATTTCTTTACATTCTTTATTCACGATTTCTTTTCTTTTTTATATTAAACCCGAAGCTCACACTGGATTAAATGAACACGCACTTACACATTTGCACTACTTTCTGTTAGCCAAAGTAACAATATAAACAACATTATTCTTTACTAAACTGGCATTTAAAATTCTTAAACTAAAAACTCCACATTTGCCTAGCTTTTAAATAACCTGAAATAGAATAAGGTAAGAGGCAACTGAGCCTCTACTTAGCACAATGAGTACTGCATAATTATGCTACCACATTCTGGTGTTTTTGTGGCAGCAGCATTCAAATGCAGCCCAAATGAACTCACGGTATTTATGCCATAAAAATGCAACACAGATCGGCCAAAGTAAAAATATTAAATTGGCCGATGACCGCATTTCGAGCAAAAATTTACCGATTCCAATCTTGGCCCATTTCAGTCATGCATCCCTTGTATGTAGTTATGTGTTTTAAACTGTTCACTCACAGTAATTTGAATAGCAAACAATCTACTTTGCAGTTAACATTCACATGTTGTTTGTTCTGTTTCAGGTATGATTCAGGTGGGTAAATGGAACCCTGTCCCTCTTTCTTACGTGACGGACGCCCCCGATGCCACGGTGGCCGACATGTTGCAGGACGTGTACCATGTGATCACACTGAAGATCCAACTGCACAGGTGTGTTTCTGCACCATGCCAGTGATTGCCCACAATTCCACAGCACAGCATAGCCATTTTTACAGAGATGTTTGCTCTCTCTCTTTCTCTCTGTCACATATACATACATAAACACATAAACATTCATAGCCAAGAGCTCTCTCTTTTTATTTCGCTTATGCCAATAATGGCTGGGACGCAGAAGGTTGTGTTTATTTCTAGCACGCTGGCCCTATTTCTAGCATGCTAGCCATACACATTCGACTGCCACCCTTTTCTCTCTCTCTCTCTGTGTCTCTCTCTCTCTCTCTCTCTCTCTCTCTCTCTGTCTTTCTCTCTATATCTCTTGCTCTCCCTCTCCTCC